>NC_079295.1:46479477-46782508 GCF_023638135.1 Falco biarmicus | reverse complement strand
ATTCAGGAAGAAATAATAATTACAGTGGCCTCCAGCTCTTTCAGTCTGTACTTAAAGAGCAAAAAAGGACAAAAGCAAACAGTGCTTCCACAAAAATCTCTGAACTGGCTTTTAGTTGCTGGACAAAAGCAGGACAGCTGATGAACCACTTCCCCTATTGTCCTGTCTAATTTATATTTCATAACAACAGCCAGGCACTGCAGGCAAAGCACTTCAGGAGGCAAAGCACCACTCGGGTGGGTGAGCAGATCTGACCTTCAGCCTCCCGCCTTATCACAGTGCTCCAGGTGTGCCATGACTGCCCAGAAACGTGCTGCCTACAGTGCTCTCTTCTTTAATCGTAGAGTAAGGAGCACTGAGCCAGCCTGGGCATCTGGCAAGCTCTATGTGGCTAAGTGCTTTTGGATGGCGCTGAAGGAGCCAGCACACACCCGTGGGTTCATCCACACACACAGCTACAAGATGCTCTCTCACAAACACATTTCCAGCATACATAACTCTCCCTCTAATCAAGCAGTCAGTTCTGTTCTGGTGGAGATTTACAGAGAGGTTTTTTTCTCTCGGAAGCAATAATAGATGGACAGCAAGAAAGAGAAGAAATTAATGAACAAGTAATTATTCCCAAAGTTGCTAACAGGAGTGATTCCTCACCCTGAGACAACTCTGGAAAACAAGACTAAAATGCTTAGGGGACATATTCTCAAAACTGCAGGTAATAGAACAGATAAAATGTATTTACAGTATCTCACAGGGGACATGTACTTTTTATTCTGCTGAGGAATGTAATATTCTACTCCTCATTACAGAGTTAATAGGGTGCCCTAAAAAAAAGTAACTTAACAAAGTGTCTTTAATGGCAACTGGGTCCATTTCCAGAAATGCAGGCTTTTCTCCTCTTCTGCTCCCCAAACCGAAGCACAACGAGCACATAAGCAACTTTAATAATCTATGCAAATGGCACAATTTAACAACGGGCAAAGAGGAGGCTGGAATGGGAGGTGGGCTAAAATAACGCTCCCTCCACTGACACTTTCTAAGAGGAGGAAGAGGAGGGCAGGCTTGCCTTCCCCAACTTCCCCGGTGCACACAAAGCCACGGCTGCCAGCTAACAGACTGCGCCTGAAGTACCTGCCAGCAGAAACAATTTGTCATGTGTCAGATCAAATAAACTCTTATGAGGCCACTGCACTCCCTGAAGCAGACGGCTGCCAAACTCCAAAGGAGAAATCCAAGAAACCTAGCCGGCCCATGTCAGACCCAAGTGCTTACGAAGACCAGCACACTTTTCATTTTTAAAACACATCAGTACAATGCAATCTGTTCCTGTGCAGCACTCCCATGCAAGGCAGCCATCAACAATATCCATTATTAAAAAGAATTTGGTGTTTAAATTATCAGTCTGGGCTGAAGCTCCTCATAGTCCAGAAACTTCATGTTCCTCATGCAGCGGCACAGCATCTCGCTCATCCTGGAGAGGCAGCAAGAAGGCTAATGTTTATCAAAGAGCCCTGGCGTGGTAACACGCCGCGATGGATTATCATCTGCCTGAGCAAGCGCTTCTCCCCTCCCTGCCAGCCTTGCGCTTTCTCACTAAAAAGTGAATTACAGATTACTTTTCTTCTAAATAGTCCTACAGCCTCTTTTCTGGTTCACTCCTGAGCACTGTCGCAGCTTCCCATTCCCTGGGCTTGTGCCATTCCAGCCCCTGTGTTGAGGCCCCTTGTGGGTTCCCTATTTGCCGCATGGTCCTGCAAGAACCATTGAAGCACTGGCCCTGGACTCCCCAGCACTGGCCCTGCTGTGGGGCACGTTGCTCTCTCCCTGTTATCCTGCTGAGCAGAACATGCCCCTAATACTGCTCTGGTCACATCTGCAAGATTTACTCATGCCAGCCAGTACTGTGGGGACCCAAATCTCACCTGCCCCTGCAAAGACCAGGCGCAAGCACCTACTGGTCTGCACAGAGGCCATACCCCTCAGCCCAGGGCTCAGCTGCCAGCTCCAGATGTTCCAGATGCCACTGTGTTTCATCTGGGGCCAACCACCTGAGTCCCACCACAGCCAGGAAAACTGCTCCTTCCCTAGAGGATGAATAATGGCGCCAGAAAACTTTGGCTGCAAGAGACCTGAGGTTCCTGGCCAGGAAGCTTGACCAGCCCACCGAGGAGGTTAGCTTATCCAGAGTGAGAGCAAACAGGAGAAAGGCAGGAGATCCAAAGGAAGGATGAGAAAAGCAGGAGACGTTGCCTCAAGTCACCAAAAAACCAACTGCCTGCCCCAAAATCCAACAACAGAGCCCTGAGTAACACTACACATCAAAAAAAAAAAAAAAAAAAAAAAAAAAAAAAGAGGTGAGAAGAGGTAAAAGCTGGCAGCCTAAAGCAAGGAACAAGGGAAGAAAAAGGCAGCAGGCACAGGACATTCCCCTTGGTATTGGTACTACCAGCACAAACCTCAGCTGTGTGGGTTTTTTTTTCAGAATTTATTTAAAAGAGAATCTGACGCCTCATGACAGGTTACGTTTAGACACTATTTTCTCTGTACCGGACTCCTCTCCAGCCACAGGAACTGGCACCAAGCACAGGACACCATCTTGCCAGTCTTACCTGGACAGGATGGTTGTTGCCTACAAGCACCTCATCCAGCGCAGAAAACGCCATCAGCCGGTACGTGCACCAGGAGAGCTGTAAAGCACTCGCAGCACTGCTTTCCAGCACGGAGCAAAACACAGGCTGTTACCGTAATGCAGTGTTAAACCGAGATCTCATGAAGGAGGAGGTTAGCAGACACAAGTGTCATTTACAGCAATGCTTTTCAGGCACTTGCAGAGACGCCAGTCGAAAGCCAGGTTCCCACAGCCTCTCCCAGGTTTTACACGCCCCAGTTTCCACCCAGCAGCTCTGTGGACAGTGACCCAGGCCAGGTGAGCCAGCGGTGAGGGCCAGCACCAGGCACAGCCAACCCTTGCTCCCAGCCACCCCAGCCCAGGATCCGTTTGCAGGCAGCTTAAGCAGGCAAAGCTGTAGGCATCAATCCAGGACATGGCTTGAACTCGCATCTCTGAACACGAGACAGGGGATCCTCCTCTGAAAAATTTACCTTTTTTTCAGCTCTCTGACTTGGAGAGATCTCAGAGAGAAATCAAAGGGCTGTAGTGCTGCAGGAGTCCAGGGCACCAGCAAATGCTGGTTATGTTTCTAAACAATGGAAAATTTCCCGAACAATAAGAGAGAACAAAACCCACGCTAGCCGCCAGAAACCAGCCAGAACTCAAGGATGCTCCAGCCAGGAATCTCACTCAGCTCCTCAAGCAACGCTCTGCACAAATCCAAACAAAGGAGCCCATTTACATCATCACTGATGAATTTCTTTACCCCTAGAAAACTTGTACAAGTGCCACGCGTGTGAGTGCCATGATGATTTCCAACATCCTCCTGCTGACACTGAACAGACTTTCCAAGGTTTTCTGCAGACACTTTGTACTTGATTACCCCACACTTGCTGGAAGAAAAAGAATGAAATGCACTCAAGGGCCACTTGCTTACTCCTGATTTTGGTACAACAATACAACAACAACATTTTTACATCCCGGCAACTTCCCTGCGCCAGAGCTGGCACACACCACGTCCAGCCACCAGAGACAGGAGCTGCTCACCAAAAGAATGAGCACCTCATACCCAGCCCTTTGGTTTTGTAACCCTGATGAGCCATAATGCATTAAGCAACAGTGCACTATTCGAAACCAAGTCCAGAGCTTGCAGCAGAACTTAGATCACCCAAGGCTCCTGCTGGAAATTTTCCACACTGTAACAGTTTATTTTGTGGGTAGGAAGACATCAAGAAAATTAATTAAGTCAGAGTAAGAAGAAAAAACTCCCCCTAAAGTGAGTAACTGCACTAAAGCAGCGGTCGTGAGCAAGCCAAGTACATTTTAAGGGCTATACATTTTCACTTCCAGAGTCTCAGAAAAGAAAATGGAGTGACTTTGTTCTGTATGCATATTGTCCACCATTTGTTATTGTCTGTCTATTGATGCTTACTTGAAAAACAAAATTTAATTAAACCCTACAGTACTGCACAGCCTGCCTTTGAAATATGCCCGCATTAGTGGATCATTACAGTAAATGAAATACAGCTTCATATTGTATTTTTCAAATAATGTCCTAAAACATTTACAAATTAAATAATACTCTTGCAGGGAAAAATTAAGAGACACAGTGTTTAGCAAGGGCAAAGAGATGTTTACAGATGAAGTCTGAAATCAGACGTGGAGGCAATGAGGCAGAGAGGTGCCAGAGGGCTCTTCTAGACCTTGTCGAGACGGTTCTCCATGTACCAGAAACTAGACAGAGTGTGCCAGTGCCAGGCGAGCAGAAAGGGCAGTGTCCCCAAGCCCCCAAGGATGTCAGCACAAGCTCATCCAGGGTCTGGGGTGCGCCAGCACAGCCTGCCATGCCGGGGAGGTGCCTGCACTCTCTGCGTCCTTTGGGAACCTGGCCAGAGCCATACCAGTCATAGGGAAGTAAATCCTTGCAACAACCAACTCCAAGCAGTGAAGATCTGTACTCCCAGCGGGGTGAGAAAAGGGATGCAGAAAGGTGCTCTTGTGGCAGGATGAGAAATGCAGCACTAACATTTACGGGGAAGAGGAAAACAAAGGGAGCTTTGGTTTCTCAGGGTAAGTAAAAACACAAGCAGGTTAGTGAGTCAATGCTGGTCATAGCAGCAATGCCTGATGCTGAACAAAGCAAAGCAGCATTTTAAAAAGCAAGTGAATATTACATGAGCTTTACAGCTCAGGTTTGAAGAGATCCAAGATTTGTCTTTTCCTTAATAGCATCTGGGGCAATGCCAAATGTTCTTTGACAAATTATTTACTCCGAGAAATCATTTTGCCTAAACAAGTGTAGCCCATTACCACATCCTTCCTCACATCAACTGGAAAAGGCTGTGCTCCGCAGCTCCTACAGCCCCATCTCCATGGTGATGCACCAACAGAGGTACAGACTCCAGCAAGAAGACAAACCTCACCAATGAAAAGGCAGAAGATGGCAGAGCTCTCCACCGGTGTGAGCCCTGGAGAAAGGTGAGCTGCGTGCGCCAAGCAACAGCAGCGCTGGCAGGCAGGGCTTTCACGAGAAGCAGAGCATGCTGGCCTAGGAGCAGGCTGGAAACAAGGAAGAAAACCTTGCAAGGGCACCTCCGGATCTATTTTACAGGAAGACAGTAAGAGATTCACTGCTGCTGCCCATGCCAAGGATCAGCAACTGACAGCCGAATTCCCGTAGGTCCTGCCAAGTTCTCATCAGCATGTGAATCTATTATTTAAAGGAAAAATGTTCAGCCTGGCATATAATCATTGAAAGCTGTCAATGTCCAGCTCATGCAGGGCTTCCTCTGTGGAAAGGATCCTTCCCTGTGAATCAGGGACTCCTCACCAAGTTCACAACTCCTCACCAACGTCACAAAATTAAAACGAACAGCTGCAGCAAGGGGGGATCCATTATGCATCGCCTTATTGGTGCTACAACAATAATGAGCACTGGGACCCCGAGGTATTACACAGCACACAGCAAGCTTGGGCAAAACCCACTGGAGTACAGAAAATGCAGCCCAGGACCCTTCCTAATAGGAAAATATGTTGGTAGAGGGGCATTGGGACCAACATAGCAGAGCTGGCACACAGAGCATCCTTTCTGCACTGGAAGGAGACTTCGCTGAGGCTGTGCGGGTCCAAACTGTCAAAGGCAAAGCAAGCGCAGCACTTGTGCACCAGCCAGGCGGCTGGCTCCTACCTGCTGACATGCCCTCCTCACCTCCCCCACAAAAGCCTCCCTCAGGATCAACAGCTCACGTCCACTCGCCTGCACACCCCCACACCTGCTCTCCCATCAGTGGACAGTGCAAAAGCTGCCAGCGGCACTCATACAGATTTAGGTTGGCTTTGCACTTTCCAGGCTGTGGCAAAGCCCCCCCCGCCCCTCCTTAAAAGCAGCACCACCAGCTTGCATAAAAGATGAAGATTGCTGAGCCTCCTGCAGCCCTTCCCGAGGTGAGAGCAATCTGTGCACACTGTAATCGTCAGGCAGCAGGAGCGCAGTGAAACCGGGGCAGCTAGACTGCAGCGTGAGGTTAAAAATGATTGGGTTTCACATTCACAGGTATTTCAAGAAACATGCTCATCTACAGCTCGCCAGCACTCTTCTCCACCTCTGAACATACCAGGAACAAGGTCTGAACATTTGAAACAGACCAGACTGCTACTCCCAATCTGCAGGAGGAAATAAAGGGAATGGGATATCTGATAAGGAGGAGGGGGAGCAGCCCAGACACCTCTGAAAGTGCCCTGCTTCTGCAGTTCAAGGTTAAACATCTCCTTTGCATTAATGTCTCAGCCTGCCTCTCTCAAAAGCTGCGCCAGGTAATTAGAATAATTATAACTATTATTAGACCATAATATTATTATAGCATTTTTGCTACACTTGACATCTGTTGGCTGATAGATTTTACTGGTACATAAGAAATAATTGTGCATAGATTTCTTCAAAATGAGCACCAACATGGAAGACGTTAAAGCGTTCTGCATTGTAAAAGTTAATTTTATGGAAGCATGCTTGAAATAAAAATTCTAAAATCAACAGTTAAACTTTTAAAAACTCTCATTAAAGAAATTATTTGGGTTTAAAGTAGGCAGCTGTTAAAAAAATGCTGACTTTTCATTCGATACTTAAACACATATACCTGGCTCAGCAGCTTCTTCAGATCAACATAGGCATCTTCTTCCAACCTATTCCAGTGACCCAGAGGTTTCTAAATCATCCCTCCACCTTCCTTTTTGTCTCTGCAGCAGGTGTTTGAATTATTTGGGCAAAGAGCCTGACTATGCAGAGAACTAGTATCATTAGGACTCTTACAACCTGCTCACTGAAAATCCTACAGAATTATCAGCAAACCACATCAAGAATAAAATACAGCTTCTTGCATCCCACAAAGCCCAAAGGGCTTTGCAAACTGGACTGGAGACGCAATCTATCCACCACCAAAATTCAGCTGTAATCCAGAGCTGAGCACAACCTTTCTACCATTATTTACCACAGCGCACAGCTGCCCACAGGGAAGTGAGAAAGAATCCAACAGAAACCACAGGAGTGCTTTAGAGAGGTTGAATATTCTCCCCTGGAACTGAAATTTGGTCTGCCATGGATCAATAAAGGGGAACAAACAGGGCATAGCTCTATCCCATTGATGATGTCCTGGAAGCACAGCCTGAGCAAACAACTGTGGCTGTTAGCAGCCTTGAGAGGGGGAAGAGACCAAAACCACAGAGGAACCCTGTGTTGTCCTTGAATTCAGTAGGGCCCAAATTTTACCCCCCAGTTACACTGATGTGCAAAGAAAGATGGTATAGTGGGTAGAAGTGCACTTCAGAAAAAGAACAACCTCTTAAAGTTCAAAAAGCTGAACACAGCAGCTCAGTACTTACAGAACTCGGGGTGCTTAGAGCTGGTTGTGTGTGGACAGTGACTTTTTCTCCAGTTAAAGGTATTCCAGTTAAAGTTACTCCTCTTCCTTAAGCTTAGTTCCCACTGAGAAGATGACTCGCAGAGCCCTAGTGCAACAAGGGATCCCGCAACCGCTCCCACAGCGACACACTATTCAGGGATAAAAGTGAGTGTAATTAATTTTTTCAGAGCAAGTAATTTTTTTTCCCCCAGAGCAGAGCAACCACACAAGGAACTTTGAATTACTTGAGGAGAAAAATGTATTTTTACTACCGTAGTCACATACAAACAAGTCTAACTTTCACCAAGGACACACCTACGGATAAATAAAGGGGAGCAGGACACTACAGACACAAATTCTCCCATGCACACCCCACTGCTACCAAACCAGAGGCAGCTGGGGAGCTCTCAGTGGAAAGCAGGGCAGGGTGACCAGAGGTTTGCCTCTGAGCAATGCTAGTCCTAGCAAGTGCCAGCAGGAAGCCCCAGTTACATGAGGTTCATGAAAGCTCTTGAAAATCACGCAGGTCCTCAGCAATGGGGCACAAATCCCCTCTCCTGAGATCTGCCCATCACACCTCTGACCAGCATTACACAGGCTCTTCACTCTAACTGTCCGACACGTTCAGGCAAACCAGAGCAACTCAGACTAGACAAGCTCACCTTAACGAGGCACAGTGCTCATTACTAAGAAAAAAAAAAAACCAAACCAAAGCAACCCTCTCATACACACACTTTAGCTATCTATGATTCCCTGTCACAACGGGAGAAAAGCCTCACATATGGGCCCTCGGAGCTCAGTCCAGGTCTGCATCTATTAATCGTTTTCAGTAATGGCCTGAACAATGAAAGAGAAAGTACTTTCCTAAAACCTGAAAGGATGCCCAGCAGTTAAGAGCTGGAAGCACTCTGGAGGTCATGATCAGAATTGATGAACTGAAGAAAAGTCCCCAAAACACCCATGAATCAATAAAAAGAAAAGCAAGGAAAACAATGCAAAGAACTGCACTCAGAAAGAAGCAAAAACAAAGAGCAAGGACCCAAATATAGCACGGGAAAAGCTCTCTGGACAGAAGTAATGCTGAGGAAAACTGGGGGCTAGACTAAAAACGTGATGTGTGTCAGCATTGTGGCACCACAGCTCCAGCTGCAAAGACCTAAACATTGTTCTGTGACTTAGGAATCCCTAATTCTGGGGTAGAAGGCCATGCTCAGTGCTGGGTATCACCCCTAAGAAAGTTGCAGACAAGCTGGAAGGTCTGGGCAACAAGCAGGGCAGTCAGTAGTTTAAAACACACAGCCCCAAACCCATAAGGTTTCTCCGTCCCTGCTCCCGTCCAGGGTCTGGAACCAGCTCTCAGTATTTAACAGCTGCTTACAAGCAGGACAACCACACCTTGGGCTCTCCATTCTGTGAAGACAAGAGACAAAGCGGCCGGCTTATTTTGCTGCAAGGGTGAATTGGACAAGGTATCAGGCTCTCTGAGACCAGCATTTCATCAAGTCCCAGAGGGAACTTGCCCCCATCCAGATCCACGCTAACATCCACTGCTGTCCAGTCTGGAGCTGAGCATCTCTCAACTGGCCCCAGGACAGGGGCATGGACAAGGAGGCTTTTCCAGCCCTGCATTTCATTTTAGCATCCTCCATCTGGCCACTCCTATACCACTACAGCAGTGACATCTTGGAGCTAAATTAACAGCCTTTTCTTCCCCAAAATACAACAGAGCTGCCCACACTGCAACGCAGGACAAGCACAGCCATAACCATTTCAATTCACATTTTCATTACCTTTCATAAACGAAGCTCTTCAGCTTAACTTGCCACCAAGCTAATCTGGCAGTGAAGACAGCCTTCCCACGTGCTGCAGGGTGCTGACCTGGGCTGCCTGTGGGGAAGAGCAAGACTTCGCTCCTCCTCCCTTACCCCCAAACAGCCCCACCAACCTGGGCAATGGGCTGTAGCCCATTAAGTGTCACCACACAGCTGAGCAGGCAAGCCCTCCCTACCCCACACAGAATAATTTGAGACGATGATTACTGAAAGCAATTGAAATCATTGAAACAAGGTGTTTCAAAGCAGGCAAGAGCAGCTGTGCCTGTGCAGCTGATGCCATACACACACAGCTGCAGCAGATCCTGACCTAAAGCTCTGCGAGAAATCCAGCAAGGGGACAAGACCTACAAATCATATGTAAAAGTGGGGCTTAACTTCCAGGAACATTTCCGATTTCCCAGTGATTCAAGGGGACTTTGGGGTTTTTTGTCAGAGCTTTAGGAGCAAGCTGCCTCACAAACCGCAGCCAGAAGAGGTTTGACAAAGCCTTCATTAGCATGTGCCGTCTCCTTTCACAGGGCTGTTTCCCAGAAAATCCTGAGTGTTGTGTCATCTTTCCCTTCAGGTGCTAAGAATATCTCTGTGTTAATAAAAAATAGTAACTAGCTTTATATGGAACTCATCAACAAAGTGCTCAACAAATCTTAATTAAAGCTGATTCACCTACTTCACGAGCACAAGTTAAATGTTATTTCTCAGAGGGGAAAGCTGAGTGGTAAGAGAGCTGAGGTGGGTTATAAAAGCCACAGAGGGAGTCAGTAGCAGACAGGATTAGTACATAGAAAGACTATTATCCCTAAATTTATGCCAATAATCCACCGCCTTACAAATTCTCAGGGTATAGCTGATGTGCTTTCAACCACACCTGCCCAGCTTGACCACATCTGCATTTAAGTAGTCTTCCATTTCCTCGTCAAGAGAAGACAGAGAGAGGGGTTGGGGGTGCTAGAGTTTTTCAGGGTTGTTTTTTATTGCTCAGGCTAAAAAAAGTCTCAACCCTAAAAAAGAAGGTGGCAGTGGTAGCACCAGCACCGGTCTTGTGCTGCTTTAGGGTGCAGGGGCAGCGTTGCAGGTTCAAGGGTTCTTCTGACAACTCACTAGGAATTGCCAGTTTCCAGTTTATTTCTTTAAAAGGATCATATTTGCATCCCTTCAAATCTAGTAAATGTATGCTCATGCACATGGAACTTGCAGACACTGCTCTCACCTCTGTTAGCCACATTTCAACACTAAAGTTCACTTTAAGTGTGTACAGTTCTACATCCAGTATTTTGGATGCTTCCACCATAGAAATGCCTTGGAGGCTGTCGAAAAACACCAACATGATACCAGCTGGTCACTTTAAAGCAGGATTGGGGGAAAGAAAAGACAGGAAAAAAAGAAAGTCCAGCTATTAATAATGCTGCTCCCAGAGCAGAAATTAATTCCAAAGGATCACGCAGAAGAGACACTGCAATAGCATGTTCAGTAAATGACAGGGTGTGCCATCAGCTTCTAGAGCCATGGAGACACGGCGGCACTTACGAGGTTCCCTACCAGGGCCGTACGCCAAGCAGCCTCCTTGCGGCTCTGCCTGTGCAGACTGCACTCCTTCCGCGAGGGAACTACACAGCGTCAGTGAAGTCACACTTTCTGCCTCTGAGCTGTAGCCGTGCTAGGTTAGAACAGAACACTGTAAAATAACTAACTTGCCTCGAAGAAATTGTGTCTACAGAACTTGTTAGGGTAAGCCTAGGCCATCTTGAGAGGTGGGTAGTGTTGATTATTTGTCAAAGATTACTTTCAACGTGAATGTTAGTCAACCACTGAAGTTAAACATTTTAAGGCAATATTCCAAATAATGCTTAAACGCAACATCCCATTTGCTCAGTTTTCACTCCCTGGCTTCGTGCAACGTGTAACTTTGCTAGCTCTCCAGCAAGAAAGCCACAGGCAAGCTTGTACCAAAATAATTAAACCGTTTTAAAATCCACGCCTCGTGTTACCGAGTGTGTACCCGAAGAAAAACCCACGTTAACGGCCCCGAGCCGCCCCCGCGGCACCAGGGAGCTGCCCACCCCACACCAGCCCCGCCGCCTGCCCCGCAGGGCCCGCACGGCCGCTCCGAGCGGCGGCTGTGCCCGAGCCGCGCCCCGGGCCCTGCCCCGCCCCGGCACGGCGCCCGCACCGGGCCCGGACCGCCGGTCCTTCCGGAACAGGCCGCCCCGGGGGCGGCCGCCTCCCCCCCCGCCGTGCCCCCGCCTCAGGACCACTCTGTAGAGGCAGCCCCGGGCCCTACACCCTCAGCGCCCGGGCAAGGCCTCCTCAGGGAGCGCCCGGCGGCGGGCACCCCCCCAACGCCTCACCGCCGGCCGCCCTCGGCCCAGCGGCGGGGACAGGACGCGGGGCAGCGCTGGGCCCCGTCTGCGGCCCGAGGGGTGCCAGGAACGCGGCCCCGGCCCCCGCCCCCGCCCGGCGCGGCCCCCCCCACTCACCGCTCCGCACCGCGCACGCGCCGCTGGCGGCCCGCCCCCCCCCGGCAGGGGCCGGCGCTGAGGCCCCGCCCCCGGCCCGCGCGCGCGCAGCCCTGAGGCGCCGCCGCCGCCGCCGCGCCTGCCTACGGGCCCGTCCGCAGGGGGAGCGGGTAGCGGTCCCGCCGCGGGCTGTGCCGGGCCACGGGCGGGCCCTGGGGCCCCGGGGCAAGGCGGCCGGCTGGCCTGGCAGCCGTCGGGCCCTGTGGTTTCGGGGAAAAGGGTAAAACGGCTTTGCCGAAGAGCCCCGCGCCGCAGCGGGCGGCCTGCGGGCGGCCGGTCCCGTCCCTGGCTGGTCCCGGCGCCCCTCAGGCTCCGCCGGTGGCCCGCGGGCCGTGTAGCCGCCGAGGGAAGGGAGCCCGGGCTCCTGCGCCCCGAGCCGGGGTGGCCAGCTCCGGCCTCCGCCGCGCCGTGCCCTCGCCCGCGCCGTGCGGCGGTGGGGAGGGAGGGGGCGACGCTTGCTCGGTGCGTGCGGGCGCGCCGGTGCCGGCCGCGGTCACACCTGCCCGCCGCTGGCCGCTGCCGTGCCCCCGTATGTGTCACACGCTGTGAGGCAGGCGGTGCAGCCTGAGGTGAACACGGGGGTGTTACCTCACAGCCTGGGTACCTGGCGTCCCCTGGGCCGGGCTGCAGGCGTGAGGAAGCCGGGTGTGAGCCAAGGGGCCCCTTCGGCCTCGTTAGCTCGCAGCACTGTGCTGATTAACATCGGATGCCGAAGCATTTCCCACCTCTCTCCCAGCCAGTGACTGAATGATGGCGTTGCAGAAATTATGGAAAAGCCAGAGCCCCGAGCTATGCAACCCTCCTCCCCGGCAAGGGCTGGGCTGTGGCTGAGGAGCAGCTGGTGCATGAGGATGCCCATGGGCTCCATCACACACCAGGCAGCAGCCAAAACCACCCTGCCAGAATTGAACCTGCAATGCTTAATTATCCAGTGAAGGAGGCTCAGCGACAAGTGACAACTGATGGGCTGGCACGGTGTGAGGGGACCAGCGGGAAGCTGTGTGCCCACCCTGTCCCCTGGGCCAGTCTCGCCTGGGCTCTACTGACCCGTGTGCTATGCTTTTGCTGCTGGCATCCACAACGATCCTGCAGGCAGGAGATTGATTGCAAGCAAATCCCAGCTTTCATTTCCAGTAAATGAAATGTTTTCAGTCTTTTCCAGGTTGGATGTAAACACCTCCAAATCAGAATCTGGAATCAAAACCCACAAAGCCCGTCAGGACTGCTCCACAGATTTATTGAGGTTTATGATTTTTATTGGGGCTTACAATTTTTCAGGCGGCTATGTGATTTCTGGCAAGACATAACTCCTGGTCTTTGAGTACGTGAAAGGGCTGCCCTACTGCTGCCTGTTCCTTCTCCTCCCTTTGGGGCTCTGGGCCCTCTTGGCTCCCAGAGCAGCAGTGCCAGCAGCTCAGGACAGAGCTTACCTACCTGCCTCTGCCCAGACCCTGATGTGGCCTCTCTGGTTTCTGGAGAATTAGGTCTGGATTCTCTCTCTGAATCCAGCTGTTCTGCGCTGTTTCTGCCAGGTGGAACAGCACTAACAGAATGATCAGCCATCTCTCTGAAGCCACCGTGAGTCCCCTTTCAAGCAATAAAATGCCTTCATGCACCAAACCCAGGGCTGGCAGTTGAGCAGGGCTACTTGCAGCCCAAGAGCCAAATGTCAGCTGGGGCGCAGGGAAAGAGGAGTTTTGCCCCGGTTGCAGCCTAACAGCGATGCCAATGCGGCAGGGTGCCCGCGCACCAGCCTCATGACAGCCCCAGGCGGTTTGGGAAGTCTTGCTGAAATGCTTAGTCTATAGTCGAAGAGAGGAGTGCTGCTGCATCCGCAGGCAATACCAGCCTAATCCCGCCGTCTGAAACCACTTGCACATCAAAGAGATTAGAAAACACGCTCTGCATGTATTATCTTTCACATTTTGAGTTCTTCCGTTTGATCTGATGGGGTGGAGGGTTTTTTCCAAAGGTATTGGAGAAGATGGGTGTGAGAGAGTAATTTAGGGCTGGGAGTAATTTTTCATCAGTGTACTTAAAGACAATCACAGCACTAGGAGGGAGGCCTAATTGTGGAGTTGTGTAATTAGTTTTTATGTCACTGCAATTATTCTGTTGGCTACATATAAAGAACATGGCAAAATGCAGCACTTAATTTTAAATCAAGACTTGATTCTCTTTTAGTAGGTAATTGATGTTGATCACATCACTTAGCAGCGACTATAAAATGTGCTATTTAGATTGTAAAAGGATGGAGAAAAGGACTAAGCAGATAGGTAATTGATGGATCGCGGGCTGCATTGGTGGGAGGCAGCCCTAATCCATCAGACTTCAGTTGTCTTTGTTTGTGGCCACTTCTGGGCATCGTTAGTGGCCCAGAGCATTAATAAGCACAGAGCTGCTGATCCCCGCAGCATCACACACTGCAGTAAACGGCTGCTCTGTCCCTGGACAGCAGCATCAACAGATTCATTTGCATTGAATGCAATTGATTCCTTGTGTTTAAATGCCTTCTTTTAAGGGCAAGCTTTGCTCAAAGCAGCTCAGCCTTGAGCATGGGGTGGGATTCAGGGATGATCTCCCTGGGCAGAGCATCCTGCCCAGGCACACGCTGGGTCCTGCCTGCTCCCCCCTCTCAGGCAGAGACCACCAGGCACTGCCGTCCAGCTCCCACAGGCCGCCTGCAAACTCGGAGCCGCTGGCATCCCCAAATACCTGCTACAGGCACCTCAGTCTTCACTTATCAATAGTGCTGCGCTGCTCAAAAGAGGAAATGAGAAAAGCTGAAGATGCAGAAATGGGTTATTCCCTGCGAAACAGTACTGACATCTTCTCGTCAACAGCTTTGCAAGCTTGACACTTAACTAGGGTAAGGGCCTGGATATGTTGAGCCAGTCCTACACCGAAGCAGCAGGGAAGCAGCAGGGAGAACTTGGTTCCCCCTGGGCAGGCTGGTACAAAACTTGTCCTTGCTCAGGACAAGCCCAGATCAATAGCTTGACACCACAGTATGATTCACTGTCACGATAACGTCGATAAACTTTTCCTTGCCTTTGCAACTGCCCTTAGTTAATTGATTTCAATGATTGCTGCTTCCCAGGCAGGAGCTGGAGGAGAGATGTGAAATCACTGCAGGGATGGTGCTGAGGCCACAGGTGACTCTGGGCCATCAGAAGTCCAAATTTCTGTAAGGAAAAGGCACAAGGGTTTGTGCCTGAGACCACTGCATGCTCAGCTGGAACCAGCTGCCCTCCTCAGGACCATCCACCTTCTCTAGCAGCTCAGCCATGACAATGCATCCTGAACTTGGTCAGAAATGTAGTTGCCCGGCTGGTGCTGAATACCCCCAGACACATAACTGGACATTCAATTTAAGTCCAAAAATAAATAACAAGGTGGTGTTGCTGTGAAGCCACACAGCGCTGTGCCTCACCAGTTAACTCTTCGGTTTTGGTGGTTTTTTCAAGTATCTGCAAGTAGTTTGGGTTGGAGGAAGACACAGAGGAAAGCCATAAGATGCTGTTCAATGCAGAGCGAAGCTGACAGGCACTGGGGACCTTCCCGTCCCCACCATGCCAGGGCTCTCCCAGATCACCTTGCCGTGTTCACAGGGCTTCTGCACCAGGCTGCTGCCTTCAGGAGGCTTTGATTGTCTTTTTCCCCCGGGAGGGTGCCAGGACTGTGTGGCATGAATGGTGGTGTTCTCCCAGATAATAAGCAAACTCTACAGGCTGCAGGAGACTCATTAGGTCAAGTTTCCAGGTGGCAGGTCCAGGCTTTCCACTCAATGCTTGCACCAAAATAGATGAATTTGTGGCCACTCAGTCACTAGGAAGACTCTCCTACCAGGATTGTTTCTGAAACACTTCTCCCCTCCAGCCTTTCCTTCCCCTCAACCTTTTCTGTCATGCCATAGCTCCAAAAGATTAAATGAAATTCAGGCTCCAGCGGGTGTAATTGTTTAACAATCTGCAGCTTCGGCGCCGTGCTGCATTGCCTCCCAGCCTGCCCCAGCCAGCCTCGCTGCTGCCAGAGAGCTGGCAGCAGCCACTTTCCACACTGAAATGATGAAACACATCTTTACAACCGAAGAAGTGAGTCATGACCCAGCCTGAGTTCAGAGCAGATGATTTTTGCAGTGCACATGCATCCAGAGAAGACAGAGGTGAACACTGGGCATGAGGTGGGATGGCATCGCAGCTGCAGTGTTACCCCACTTGCTTTTAAAGATGCTTTCTCATCCATTTTATGTGCTGGGACATGGGGGCTTTTGCAGGACCAGGTCTGCCACATCAGCATCAGCCTCTCTGAAGGATCAGATAGATCCTGCTTGCAGCCTCTCATCACCACCAACCCAAATACTATTTCATTTGCCATCCAAAAAAAAGAAAAAAAAAAAAAAAAAAAAAGACAAGATTCATCCATGGGCTCCCTCAAAGGCTCGGGAGCAGTAAGTGGGATGTGATGAGCCAAGGGGCTGTCCCTGCTCACGGAGAGGCTCTGCCAGCGGGGCCAGGGGTGAAGCATGAGGGTTTCCAGGTGAGCTGCTGCCCATGCATGATGGCACAGCTCAGGGTCAGGATCCTGGCAGGTATCAATCCCCGATGACCCTTCTCCCTTTGAAACACATCCACAGGACAGCTCAGCCCTTGTGGGAGCCTGGCAGCTTCACTTGGGGGAGCAAGGGCAGGCTCTCCCTCATTTCAAGAGCCCAGCAATGCCAGATGACTCCAGCATTTCATTACAGGTTATTAACAACATCATTCATCACAGCCAAGTGGTTTGCCACATGCAGGCTTCCCACCGGGCTTCCCTCACTCACTCCCGTTTGATATCAGATTTGGATTAAATTAGATAAGGTGGCAACAGTGATCAATTCAAAGCTGCTTTCCTACAAAGCCATGCACAAATGATTTAGAAGCAGAGGGGAGCATAAAGCCCATAGCAAGAGCAGAGGGACCCAGCAAGTACATAAGCAATGTGAAGGGAACGTCAAGTTTTTAGTGCTGCCAGCTCAGCTGGGACCACAAGGGCAGCAGCATCCCCATGGACCCTTTCTAGAGTCAGTCACCTCTAATGACCTGAGCTGGAGCCTTTCCAGGAGTCCAAGCAGGGGTTTAGGTAAGAATAAAGTCACCAGCATGGGATGCCAGAGGGGGACTATGCAGACAGTGCCAGGGCAGCTCCATCCCCTGCCTCCTCCCCAGGGACACGGGGGCCCTAGGACCAGACTTGCAGTCCACATTATCCCCCGGCAGAGCAGCCCGGCCGAGCCAGTCTCCCTTGGCCTGCAGCCACAGTCCTTCCTAGGGCTGAAGGCTTCAGACCCTTGGGAAGCTCCCGGGAAGCACCCATCTCTGCTGCCTCCCCCGGGAGCCACATCCTGTGCTGCCACCTCCTTTTCACCGCATTTGAAGCATCCCCACGCCACAGCACATGGGGGTTTGGGAGCAAGCACAGGGACGATTAATAAAACACTTCCCATAAGGTGGAAACAAGGAGACCATAAATCTCAGTGGTGCCACGTACTTACAGGAGAGGGGATGGTTATGAGCCATTATTCCCTGCAAAAATGGGCTTTAAATCATCATCCATCACCAAAACCCAGCACTGAATGCTCTGAAGTTGTTTAGCAAAGCCTTTGCAGCTCCTTTCCACCATGGCGCAAGTGACCACGATGCTCATTACCTGGAGATATTTATTGCGCCTCAGCACTCACATTCTGCTGCTGCTGACGATACCTACTGGCATCTGGGAAGAAAACAGCCTGTAAAATACCGACAAGACCTTTTTTTTTTTTAAAGGTCTCAGGTCCATAGCCCGTAATGACCAGGCTGCAGTCTTTGGGAAAACAGCTGGGTCCCACCATGGCAGGGCACAGGGTGCTCTGCAGCAAGGACCCACTGCCCCATCCGCCCCAGCAGCACGGCGGGGGAACAGAAAGCACTGCTGAGCGGCAGCGCAGCACGGTAATTGAAAGTCTTTTTGCTACTGGAAACCCTCAAGGCTGCCAGTCTCTCAGCTGAGCTGCTGCTTACAGACACTTTTTCATTTCTTCTCTGTTTCATCTAAACTTTCGATCGGATTCCTCATCCATCTGAGCTGCAAGGATAAATATAGAAGTAGAGAGGCATTTACAGCCCCTCTCCTGGGCTGGTTTCGTACATAAATAAGCTGTGTTTGCAGCACCCTCCTCTCTGCAGCAGCTGGCCTGGGAGCAGTGGGATCTGCCGAGGACTCGGCAGGGTGAAGCTTTTGGGGAAACTGGGTGACAAAGAACAGTGGGTGCTGCCAGCCATATCCCCAGGTCACCGTGGGGAGAAAACATAAGCAAAAGGGATTGGGCAAGCGAGGGCCCCAGGGATTTCTGTACAGAAGGGAGAGAAAAAGCAACAACTGAAGAGCTGAAAGTGTGGAGCGTGAAGAAAGGCTTTAATTTTCACAAAGTCTCTTAATCCATTAATCACAGGGCAATTTCTATACGGAAACCTCCCTCTTGCTTAATGCCACCTCAAGGTCATCCAAGATGGCAATAACTGTTTGGCACGGGAGCAGGAAGAGCGAGTGGGACAGGCTGCAGCCATGGGCTTGTCTCCAGGGATAAGAGATCAGCCCATAACAGCAACAAGCCAACACAGGGATGAGCAGTGACAAAGAGCACCAGACCCAGCAGCGGGAGAGCCATGGTGGGCAGTGGGGACATTGGTTTCGGCAAGGGAGGATTCCCCGATGCCTGTTGGCTCTCTGAAGGTTGCATGCAAAGGCTAGACAAACCTGCCTGCATGCCCAAAACAGGGCTTTTAGGGGTTTCAAGAGCAGGCTCTAATCCCTTCCCTTCCCCTCCACCACCATGCCCTTCCTCTCTGTTCACACGGCTGTGGCATTCATTCCCTTGCCCCCAAAGAGCTGGCGTGTGTGAAAATCATCCTGGATACAGAGGGAAGCACTAGCAGGACAGCAGGTGAGCCCCCAGCCCCACACCATGGAGTAGAAGGCCCTGGACACCTTTGAGATGCCATCTGGAAGGCTTCGACCTGGGCTCCAGCCCTGAAAAGCCATTGGGGTTCTCTGCAGCACCTTTCTGCTGGGCACTGGGGCCCTCCACCGTGGTCACGAGCCTGGGAACCATCTGGCTAATGGGTGGGGGTTGCTGCAGAGGGATCGAGGCAGAGAACAGAGCTGCTTGGGCCAACAGATTGAGAGCTGCACAGAACAAGCCAACACCCTGGGGGTCCTGAGCTGCTGCCTACAACGAGCATCACCCTGTGCATTACAAGCAAGGGTTCCCCTCTGTCTGACAGGGGTCTGGTTTAAGCAGGATGCTCTTCCTGGCCGCCTTCTTGGCAGGACCATGGACTGATCCATCCCCTGATCCTCACGTAATGCTTTTCTCAGGCTTAACCCATTCTGCTTTAATCCCATGTGCAAGTTTACCAGCAACGCTAGTTTCATCTCCAGACATTGCATCAGGCCAGCTGAGGTCTCCTTCTTTTCCATGATGGTCCTACAGATCTCAGACTTTCCTGTCATCTGGCAGATGAACATAGTATCGACAAATCCAACTGCCTTCCTGAAGCTGTTACCTGCTTTCCCTATGGGAGAAAAATAGGAAAAATTAGCATGCGGCTTCTTCCTTAAGAAATCAATGCAATCTCAACTCACTGTGAAGTTCCCTGACTGCTGCACTGGTAAAAACTAATCCTCAGAGGAGAAAGAGTGGAGGGAAAAAAAAAAAAGGAAGAAAAATTAATTCCAGTGACTAGACAAGTCTAAAATGTTGCAGAGGGCTAAACTCCTGCTAGTGCTGGAGCTTGTTTGGAAGTCCCAGAACAGAGAGGGCTGTGGAGTCCAGCTGTTTATCACCCAGCTAAGAATCAGCTGTAATTGTTAATTCTAATTAAAGCGATTGGGGGGGGGGGGGGGGGGGGGGAATGTAATCAAGAGTTTCCTTTAAAAAAAAAAAAGACATTTCAGCTAAATTAAAAATTTTGTTTTTTAAAAAAGGGGGATAAATGTTGAAAATTTTGAAACAACCCATTTCAGCATTTTCAAGATGAAAAGGGATATATTTTTGTGGTGAAATGCATCATCAATTCAAGTGTGTTTTATCTTACAGTCTGAAGAGCAAAAACGATTTTCAAATCAAAGCAAAAATGATGTTTTTAGGCTTTTTCTTTAAAAGAGCCTATCTGGGGGTTTCTGTCCTAATTAAAAGTGGTTTTTTTCCCTTTTTTTTTTAAATGGAATAAGCTGTTTCTAGTTAGCTCTACTTTAAAATGCTGGGCTGGTGCTTTTCTTGGTGTGGCCACTCATCTCTACTCACCACCTGACCCCAGGATACACAGGTCATTCTTATACCTTCCTGCTCCTGGTGCCAGTACTGCCTAAAATCCCCTTGGGGCTCAAGTCAAGCTTTACAAGACCTCACAGAATTAAACCAGCACCAGATAAATGGCACTCAGTATAGCTGGGTTTTATTGTCATAGTATGATTTGGAGTAGAGCTCCAGAACAGCTTACTTGCGTGCTCAGGTCGCTGCAGTGCAAGCCCACCTCCAGCTCTCCTCTGCGTCCTTAATTGTGTACCTGGCCACTTGTCCCACAGACCTTCCTTGCTGAAAAGGGACGTGGTGGGCCACTGAAAGGAGGAAGATCTGCTTTGGTTAGCCTTGCTGCATAAATAAATTCCTAAGGTGAACCTCCAGTGGTGGTGGGGGGGCTGGGGAGCAAGTTGCAATGCCCCCACTCAGGGGCAGGGCAGCTACTTTACCATTTGTACATTTGCAACTCAGACCCTGCAGCTTGATGCCGTGAGGTCTGCCACAGATCCCAGAGGTGGGCTGTATCCCGGGGGATCCCCCTCCGTAGGGTTAGCAGATGACATTTATCAGGCTGCGAGAGTGGCTTAGGATCTGTTAGATGAAAGGCACTGAGTAACAGGGATTGCAGTTTGCAATCTGTCTTCTTGGTGGGAGCACTGAAAAAGGGAGAGAAATAAAAAGATGGGGGTTGAATAGGAGCTGTAAGGGGAAGGGGATGCCAGGGAGGAAGACTCAGCCAGGGAGGAGCTCAGCAGGAGGACAGGAGGGATGGGAGGGGAAGGGAGCAGAGCTCCAGGGCTCTGCCAGAGACAAAATGGGAAAAGAAACTGCTCTGCAGCAGTTTCAACCGAGAACAGAGGGGAATTGCACAGGCTCCTCATGCTGCCTCAGTACATTTTGAACAACAGAAAGACCTGGGCTCTGGCAGTGAGATGAAACCCAGGCAGGCCTGGGGGGAGGCAGCTGGGGAGAGGGGCTGCAGGCAGGGAGGGGAGGCAGGGCTCTCCCCGCAGCCAGGCCTGGCCAGATGCGGAGTGGCACATCCACCCCTCTGGCAGGCTGGTTTCGGTTTATATAACCTTTTTTGATTGCTCTTTCCTCTGGGCCAAGGGAGGTTGCTCTCTAGCTCCACAGTGAAGGCAACAGCCTGACCAGCATCTTCCCCATGCTGCTCAAAGGGATGCATCCAGCTACAGCCTCAGAGACAGCTCAGCAACAGATCCTGCCCCACTGCCATCCCCGGGGGAAGGCTGGGGAGAGCTGTCAGCCCTGGAAACCACACAGCCACCGATCCGTTAAGACAGACAAATACTAAGCCCTGGTGGCAGGCTGCAGGGCCCTTGGCCAGGGAGGACGATGCAGTTAGATCACAGCTGCTTCTTGCAGGGAGCAACTGGTGGATGAAGCCTGGAGCACCCGCTCACACGCAGGAACAGCAAGCCTCATGTTAACCCAGCCCGATATCTTCATGTCCCAACACAGGCACTGAATACCAGAGCAGGACAGCTTCCTCCCACTGGGACCCAGGAAGGTCCACAGAGGAGCAGGGTTAGCATGGAGATCAACAGGTTTTGTACTTACCCTCTTGCAACAAGGTGATGGGCACAGCAGGAGGAGTCAGCTGCTGCCTAAGGGGAGCCAAGATGACCCCAGCAGAAATATCATCCTCACCAGCAGGCAGAGTCCCACAAGGTCTGAGCACAGCCAGGTGCTGGTTACAGGCAGCCCCAGGTCCAGTTTGCAGTGACCCAGGTCCAGAGCCCACCCAGGAACAAGAGGAGATGAGGCGGGAGGCATAGCTACAACACAGGTTCAAAGTCCATCTAGAAAACAGAGCCAGCTACCATGTATGTCTGAGGGTCCTTCCAGGAGGCAAGGGGTCCATCCGACAGCGGGGCCAGAGGCAGGGCTGGAGCCAGGCGCTCCCGCAGCATCGCTCACCGCAGGAGTGATGGGCTGGGGGTGGTAGGTGAGGCTGGCTGAGGCCACTGAGGGCTGTTGGTCCCCTGGGGCTGATCCAAGCTGCACAGAACCCTCAGCAAACAGCAATGGCCCAGCTGGTGAGCACAGCCATAGCAGCCTGACCTGGGCAAGGCATTGCCTGCTTTGAGGGCAGCAACAAGGGCTGAAGGGGAGCGCAGACCCGTGTGAGCTGAGACTGTGGCTGATGCCCTCCCCTGAGGTGGTGGGGCAGTGTGTGGGGCTGGAGTTTCCTCACCAGTGGGGACGAGCTGAGCTGTGGCCGCTGGCTGTGGGTCTTGCCATGGGTGGGCAGGCAGCTCAGGGCAGGCTGCAGCCCCATGAGGGCAGGGGTAGTGGTGGGGACACAGAGGTGGTAACGTCCTGCACTTTTTGTGCACCTAACTCAAAATAAGCTTTATCAAAAAAAACAAACCGTATTGAAAAGGAGTGGGTTTTTTCTCTGTTATTATTCTAAAGCTGTAAATTATTGAAAGAGTTATCACTGCTCTCCCAAAAAAATCTTGGGCAAACAAAAGACAGCTCTAAATCTGACAGTGCTTTCCAACAAAATGAGCCCAGCATTTCACTCATGATTTGCCCTTGGCTCCCTTTAGCCATGTCTTAAACTACTTCACCGCTTGGTCTGATTCACCGTGTGTCCTCAGGAGCAGAGGAGGCCCTGTAAGAGCCGGAGGTGTTGCAGGTTAAGATTAAAGCGCTCTGCATGCCATTAACTGTCAAGACTACAACTAGCTTAAACCAGTGCAATTAGCTGGTTCGCAGGTTACAGGAATAACGGCTGCAGCTTTTCATTCTGCATGCCGTGTGCTTAAAGCACAGCCTTGGCATTAAAGGGACGTGATTAAAAGCAAGTGTTGGGGGCTGAGACCCGGTGGAGGAGCTCAGCAGGCAGGGTTAAGTCCACAGCTGCTTCTGGGGTTGGACACCCCATGGTCTCGAAAAGATCTCCCAGCACTGGCCGTTCCGGCTCAGCTTTTAAGTCTGCAATGCCATCTTGTGACGATGGCTGCGAAGTGGAAATGACAGGGTCCCCTCTGTTGAGTCAGATGAAGTGTGGCTCTTGTTCTTACAGAAAGCCCAGAAGCACCCCAGTTTAGCAAGTCAGGGGCTACAAGGTTGCTGTTAATTGAAAAGCCCATATGCTTGCTTTGAGAGAGTGCAAATGATTAATTCAGCTAATGTTTCTCTCTATAGCTATGCAGCTGTTCTTCCTCGGTGTGGGGATGCTCACGCAGGCTGTGACATGTGGGCTGCTCCTCCCCAGCACAGCCAGCCCCTGCCTCATCCCAGGAAGCGCCAGGCTTGCTCTGCCCAGGACAGCCACGGCTGTATGTGGGGAGAGAGGCTGGTGCTGAGCGGTGGAGAGTTCAGTGCTTTCCCAGCTAGTGATGAACCTAGTGAAGGACAGCAGCTCCCTGGCTATGCTCCAGTGCAGAACATCCAGGGCTGATGAAAAGCTGCTACGGTGGAGGGACAAGTAATAGCAAACACAAAGAGCACTTCATGATTTTGTTACTGGAGGCCTTACTGCCTGTGACTGACGGCACATGCCCACAGACAGGGATGGATGATAAGCTCTGTTGAGACCTGGAACAGGCTGCCTAACTGACAGCTCCAGTTTGGAAGCTGTATAACTCATTAGTGCAGCATGGGACCCAAATTAGTATGCCTTGCCTCTTATAATAAGATGTTTTCAGCAGGACCAGGGAGATACTTCAAAAGCTTTTTGAATGCCAAATACCAAAACTCAGCAACTCTCGATGCCAGGACCAGCCTCTCACTTTACAGCACAGATTTCCCTGTGTTCCTGCACAGCCTTCCCCTCTAGTAACTGGGTTTGGAGTACTGCTTCATCTCATGTGGCAAGGGGCAAGGGTGTGTGTGCTCAAATGCTAGCACATTATTTGTGAACTCTGGATGAAAGGTGTCACACTAGGTGAAACACAATGGCTCTGCCACGGCCATCAAGCAAAGCCCCTTTCTGACACCGCTTCCTGGTGAATGTGCTGTCTACATCAGCTGCATCCCTTTGAGGGTATAAGAAAAGGCTTCTGAAACAGGCTGAGCCCAGAAGTGCCGTGCCTGCGGCCCGTGCTGCAGCAGCCTGGCCAGAGACTGCTCTGCAGAGCTGAGCACAACACACTGCGACTGGAAACAGGTCCTTCTGCCTGACCTCCCGCCTGCTTCCAGGCCTGGGGACAGGAGATGTGGGCAGCTGCCTGCAGCAATACCCTAGAAGTGCCCACAGCACTGGCTTGACCGTCCGAGAGCTGGTTTCATCTCCTTAGCTGTGTTGGCCTTCCCTCTCTCCCAGGCCATAGCCGATGTCAGCAAACATCACGTCGTTCTTTGATACTGAGACCTCTGCTTGGGCTGTTTGTCTTGGCTTGGTGGAAGCTAAATTGTCCTTTTCTCCTGAAACTGCTGTGCTGCAGGCTGAAGGGACTGGGATGCTTTTTTTCAAGCCAGATTAGAGATTTAAGTTACCACAAAACAAAAGCACAGCCAGCCTCCAGAAGAGCTCCTCTAGTCCAGACACAGCCTCCCTTGAACTCCCTGCATCCCAACACAGCCCTGCAGCTCGTGTTCAAAGCAACTCAACAGGCTCCAGAAGCCTGTTTAACCCCTGCCGAGTAAATGCTGTTACAGAATAAAGGAAGGATCACGTCTGAGAGATTTTGCTCCCATAAATTAGCAGGATGGGTTAAATTAGGACATGAACTACTGTCTGCTGGCACAGTACACCCACTTGAGGAAACTGCACGGAGCTGTAACGCTTACAAAATGCATGCTGCAAGCCTAGGGTGGGTTGTGTCATAGTGTAACCAATGCCCAAAGCTCCTGCAACAGCAAGAGCAATGCTTTACCATTACCCTCAGCTCCAAAATCCGCCTGTACACAGGAACTCGCTACCTGCCCTTCTCCAGCTCCAGCACTGCACTGTTAGTACCGTGATCCTTCTGCGCTCACCAGACTTTTTTGGCTCAGCAGCACTTGTGTCACAGTGACAGTCGCAGAGCAAAGAGATGCTGTGCAAGGTGGAAGAAACTTCTCTAAATCACTGCAAGACAAGTTCTGCGAGAGCCAGCCCTACCTGCCTCAGCCATGGCCACACATGCCACAGCTGTAATGCCCAGCCCCATGGCAAGGCAGCTCTGCTGCCTTAGCTGGGCTCTGATGGAAAGCACTTTTATAACATTACATTAATAGTCTCTCACAGCTGGGGCCTGGAGAAGGTAGCAGTGTTTGCTCCTGCAAGCACTGCATGATGCCATACAAGCTAATATTCAACACCAGTATTTTTTCCACCCCGGAAGAGAGGTGAAGGAAGAGCCACGCCGCTTTCACCGCCATTTCTTATTTTTGACGAGATTACTGAGTTTATTTTTACGCAGCCCGGCCCCGGGGGGGGCTGTGCCGGGTCTGCCGGGGGAGGCCGAGCCAGGCGCCTGGCCCCGAGGCAGGCCGGGCCGGGAGAGGCCAGGCCGGGCGCCGGGCCCCGATGGAGCCCGGGCCGGGGGAGGCCATGGCGGGCCCCGAGGCAGGCCGCGCTGGGCCCCGAGGCAGGCCGGGCCGGGGGAGGCCATGGCGGGCCCCGAGGCAGGCCGCGCTGGGCCCCGAGGCAGGCCGGGCCGGGGGAGGCCATGGCGGGCCCCGAGGCAGGCCGCGCTGGGCCCCGAGGCAGGCCGGGCCGGGGGAGGCCATGGCGGGCCCCGAGGCAGGCCGGGCCGGGGGAGGCCATGGCGGGCCCCGAGGCAGGCCGCGCTGGGCCCCGAGGCAGGCCGGGCCGGGGGAGGCCATGGCGGGCCCCGAGGCAGGCCGCGCTGGGCCCCGAGGCAGGCCGGGCCGGGGGAGGCCATGGCGGGCCCCGAGGCAGGCCGCGCTGGGCCCCGAGGCAGGCCGGGCCGGGGGAGGCCATGGCGGGCCCCGAGGCAGGCCGCGCTGGGCCCCGAGGCAGGCCGGGCCGGGGGAGGCCATGGCGGGCCCCGAGGCAGGCCGCGCTGCGCCCCGAGGCAGGCCGGGCCGGGGGAGGCCATGGCGGGCCCCGAGGCAGGCCGCGCTGGGCCCCGAGGCAGGCCGGGCCGGGGGAGGCCATGGCGGGCCCCGAAGCAGGCCGCGCTGCGCCCCGAGGCAGGCCGGGCCGGGGGAGGCCATGGCGGGCCCCGAGGCAGGCCGCGCTGCGCCCCGAGGCAGGCCAGGCCGGGGGGGAGGCCGGGCTGGGCGCAGGGCCCGCCCTTGGGGAGCGGCCGCGGCGGGCGGGGCGGGGCCTGCGGAAGCACCTGGGCGGCGCGGCGGGGCTCGGCCTCTCTCGGCGCCCGCAGACATGAGGCGCCGCCGTAGCGCGGGGCCGGGCCGGCCACCATGAGGTGAGGGGAAGCGGTGGGTCTCCCGCCGGGGGTCTGTCCGCCGCCGGGACTCTGCAAACGGGAAACACCGAAACGGGGAAATATTCCCCCTTTTTAAAATCTATTAATTGTTATTAATGGTGGGAAGGCGGGCGCGCCTGGCGGCCCGCGTTGGCTGATAACCTCTGAGGCCCTGGGACTGGAGGGTAATTTGTTCAGGCTGTGCCGTTTAGAAGTAATTTCTCAGCCTATTATTCAGTTTGATTTTTTTTTTCCTCTTCCACAAGCCAGTTCCCAGCTGTTCAGCGCTATTAAAACAGATTTAATTAATTGAATATTTGAAGTGATGCTCCTCCAGTGCTCTCTGCAGGGCTTCCAGCCGACGCGCGGCTCAGGCCGGCGCGGGGGGCAGGGAGGCGCTGCCCGCAGGTGAGGGCCCCTCACCCTGGCGTGGTTCGTGACAAACCCCGAGTGTTGCAGGCGGAACCGGCCAAATGAGGCGCCTTCTTGAGCAGGCGGCCGCTCCGCTGGCATGGCCTGATCCTGCGGGGAGGAGGTGCAAAGGGATGAGCTGCACTTGGGCGCAGGCAGAGCCCAGGGGCCTTTCCAGCTACGGGGGTGAGGTCTCTCCAGGAGCCGATGAGGGGAGACAGGCAAAAAGGCTGTTCGTTCTGCCACACTAACTAAAATAAACGGCCTCTGCAGGCCTGTAAATGGGCTGCGGTGCCAGCCTCTGGTGCTCTGGGTGGAAATAATAACCTGGTTTATCTAGCAAAGCACGCAGTGCTGGAAGCCGCTCTCCTGATGCGAGGCGTTAGCAGTGAGGCCTGCAACGCTGGAGGGGCGGATGGGCCTCTGCTTCCTTCTGTCCTTTAAAAACTCAACGTTGAGTTCTGTTTCATCCAGCGGTAGTCAGCTACCCATTGCTGCTCAGTGCCGGGGATAGTGTTATGCTGCTGGGAGAGAAACAGGCTGCCGAGCCGCGCCTGGCACCGCCTGCGCTGTTCTGGTGCTGGATGGTGCCAGGCTTTGGCAGCACGCTGCATGCTCGAGAGTGGAGTAACTCTTTCTCGGTGGAGTTAGTCCTAGATTGGATGCAGACAATGCACAGTCAGAAAATGTAAAAAAAAAAAAAACAAAAAAAAACTCTGTTGCGGATGTACTGTTTAATATTGTCTCCTTTATATAAAAATGAAAGTCAGCTAACTAACTGGTCAGTGTTAAGTGTTGAATTTGGGGTCTTTAGAGATACTCCTGTTAACTGTATGTTTTTTAATTACAGGCAAATGGTTTGCATGTTTCACTGCAGGTGGGGGCTTGCTGGAGTAGCAGTAGTTGTCAGAAGAAATAAGCTGTTGGTGCTGCTTTGAAGATTCCCATTTTAAAGAGATGGAGAAGATAGAAACTTAGAGTCCACAATTTAAAGGCATCTACTAGAGAAGTACTTGCTTTCAGCACCTGGATGTAGTAACTTGAAACACCAAAGGTGGTTGGGGACAAGGTATAACAAGAATTAAATTTACAATTTGTTAACTTAATCCCCTCTCTCTGCTTGTTTAAAATTATATTTTTATGTGACCTATTTATTAAACTTGTTTATATTTAAACTTGCTCGTTTTGGTTTTCATTATGTCATAAGGCTGTCGGGTACAGCAGGATTTGAAAGTCACGTTGAATTCTTATCTGTGGGCGACTGGAGAGGCAGGAGTAAGGCACTGGGTGCCTGGCATGCCTCCAGCCACACACACACACTCTTCCGTGGCCTCTGCTGCCAGGATAGGTTTCTAACAAGGCTTTGTTTCTTCCAGCACTGAAGGAGATCAGATGTTTAGAAGTTTTTCATAAAGGAAAAAAGGTCTGGAGCGTATCTCTGCAGTGTACAGAGCCAGTACAAGTTTGTAAGGTATCCTTCCCGTGCTTTGGTTCCTGGCCTGAAGGAACTTTCTCCTATCCCTTCCCTGGGCCTGGGGGAAAGTGAAGCCTGCAAAAGGTGGTCAAGTTGAAAAGGCTGTGAAATATGTAAAATAGTTTGAAACTGGTGGGGGGCAGAAAGATGGTTTTAGTGCAGACTTTCGGAGAACCCCATGTCTATGAAATAATCCAAACTTGGGAGTTATTTAGGCTAAAACTTACATTTTCAGTTTTTGAAAAACGCTTCAGTGGTCTTCAGTCATTTTACAATTATCCTATCGTAGCTGCTACTGTAGCTGCAGTGCCATCTATACACAAACTCAGAAGAATGGACATGAGACAGCTGCTATCTGCAGGAGCATAACAGGACAATATAATTAGGTTGCTAGTGGCTGGAGCTTATAAATGTGAGGCTTTTCATAAAACGCTAGCACGTGTCAGGTTAGTTCACAAGATACTGACAGTTTATGTCAAGTAGGTGCTTCTCTCATGCAGTTAGTATAAATGAATTCCAGTGCTGAGTTTTTTTCAGGGCTATTTCTAAATGTCCCTGACACTGCTCCTATTAGCCCTTCTGCCATCTGGGTATTGCTGATCTTTGAATATGCATATGGAAATATTTATTGAAGTACTTGACATTATTGGAAAAAAGTTTTTTCTTAGTTGAAGTCTTTGATGCACATGAATATAATTTTATTGTTTCTATATGGACGAGTTCTACCTGCAAAACTAATAAGCAGGTTTCCTGTGAATTTATGCTGTACCCAGCAATCTGTCTGTTCCCCAACACCTGCCTAGGAGGGGAGTCGTGGGTGCCTTACAGCTGGCTGCCCGCTGCCCTCTGAGGGGGCCTGGGCTTCTGCCTGCTGACTGCCAAAAAGCACCCTCACTGTGATGGGTTGCTGCTGCTGCACCAGGTGTTCCTGAAATCGGCAAAAATCGAGGAATATACGCTCTACCATCAGCCACATAAAGCATGCGCTATATGGACAATAAGTACATGCCGACTGGCTTATTTTCTTGAAAAACTGTTTCTGCGATAAAGCTCTACTACATCCATCTCAGGGCTGAACCCAAGACCTGTAGGCCTGGCTGTGCTGTAACAAAAAAGGCAGTAATAGTAAAGGACAGAGAAGGTCTGTTGGCAGCGGTGATTATCCCATCAGAGCTCTTGGGAAAGGCTGCAGAACTCAGCGCATGCCTTACACACCATAAGAGCTCTTCACCCTGTCTCAGGCAGCTGAATGGGTCCCACTTCTTCCCCAAATCCACCAGGCTTTGTGCAGGTACTGAAAAAGAAGAAACACAGGAATGTCACAGAACATTCTCCAGTAATCATCATGAGTACAAGCTCAGAGAACTGGAGTTCTGCATCTTACCACAGCAGCTGTGTTAGCAGGGTAGTGATGGTCAGCACTGTATGGCTCCTTCTGCAGTGCAAATGCAATCAATAAAGTTCAAAACCTTGCCGCCATGTCAGTCCTTGACCGAAGGACAACAAAGCAAATTGAGAGCGCCCACGTGATCCAAGAAGAGCAAAACACTGGCATGGAAAGCAACCCAGGGAAACGGAGCAAGACCTGCTTTTGTACTTGGGAAATGCTAATGTGATTTACAATTCAGTTTATTGACACTGTACGTTTAGCAATTTATATATGACTTTTACTAGGCAAAAGTGCCTGGTTTGCTTTACATTTTGCCAAGACACTTTGCCCTGCTTTTACTGCTCAGCAGTACTGGAGCACAGAAGTATTGTTAGCTTAGATTTATGTGTTTGTTTTTGAACACTTAATTGTTTTTTATCTTGAACTGAATTTCTTGTGTTTGTTCTCTGAGCACTTTCATATTATTTCAACATGTATTTTGTACCAATCCCAGTTTTTTCAAATACCTTCTGTGTTATTGTTTCATTGTGCTCTCCAGACACATATAGAGAAGAAAAATCAGCTTGTGATGCATTCAAAGGGCAGATTTTTCCTTTCCCCTGGAAACTGAATTCAGCTACACACCCTCACCTTTGTAAAGCTGCTGAACACAGCAGCTTCCCAGATGATGGAGAGACCCGTTCTTTCGCCAAAAAAATAAATTAGAAAGAGAGAGATTGACTATGAAAGATTTTCAAATCATAAATAGTATTTGCCCGACTGTACGAGTGCTACTTTGGTCACAAAACCAGGCCGCGCAGGGAGCGCGCAGGGAAGGTGAACTTCCCCCGTACGGCGCAAGGTGGCAGTGCTGGCTCGGATGAAAGGGAAAGCCTTGCGCAGAGGCTGCAGGGGTGTTTTACCAGAATCTTCTAATGACCGTAGTAGTCATCGAGAGCCCATTGTCTTAAATATTTGAGATGGTAACGTCTTCGTTCTGCTGAGAGCAGTGCTTAGGCTTGAGCTGGCAGAGCATAACCGCCCTGTTCGCCAGGGCCCGGCCTGAGGAGCTCCAGGGCTGAGCGCCTGCCCTGTTACAGCACTGACAACGCTCGGGGGTTGGAAGGGCCAAGTGGCAGTAAGAAATCCTTATTACCTCGGCCAAATACAGGCCGAAGCGCTTAGCTAGCGTTATCTGTCCCTCTGTTTCCAGTCATGGAAAGCAAGGGAGGCAGCAGCCCTGAGGAGAGCCCTGTCTGAGGAGGGTTCCTCTTTGCCGGGGCTGGGGGACACGTTTCTTTCTCGCCTAGGGTCCACAGTGCACCGTCCCCGTCGCGCCGGCTGCCACCCCGCGGCCCTCCGGGCGTGGCGGGCGAGGGCGGGAAGCGCCGAGAAGGCCGAGGGCAGCCGCGAACCCAGAGGCCCGGGCACCCCCTCAGCGCCGGCCGAGAGGCGGGGCCAGGCGAGTGATGCCCCGCCCCGCCCCCGAGCGCCTTCCCATACGCCCCCGCGGGAGCGCGCGGACAATGAGCGGGGGCCGAGCAGCGGGCCGGCGCGGCGCGGCGCGGTGGGGCTCTCGCGAGATCAGGGTGAGCGGCTTCCCCCCCCCCCTCTCGCGAGAACTGGGTCGGCGGCGCCTCCCTCTCCGCCCCCCCGCCGGGCCACATCCACACACGGAGGGCGGGGCGGGGGCCGTCGCCACCGGGCGGAGCGGCGCGGAGCGGAGGCGCGGAGCGGAGTCGAGCCGAGCGGCCGCCGGGCACGTGAGCAGGCGGGCTGCGGGCGGGCGTGCTCTCGCGAGTGCGGCGAGACGTGCGCGGGGTTCGCGCAGCCGCCTCCCTCCGTCCCTCCCTTCCTCTCTCCCTCCCTCCCCCGCCGCTGGTGCGACAGCGAACGGGCGGCGCCGCCGCGCTCCCTTCCCGCCGGCCCGCAGGTAGGAGCGGCGCTGTGGCCGCCCCCGGCCCGCCGCCATGTTGGGAATCGGCGCGGGCGGCCGCCGCTCCGCGGGGAGGGGGGGAAGCGGCCGTTAGGAACGGCCGCGGGGGGGAGCGGGCTGGGCGCGCATGCGGGAGCGGCCAGCCCGGGCAGGCCGGTGCCGCGGCCCCGCCACTGCCCCCGGGCCGCCCGCAGCGCCCGCCGGCGCCCCCGCGCGCTGCCTGGCGGTACTGCGGGCCGGCCGCGCGGCCTCCGGCGGGCCCGAACAAAGCGCGGCCCGGCCCGGGCCCGCGGCGCCCCTTGCCGGCAGGGCGGGCTCTCGGCGGCGGCCCCCTGCCCTGGCCGCCCCCCCCCCCCCCGGGCCGGCGGGAGGGCTTCACATCGGTCGCTCGGGAAAACGTGTTCCCGGGGTGGACCCGGCTGCATCGGCGCTTCGCCCTCGGCTGGAGCTCGGGCCCAGCGCCCCGGTAGCGCGGCCGGGCCTGCCGCCTCCCCACGGCGTGTGGCCTCCCCCACGGGGAGGGCCGTCACTCTCCAGAACTGCTGGGTTTGATGTTTATCTGGCGTTAAGAATTAATGAATCGAGCATTAAGAATACTGACAGTGGAAGCATCCGTTTGACTCTTCTTTCTACTCAGTTTCACTTTCATACAGTTTAAGCTGCGGTTATAAATCATGCCGCAGGGTTATTAATTTTTTCTCCTCCTGTGGTGGATTAATAACGTTCTCCGCTTTAAAAAGCGCATATTTTGTTTCCTGAGTCAAAGTAATGAGATACAAATTTCACCTGTGGTGAAAATAAGCAAAAGTTAAAAAGAATTTTCTGGGAACCTGAAGAACCACTTTGTTCTGATAACGAAGCATTTATGCTATAGAAAGAAAGCTGAAAAATCCCTCCTAAATGTACGGCTCTTTTCCTTTCGACGAACCATACCTTTGGGAAAAAAGTACCTGATACTGTTTTAAATCGTTGCACGGTCTGTATCCTTTTTATTCAGCCCTAAATTCTCAAGTGTTTTCGAACTGTCAGTGGTGTAGGTGGTCCTGACTTCCAGCAGAGCAGCTCCTGCTGAGAACGCGGCTCTCGGCCGGTCTGTGGTTTTCCTGCCTCAGAAGAGGAACGGGGAGCGTTTTCTGATACTTCTTTATAAAGAATCTCTTGATGCAGTGGTTTAATCTTCCTGAATTTGGAAACACGTTTAATACATTGAAAACTTTAGCATATTAGAGTCTTACGTTAGTTTTTCAAAATGCAGTGAATCATATATTAACATTTTAATGTGTTACCGAGAAATTGGTGAATATCTGTCTTGAATTTTACCAAAAACCTCACAAAATTGTTTATTACAGAACTACACGGAATAATTAAATTTGAGTGAGGATACTGGCACTTGAGACTTGTACATCTGAGTGTTAAGTGGCAACCCAATATCCCATTGTTTTACATTGGGCACTAGGTAAGGAGATGATCAAAATTCTGTAATTTGTCATTCAGATTTCACTTCCTAATGATTCCTCTGACGTTTGCAGTGTCACAAGCCTTCTTTCAGTGTTTTAGAGAAGCTATCCAAAATTACTGTGTATTGGAAACTGAAGTTTTCAGTGTTATGCACATATCTAGGTGTTATGTACATCCCCACACTAAGTGATGGGAAGAATAACAAAGAGAAAATCCTAAATGAATCTTTAAAATGTGAATATCTATGTTCCTGAAGGTAAAAACAAAAAACCAATTAAGGGGGAGGGGAGAAGAGTCAGTCTGTAAGGCTCTAAACTAAATTAAGTATCCGTGGTATTACAATCCATACAACTGAAGTATGATTGCCACCTGGTTTATTCAGGAATACACTTAAATAAAAATGTTCTTTTGGTGGGAATTAAAGTAAATAATTGTCTACTGCCCTTCTCTGACTTGCACACATCTCTGCTGAGAGTTTTGGTGAATGTGAGGATATTTTGTAGTTAATACTTGACAGTGTTCTGGGTAGCTCAGCAGATGTGAGAGAGAAGCTGTTGTAAGCAAAGCTGCGAAGAAATTAACAAATAAACTGAATGGAAATAATTTATCAGTGTATTTTTGTACCCTCCATGCTATTTGCACTCTTCCTTGTTGCTCTGTCAACAAGTTGTGAAAACAAAAGTGAATACCTCTCAGTATTTCTGAGTGAACTTAGTTTGCGAGTGTGTAAGTACCATATTGTGTGGTCATAACTTAAACAAGAGGGGTTTTATTTTGAGCAGTGAAACAGTCAAACAGTCCCTTGATTCTTCTCTGCAGCTAGAATACATCTCCGCAACCTCATGCAAGATTTCAGCTGGGAAAGAATGCAATTTCATCCCAGCCCTGGAAATGCCTGTAGGCAGGCTTAAATTCACTGATTAGTCAGAAGGCTTTTTAATCACCTACCAGATAAGAATACAAAAGTGTTCTGGTTTTGTTTTTAAAAAAAGTAGAATTGGTTCTCTGTTGCTGTAATTAATTCTGATTTGGTCTGGCTTTGGATCGTTTTGTGTGACCTGATATTTTTTTTTTTTTAATAATTATGGTATATTCTGTGGGTTTTGTCAAAGTTTTTGTGCCTGTGTGGCTTTTCATCTCCACAACTGATGTGAATGAATAGTGATTATCTCCTCGGTTTGCCAAGTGCATGAACATACCATCGTTATTACCAGTGCTTCCAGTCTGAGATCCTACATCATTCTGCAGTGACTTCTGTTGAACCAAGTCTTAATGTCTTCATGGAGCTTTTCATAGGTGTTGGAACTTCTGTACATCCGTTTTATTGTAGAGTTGGAGCTCTGAAAGTTGCAGAGTGGACGTAGAAGTAGTAGGAAGGAGCGCGTGGAAGCCATAGAGGTAATTGTGTGTTTATGGAGTGGTCAGTAGATGTGACAGCAATTTTTCAGCATGTCCCTGACTGGTTCTGTTTTCTCTTTCTAAAAATACACATTTTTTGCCTCTCTTACTCTTTCTGTACTACTCTTGGACCCTTTTTTCATTCATGTTGTTTCTGTAAAGGAGTAAAAGCACTGTTTTCCATGCACTTCTTACAGAAAGGGTGCTTGAATTTTAATAAATTCTGTAATGAGCAGAGGTAGGAAATGAGCTTTTTTTTGAATGCTCTTTTTGCAATGCTCTTTTCTGCATTCAGATGTTGAAATCTGTAAGTTATTTTAAGATTCTTAATTGCTATTCATTTTAATTTCCCATTTTATAAATGTTTTTCATATGTAATACTTTTCTGTTCTAAAGCAATCGTCTGTTACAGTAACTTCAGATCTTAGATTGTGTGCTCCTCTGATCAAGCAAGTCGCTGAGATGAAGCTGAACATAATCCTAACAAGTGAGACTCTTCCAGTTGTTCTGCCTGAAACAGGTCGTCTAATCTATGCACACAGAAAAAGTGCATGCATCCGGTGTGCCAGGTGCTGCTTAATTATTGAGGTCATGGCCTTTGAAGATAGTTGAACAAGAGGAATTGTTTTCTTGCAGGCAAAACAGCGACATTAAATAGCCACTCTGAACACTGGTACCTGAAATGGGTGATGATCTGTGTTTTCTCTGTCTAGGGCTGCTAAACAATTCCTCCTTTGCCTTTGGAAAGACAATGGCCTGTTCTCTATTGTCCAAGCCACAATTAATCCCATAGATTTCAGATTCATTAGACTTGGTCTTTCAGGGCCTAGATAACATCTGCTTCCAATTTCCTTGTGAGTTCTTGTTTTTACTACCATTAATTCTCAGAGCAACGTGGGGAGCTGTCTTGTCTGAATTTGTCACTTGGACTTCCAGATCTCTTCCGTCGGTAACTTTTTGCCATAATGTTGGAGAGTTTTGCTGAGAAGCATGCAAATTCTTCCATAGCAGAATAGATTGCTTCAAAAGGGACTGCTGCACCTGGTGTAACGCATAAAGGAGGAGAAGAAAAATCCATGGGTTTTTATACAAACGGTTGTGGATGTGAAACTTCTTCAAGACTTTTTTCCCCAAAGCGTGTACGGTCTTCCAGAGTGGTGTGGTGTGTTACAAACTGAGGGGTGTGGTTTTTTTCAGCTTGCAGATTATTTCATATTTTTACCAAAATTGAGTTTATTTGATTAAATTCCACGTGTTTTGAGTCAATCTGGTTGTGAAGTGAAAGTGAAACTGACTAGAAAGTGAAAACAGTTATTTTTTAATTGCTGAGAATTTTCTATAAATAGTGGAAGAAGAACGAGTAAAAGATGAGTTGTTCTAAAAGCAAGATTAATATTAAAGCTACAATATGTATGCACAGATTAAAAACAACTGAGTGGTAGAAGGAATAGGGAGCTAGGGAATTATTTTCGACCTACTGGTATTCCATAAAAGGTGGTAATCTAAAGCTACCGTGTTCAGCATGATCAATGTATCCCAAGAATTCACTGAATTAAATATTAATTTTGTTCCTGAAAACAGTTTTATGTGGAGCAAGAGTCCTGTAACCTTTATTGAAAATCAGTTTTACATGAAAATCAGCTGCATTTTGGCCTTTATTTGGTAGCAGTGTATTCTGTAGGATTCAAATTTCTTATTTTTGTTGTCTGCCTTTACAGAAAACTCTTTTGCAACTTGATAGATATAAAACGTGGGTTTTTCATTGTCCACATTTGTCTGGAAATCTAGTAACATTTTGACTTTCAACTTTTTTCAAGATTGCTTTATATTATATATTTTCAAATCTTAATATGGCCAAATTTCTGTCCACAGATCTTAAAAATGTGTATCTGAAAGCCTGTTCCCAGTAAAGCCGAAATGACATGAAGAACAATTAGCATAACACTTTCAACTCTGCTAAATCATGTCTGGATCTTTAGACAGCTTTGTTCAGTCATACTCATCTTGTTGCTGTGACTCAGTTGATGGCACACCCGCTTAAAAGCTGGCATTGGTCTGTGGGAACCTGTCTCTATCAGATACTGACATGAAATCTTTCAGAAGTGATCAACACATGAAATGCTGTCTTAGAATCACATATTAAACCTGACCATGTGGAAGTTAAACATTCTTTGGTGGGATTTTTAGACCTCTTCCCCTGCCCTTATTTTGTTGTCTTCATCTGATCTTAAAGAATTGGGATGGTTAGGAGTAGAGTACAGCAACTGCAAGATGACAGTGATAAACAGTGTCAGTGATAAATGATATTTTTTTTAGCATAACTTGGAAACTTAGTTTTTGTAAGTACTTCACTCAAATACCTAATTAGGTGTAGGGCAGTTTACTGGCTAGCGCACCAACTGCCAATGTTATGGTCTGTCTTCATCATACAATTGTCTTACTGTTCCACTTCATGCTTTTTCATAGATTGTTCCTCTTTGTTTCTTTGTCTCGGTTCCTCCCCCCCCCCCCCCCCCCCCATCTTTTCTGTTTTTATTTTTCCCTTTGCTGCTTTCTTCTGTGGGTGTTTGCAGCAGCACAGTGTAGTTATGTAAAACCTCCATGTGTATGTGGGGTCAAAGCATGGCATGTAATCGGGTTCTCTGCAGCCCAGGTCTGTGCCAGACTGGGATGTGATGGGTTTTGTTCTCTGCTAATCTCTCCTGAGCAGTGGACAGTGAAGTCCCAATTGCAAATTGTGACTGGGATTAGTGAGCATCTGTTCAAAGAGAAAGGGTGTTTTTGAAAAGTGGAGAACTTTCCTGATTTAGTGAAAACTAATAGTGCAGGTCCTTGCATTAGCAGCAGGACCCACCGTGGCTTTCCTGACCACACGGCTGACTGCTGAATCACTGTCAGGGTCAGGCTTGTAAAGCCCTCTGGAATACCTGATTTTATGATGAACGTAGTAAGTTCAGTTCTGTAAGTGTGTGAATGAACTACAAGGAAATCTATATGTAAAGATTGAAAGAGTAAGGGTTACCTTGTAAAATTGTCATAAAGTACTTTGATGATTACTGAATGTATGTAAGATAAAACACAATACCCAGGTGAATATTTTTTTCTCTCGTGTTTGAACTCTAAAGAGTCTTCATTTTTACAATGTAATTCTTAAATGCTTTCTATTAGGTGTTCTCTGGTGTGGTCAGCTTGTCCTGGATATCTCACTTAAAATTTGCTTCATCTGCTCTCCCTGTATTCCTGTTTTATTGTTTTCTTCTGAAGCTTTTTGCAGTGCTTTTCTGTCTTCTGCCTCAGATACTTTTAAACTTAATTCCATCGCCATGTTTCTTGATCTCTAACTCTTAACCAAATGTTACACAATTAAGCTTACTTCAAGTGACTGCAATGTATGTGGATTTTAAAAGCATAGCTGAAATATAAGTTTAGATACACTGATAATGGGATACGTAGCAAGATGGATAAAGCAGTTGCTTTTCAAAGATGGAGTTGTGTGGGTTTTGTGTACTTTATATATCTCGCATAAAATCCATTCTTGTTCTACATAAATGCGTATTTTTTTTAACATGCTGCTACTGAGAAAGAAAATGCAAGTGTTTTTCAACTTAAAGTAGAAAAAACTTTGCGCTGTTGAAATAGGGCCCTGGATTGGGAAGGCAGCTGGGACAGAGACATGCTCATAACCTTGACCTTTTTTCTTCTGTTTCCAGTACAAGAGAAACTGCCTTCTGCAGAACTGGTCTCTTCAAGGAATAATCCTTGCTTTAATTTTGTGCTTTCCATTCCTCTCTAAGTGTACCTGTTCTCTTAGAAACTGATTTGGAGCTATGCAATTTGTGCCTGTTTCTTTTTCAAGTGATTGTGTTTCATGTGCATCTGAGCGGCAGTGCTGGAGAAGCAAAACTGCTCTGCAGAGATTTGAAAGGGCTTTACCTCATCGGGGACCCAAGAACAACATATTCCGGGTGGAATTTTTTCATGTGTGCTGAATTGCTTTACATTTTGTGTACTTAAGCCAAGGCTGAAAGAGTATGGGGAGAAGCATTACAGTTTATTTCTGCTCTGCACTTAAAAAAAAAAAGTCTTGTGAAGTATATCCATTACACCATAAAATACACTGTGGATATTGATAATACAGTTTAGTTAAAACTGCCCAAATATTTAGTATTTTTAGTGGGATCCAAGGGCAGATACCTCTCTCATGACTATTGTTTCAGGATCTTTAACTACCACATGTGGTCATGGTTATCAGAGTGTTGGGCCTGAAGGAAGGCAGCAGTATGCTGGTAAGAGACAGACACCGGTGTCCTGCAGGGCTGGCTGGGGGCGTCGTGCCATCTCCTGACTCACCTAGTATCTCTTTCTGCAGGAGCAGGGTTTTCCTTAGCTCTCCCATCCCAGTACAAAGCCTGATGCTTGTGGTCTGAGAGTACAGGCTGATGTCACAGCTGCAATGTAACACGAAAGAATCACTTTCTAAGTGCTATTATCGGTATAACTGCAATTTGAGCAAGAGGTCTTGTTTACTTCCTGCAAAATTTAAAACTTATTTTCCTTGTTCACATCTGTCTTCACATCAGTAATTTGAATTTTACTGCATAAAGATTAAATATTATGTTTGGTCTTATTTACCAGATCTTAACAGCGGAAACTTTTTGCCCAAACTTCAGTTACTTTTAACTTCCTCTCGTCCTGTTCTGTGGTGGTATAGGTTTCGTTTTCAAATATGTATTATATGCCAAAGTCATCTTGGATTCTATGAGCTTAATTTTTTTGTGGTCTTCTCATAGACACAGTACAGTAATATAGGCTATAAACAAAACCATTAACCAGAGATCAAGGCTTATGTGCTAGTAAACTTTAGATGCTTTCAGACATCCCAAACTTCTGAAATTCACTTGTCTTCAGTATGAAAGTAGCTTTTTGTAGAAGAGGAGTAGTATGTATAGGAAACACTGCTGTATTTTTATCTGAAATAATATACGTAGGTTCTGGGTACCTCTTGAACCTGTTAAGTTATGTAATAAAAGCCTTGTAAGATTGAGATCTTTAATGTTTTTTAGATCAACATGATGCATAAGTTTAAAACTGCATCTGTTTAAAGGGATTTATGACTAAACCTGCTTGTTTTTCTACAGAATTGTCTGGTGTTTCTCAGCTTGAAGAAGATCTGCAGTCATTATTGATCCTCTTTCTTGGCGTTACCATTTTTGAAGTGAAGTTTGCCTAGCTTTCTAGTGTGAGCTCTCTTTTCAGCCATCTTTAAAAAAAAAAAAAAGGAAATTTTTTGATCCATAAAGTAGACGAGCTATAGTTCTACAATGTCCAAGTCATTCCAGCAGTCATCTCTGAGTAGGGATTCACAAGGTCATGGGCGTGACCTCTCTGCAGGAATAGGCCTTCTTGCTGCTGCTACCCAGTCTTTAAATATGCCAGCATCTCTTGGAAGGATGAACCAGGGTACTGCACGCCTTGCTAGCTTAATGAATCTTGGAATGAGTTCTTCATTGAACCAACAAGGATCTCATAGTGCACTGTCTTCTGGTAGTACCTCTTCCCATAATTTGCAGTCTATATTTAACATTGGAAGTAGAGGTCCGCTCCCTTTGTCTTCTCAGCACCGTGGAGATGCAGACCAGGCCACTAACATTTTGGCCAGCTTTGGTCTGTCTGCTAGAGACTTAGATGAACTGAGTCGCTATCCCGAGGACAAGATCACTCCTGAAAACTTGCCTCAGATCCTTCTACAACTTAAAAGGAGGAGAGCTGAAGAAGGTTATGGTAGAGATGGCAGATCATCCACACGGGAACCACCATACAGAGTACCTAGGGATGATTGGGAAGAAAAAAGGCATTTTAGAAGAGATAGCTTTGATGATCGTGGTCCTAGTCTCAACCCAGTGGTTGACTATGACCATGGAAGTCGTTCTCAAGAATCTGGTTATTATGACAGAATGGATTATGAAGATGACAGATTAAGAGATGGAGAAAGGTGTAGGGATGAATCTTTTTATGGTGAGACTTCGCATAACTATCATAAATTTGACAGTGAGTATGACAGAATGGGTCGTGGTCCTGGTCCTGAGAGATCTCTCTTTGAGAAAAAGAGAGGTGCTCCTCCAAATAGCAATATTGAAGACTTCCATGGATTCTTACCGAAGGGTTATCCCCATCTGTGCTCTATATGTGATATGCCAGTTCATTCTAATAAGGTGAGTTATGCACCAGATACTTCTGTTTTCCTTTACGTTGTAGTATCTGTTCTGTTTTTACCTATTTCTTTAATTATTTCTATAGCCTGGTTGCTTTTGAAATGATCTGAAAGTTGGTTTGAGAGTGAAAAAGGCACTTGGTTTATTTACAAGGTAATTGTTAACAAACGTTGTAAACCAGGGCTTTACATTAATGTGTTTTGTTTGCCCAGATTGCTTAGCTTCAAGTCAAAACAGCTATCATCTACTGGGATATCTTATTTATATTTTACATCTACATGTTCTCTTAACCACAAACATCTGGCATTCAAGCAGTTTTTGGGTGGGTTTTTTTATTGTTGGTTTGGGGTTTTTTTGCAGTGTATCTACTGTGCTATTCAGGAAGCTAGTTTCAGCTCTCCTCCACATCTGTCTTGATTGCTGATTTATATGTAGTTAAGATGCGTTCTTGCAGAGTTCTGCTTTTTCCCTGTCCAAAGGGAAAGAGTTAATGTAGAGCCCTGGAACTTATTTGCAAAAGTAAAAACCACGTTTTAGATTAGCTCATTCTTGCCTTTTTAATTTCACTTTAACACTCTATCTCATACTATGGCTGAAATTTGTCGTCATTTTTCTCCCTTTTCACAACTTTCTTAGACACTTCAGACTCACTTTTTATTGTCACATGTTGCATCTATCCCTGTAGACTCTCTGAGCAATCAGTCTGCTGTTGCAGTATCCTGCTCTGTGTTCCTAGTAGTAGTGTTCTTTACTTGGCTCACAAGTAGAGTGGATCTTCGGGTATATTTAGTATGCTGAGACTTCCCTCTTAGTTTATTCGTGAGTAGTTCAACTCTCTGCAAAGGTAGCAGGTTACTCAAAATGGCCTGTTTTATTCAGACGTTATTTTCAGAGCCTTCTCACCTTCAGCTTGTCCAATTTTACTCATCTTGCTGATTTTCAGTATACTAGGCAATTTAATTGGCTAATACAGTGGCCCTCTTGTCACAATTAGTGGCTGATTAGCTTGAAGGCCTTCAATTGAAAATAGAATACATGCTGTTACTATAAAATTGATACAATGTGGAATTGCTGTTACTAACCATTTATTTACAGTTACCTCTCAAAAAGTGCTGCTTCTGTACATCTGTAATCTTTTTGAAATGAGAATTAATCTGTACCTGCAAGGAAATGATCAAACCAGCTTTAGAGCGCACACTGTGTAACTCCAGCTGATCTGACAGTTTATGAACTTGTGTTGCTTTAATTACTTTTATATTTTAAAAAATCACAGTAATCCAGGTTTCTTGTCTCCTGTATTTGACGTGTATTTTCATAAAAGGTTTAAAGTGCTAACAGTTTAGATGCCATGCTCAGTTCTGTAAAAGGACTTCATTTGGTTAGATTGAAAACATAAACTTCTGAGGCCCTTGAAGATGGCAACCAATAATCCTGTAAGTAGGGTTCTTTTTAGCACTTTATTTTAAAGCCTTGTGGTTCTTAGTTTGCTTTGGTATGCAGATCTGTTGAAAGGATATCCAGCATGAAGTATCTTTCCAGGTATGAGAAATACCAAATTCTTATGACAGCATAATTTAAGTAGCTGACTTCTTTGGTAAGGTGTGAAACATCTGGTTTTTTAGGAATATGCTTTGACTTTAACTCTAGTACACCACAAAGTATTTGAGATTGGATCATCTGTTTCTTATGACCCAAGTTTGGGCTTTGTTTCTAATTTCAGAATCATGTTACAGCAAGAATTTTTCTCTTTCTCTCCTTTTTTCCTCTGCTTTGCATATCTAACAGTTACAGAAAGTCTTGTTTTGTCTCCCACAAAATTGAATCAAGTAGATTGTAACTTTTAAAGTAATCTGATCTGAACCAAAATTTATGGAAAGCAGAAAGGGAATGCTTTTCTTAGCTGGGACAATGTAAACTTTCCACTGCAGTATCAAAATATCACTTTTCCCACCTCCAAATAAAAATATCATAGAAAATTTTCTTGACGTGTATAATACAGAAATGTATATTTTAAGCCCAAGCAAGTGGTAAAACACCCTTAGAGTAATGTAAACTGGCAGACTAGTCCTCTTTTTATTTTACTGGTATTATTAATAGCTTCTTTATGTTGATATATGTATTTAAGACCAAGTTTGTTTTCTGTCTAATTGTGAAGTAAATTGTGCCCCAGGTTTTTTTAGGCAATTTGTCAATCCTGATGCCTTTATCAAGGAGTGAGGTGTTAGATGTGGAGGGATTGTTTTCCCTGCTGAAGAAAAAGGCTGATGCAACATGAGCAGATGAATTTGGAGGTTAAACATTTGAAATGGTGGTACATCTCTAAGGAAAAATATGGCTGTGTCCCTAATAAAGGGCTGTCTAAAATTAGGTGCTTAAGTTTGGCCTAATTTTTTGAAGAACAGCGTGTCCTCTTGCTTGCATCAATTGAGACAAAAGGTAATCTGAGTTTTAAGGAACTCAGTTTGGATTCTCTCTGCTTTGGGTGTTCATGTTAATTTTAGCGCCTGTAAATACCTAGTTCTCTGAAACCTCAGAGGAGTGATGCTTCAGACTGGACAGAGGCAGGGAGTAGAGGGAAGTCCAGATTAAAAATTGCACTTTATAAAAAAGCTCCTGAAAACTTTCCTGGGGTGGGGGGGGTCCTAAGTTATATGTCAGGTCTCCTTTTTTAAAAAGCATTTGAAGTGTAGTACGAATTAAATCTCCCAAACTTTGGCTCTAATTTGCAGATAACTTTTACTTCAGGTTATGATATTTTACATTACATCTTAAGACATCTTCAAAGCATGCTATATCTAGCAGAACCAGCCACCAAGGCTTTACAGATAGTGCACCCAAATTTAGAGGGTTTTTTAGTGTTTGAAGGACTGCTTTCTGTTGTATAGTACAAAAACTTGTTAGCAAGTTTTAAACTGAAGAAATTTTGGGTTTATGTATTGATGTTTCATAGGTAGGTTTGCTTTGGGTTTTTGGTGGGGTTTTTTCATCGTAATTGCCAGCTTATTTATCAGTAGTTGCAGAGCCTACCTCTTGTGCAGTTAACAAGAAGTGGTGCCCTCACTTTACTTTATCTTTACTTTATCTTCTTGATAAAATGAATGAAGGTTTCATCTTGCTCCACATTATATTTTGTGTATCATGGAGTAATACTTCAGTGTAGCTTAACAACAGTAATTTATGGGGCACTTTAAATCCAGGTTTTTGTCCTTTGTAGAAAGTGTAAAGTAGGCATTTAGCATATGGAAACACTACAGTAAGCCTCAGGAGTGTCTCATTGTGTCCAGAAGAATGGCTATAGTGTGGTGGAAACTAATAATCAGGAAAGATGAGAGATTAGGAAAAAACCATTTGTGGGTGCTGAGCAGAAATACACATGTAAGAAGAGACACACAAAACAGTTGGCCAGTGCAGTGTATGTGTTCACAGTTGAAAATGTAGTCAGTAAGAGAAAACCTTCAGGTGTTAAAACTGCTCCCCAAAGATCTAGAATTACTCTCCTTCACTTCTCTGTGAACCTAAAGCTAACTCGCCCTGTGTGTCTCTGCTGATCCCTTTGCTTACTGAAGAGCAGCAGAGTGGAAATTAGACTGGTTCGCAGATGTGCCGCAGAAGTTCTGTCACTTTACAAATGTGAATGTAGCACCAACTAGTTCTGTTACTTGTGAGAATGTGGAGATTGTACGCTCTACTTCAATAAAGGAGGAGTCCCCATGCTTCTCCTCTTAAAGTAACTCTCTCCCCTCATAATCAAAATAGTCTACAGAGAAAAAGTAGAAAACCCTCATTCCTTCCTGGTGCTGAAGTCAGAACCAGAAGGTGTTTTACTTGGCTGGTTTGGTTTAATTACATTGTTCCTCCTTTGTACCATCTTGATTTAGATCTCGTTATTTTCTTGATTATTCCCCTCAAACAGTCATATATTTTTATATTTTACCTGTATACTTGTAGTTTGTCCTAGCTACGCACTTTCATTTCTTTCAGTCTTTCCTTTCTGAATTCCTTGCAATTTCTTGGCTTCTTTATGGTTCTAAAAACTTGAATGGTTAGTTCACGTTGATCTTTAAAAGTCTGAGGAACGAAGCAGAGAGAGTGGAGGAAATTCTCAAATCACTGAAGACACAATAACTTTGCATCCAGTTCTAGAAGTTGAAATCGCAGTAATGTGCGTGCATGCTGTAGCAGCTATCCCTGGTACGCTTTGCACCTCTGAGGCAGGATCGGCCCGTAGAGGCAAGGCATTTTTCATCAGATGCTTTTTTTACCCAGGTTAGCAGTTGAGGTAGGCCCAATTTCAGTGTGTCTTGAAAGCACTACAAAAAGAGATTTCGTTATCGATGTATCTTCGATACCTCAGCTTAGAAGAGAAGATACTGCACTATACAACAGTATTTTGTTAAAAAATGGCTTGCCATGTGTGGCTGTTAACTTTTAATTATTTACTTTGCTGCAGGAGTGGAACCATCATATCAATGGAGCGACTCACAGCCGACGTTGTCAGCTGCTGCTTGAAATGTATGAATTTGAAGTAAACATTCTTGTGGCATGAGGGCATGTACAACTAAATGGTTAATTATGTTGCACAAAGCAGGTTTGGAAGACATGCTGTGCCTTGTGGGGAATAGAAACAACTAAAAAGAGCACCTTCAGGACAAAAAAGGGATCTTGGTTCCTAACTTCTGAATCCTGCTGATCTATACGTAACGTTTTAAAGAGAGGATCTTGAACGGTTGAGAATCTGTTGTATTCACTTACACTATACACATTATTGTTGTAGGACAAACTGTGTGCAGTTTGTATTGGAAATTGGCAGGCATGTTACGGATTAGTGTCAGAAGCTTATTTTAAGGACAGCACTTCTATTCTGTCCGTAGGTACTGTTCATGCCTCTTGTAGTGGTCCTGTAGTGGGCAGTGGTACTATGCGTTTTACCTGTGTTAACATACAGAGGTATCACTGATTGTATGAAAATTATTACGTACGTAGAGGATATTGTGTTTTTCTTAATTTCTTTTTTTGTTGTTGTTCTTTTAAGATATCCAGAATGGAATCCTGATAGCGATTCAGGACATGGAATGTAAGTAGTAATGAATTTTAAAGTATTCATAACTTTATTTGAAGCAGAGGATGTTCTTAACTTTTTACGTGAAACAACACACCTCTTCAGATAGATACCGCCCTTTGTTTTCTACTAGCTGAAGAGCAGCAGTAAAAGTAGCAAAAGTTGACTTCTCCTTTGATGCTCTGCAGGGGTTTTTTAGGGGTTTTGAGAATGAAAACTTCAGATTTTTGGTTTATAATTTTGCACTGGTTTTGGTCTAAAACTAAGGCATGTTTTCCCTTCTTTCTAGGGGTGATCCCTTTATGTTGCAGCAGTCCACAAATCCTGCACCAGGAATTCTGGGACCACCGCCACCTCCATTCCACCTTGGAGGACCTCCTGTTGGGCCAAGAGGTAACATCAACAGGCACCTACTTTTGCAAAACTTAAGTTCTTGATTATTTTTTTTAATCTTGTTTCAATGTTACCAGTGGTTTAGAACAACAAAACATTCACTTTTCTGACCAGTGGAACTGAAACTTTTTTTTTTCCTGTCTAAAATTTTTTTATCTGTCTTCTCATTAGTCACATGTTGGTAGGGTTTTTCTGGTGAAACTTGCAGGAATTCAGTGTCTGAAGTGGTTTCCCACCGCCCCCACTTAATTCCAAATGAATTTGACAAGTAGATTTGAATAGCAACTGAGAAATGGGAAGTAGATGATGCAAGCCTCCTCTTCCCAGTAAGGCAGGCTAAGAATCAGGTTCTTGCCCGAAATGGTTACTTCCTACTTTTTAAGTAGTTCAAGTGACAAAAAGAGCAAAACTAATTAATTTACCTAGACATCCTGACATCCTGAAGTATTTCAGATACTTCAAAGGAATTTTTAGCTGATGCATTCTTACTTATTTCATTAAAACAGTACTGTTAATTTTTCAAAACATCTCAAACTTGACTTTGAGCCAAACTATCTGAAAGGCTTTTTTCAGGTGTTTCCTAGTAAGATGGGCATTATGATAGAATTGGTGATTTTTTTAGAACCAAAACTAGGGAGTCTTTTTCTACACCTAAAACCACAATTGTAAAAAGTATATCTTAGTTAAGGAGATCTCACATCTTGTGATATATTTACTATAAAAAATTGTACTCTAAACCAGGAGAGATTTTCAGTGGGCTTTACGTATTCTCTGCTATTTCTGCACAGCAGTAAATGCAGCTTTTTCTGATGTTAAACTGAAACTGAATGATCAGGAAGGAGGACCTAAAGTTACAAAAGCTCTGAAATAAATGAACAGCCTTTTCAGATTAATGAAATAGTTTGTAAAAATTGATGTCATTCTGGTTTAGGATTACAAGAACTTGTGAAAAGACATGTTAATACCGTTCTTAAGGGTTGACCTAAGCTTGGTCTTTCTTTTAATTTCTTAAAGGAGCTGGAAATGGAAATATGCAGGGACCGAGACACATGCAAAAGGGCAGAGTGGTTAGTATTAAAAACTTGTCTTTTTTTTTTAAACAATTTTATGTTGTGTGGTTGGTTTTTTGTTTTCATAAGCTTTTTCTTGAATGAATAGATTGTGAATACTGAAGCTTTGGAATAAGATTGGGGTTTCATTGTGCCAAGTACTCTACAAAATCTTTGTTCCAAAACTGTACAGACCCTATTTAAACTTGTGGTGAAACTGTGACATGGACATACAGAAAGGCACTTTGGCATGGCAGGCATTTTCCTCTGAAAATCCCTGGAGGTTCTGTGCCTTTCCCGTATGCATCTTGTTTTGATTACTACTGAAGATTTAAAATTTTTTTAAAAAATTATACAAGTAGAGCAGAGCCTTGACAGACTTTTTAAGGTTAGCTGATAGACATTTTCTTTCACGTTCCGTTATCTTGCTCTGCCTTCAATAGGAGACAAGCAGGGTTGTTCACATCATGGATTTCCAGAGGGGAAAGAACTTGAGATACCAGCTGCTTCAGCTTGTTGAACCGTTTGGAATAATTACAAATCACCTGATTCTAAACAAAATCAATGAGGTAAGATTAGGCCCTCTAGTACTGCTGTTGGCACTGCTTGGTGTCTTCTAGTATGTTTATGCTTATTGTCTAAGCTTAACTTTTGTAAAAGGACTTACTCTGTTACCAAGCAAGATGACAGATGTATCACTAAGGTCGTGTGTGTGAAAGGAGGAGTGACTAGTACGTGTCTTTCCAGGAATGCTGTAGTACTGCATTTCAACTTAAATACTGTTAAAAAATCCTTCTTGGTGGTGGTTCACAGCTTTCTCAAAAATACTCTATGCTTGCAAATTCTGTTCTTGCTCTAATTTTCTCTGAAAACGTAGTTGGTCTTAGTTTATATGACACAGTGTTGTAATGTGAAGCATGGAAAAAGCCAGTATCATAGAAAAAAGCAGGAAGCAATTGAATGTTCTGAATCCAAATCTAAGTGGAATGTAAACAAACCAAACAGTTCTATTTGTGTACCTAAATAAAGTATGTGAAATTAATGCCGAGCTTTGCAGGTCAGTTAATGTTGTAACCAAAAAGCAGGTTTTGTATTTCATGCACCTGTTTTTACAGGAAAGAAAGGAATAGCTTGAGTTTTTAAACAAAAATACTAACTTTTGAAGGAGTAGCACTTAATTTGTTTTTATGATTTCAGGCATTTATTGAAATGTCGACCACTGAAGATGCCCAGGCTGCAGTAGAATACTATTCAACAACACCTGCGCTGGTGTTTGGTAAACCAGTCAGAGTCCACTTGTCACAGAAATACAAAAGAATAAAGGTAAAACACTTCTTTTTCTAAAATTGCCTGATTTTAATCTGGAGCAGTCAGTGTTAGAAGCCCATTACATTTAAGTTATTCTTAATTTATGTGCTTCTCGGCTGGATCAACTTAATCAAGGGACAGTTACACATTTATATTTTATGTGTGTACTTTAAAAAATTTCATTCCCTCTAATTTTAGAAACCCGAGGGTAAACCGGACCAAAAAACTGAGCCGCCAAAACCAGAGCTCGGTCGTGTGATTCACCTCAGCAATTTACCTCACTCGGGATACTCTGACAACGCAGTACTCAAACTGGCTGAACCATATGGAAAAATTAAGAACTACATACTCATGAGAATGAAAAGCCAGGTAACTGATGATAGGAACATGTATGTGTGAAGATTTGAAGCTAGGGTTTTTAACTGAGATGAAGTGATGTGGTTTTAATTGGTGCATTTGTAGACTTTCTGCTTTGTCATAGATACAGAAATTATTAGGGGTCTATGTAGGTGGCATTTTTCTGTCTAGCTTACTGTGAAATGTTACTGTCATGTGAGCTGCTTTAAAAAAAAAAAAGCCTCAGCTGTGAAGAAGGTATATTTAGCATTGAGGCTTCATTTTTGTTATGCAAATCTCTAGGAGTCTTGGAACTTTTTTTAAGGCTGAAAAAAATTACCTGTGAAACATTAACAAATATATTCCACTATTACATGAGGGTTTTTGTTTACCCTTCATTTTTCATTCTTAAAAATGGACAAAAGCAGCAGTTTTGCTGTGGCTGTCTTAACAAAGAAGTTGGAAAATAGTACATTGTATGTGAATAGCAGAATGCTTTGTGCATGTATATGGTTCCTATAAATACATAAGTGTGTGTTTAGTTCTTTTTTTTTTTTTTAGCTTTGCTGTCCCAGCTTGCTGCTCCCATGAGTTAAAAAGGAAATTCCAGTGTTTCTTCAAAGAGACAATTGTCTGAATCCCCTAATGCCATACTTGTGGAGTGAAAGATTGCTAGAATCTATTGTATGACCCCTAGGAAGTCCTCCCTGACCTTACTTCACTAGAAGAATAAAATCCCTTGCTGTCTGAATTGGATGCAGGAATGCCCTTCTTCAGTCTGCCAATGCTAGTTTAGCACAGCTGTGTTTTTAAAAGCTTGTTCAGCAAACTTAGGCTTGTTTTCTTGGAGGAATGCCTCACAAAGCAGGGCTTAGAGACCAGCAGTTGCTGTGTTTCTGTTTCGGGCTACTGTTGAAAAGTAAGATGCACTGGGGTAGTTTCTTAGCTACCCTGGAATTCCCAGATAATTAAGCTTCAAATAAATGAGTTTCATTGTCCAGATGCTTTTTATTTGGAATCATATTTTACTTTATGGTGACATTTGTTTTGCAGATTTTTCTAATACCTGTTTAATCTCAGAACTTTCTATGGGACTATTACTGGATTGAAAAGCTCAGGTGTATAGAGCACTTTGGTAAATTTTAAACTGTACAGCTATTTTGGACAGGAGGGATATAGCTAAATCCCACAATTTTGTTTCGGCATTTGGAGATGTTGTGTTTTAATAAGTTAAATAGCTTTGGCTGCAAAAGTGTTGTGTATTTTGTAGTTCTTTTTAACAGGTGTTAATATTTTCAGGCATTCATTGAGATGGAGACCAGAGAAGATGCTTTAGCTATGGTTGAGCATTGTGCCAACAAAGCGCTTTGGTTCCAAGGCAGATGTGTGAAAGTGGATTTATCTGAAAAATACAAGAAACTGGTGTTAAGGGTAAGTAGTGTGTTTAGTTTGTTAGTTGTAGTTGAAGGTGTAAAGTGAAGTAAAAGACAGTTATCACTTATGGAGAATTCAGAGCTGCTTGTATAATGGAATTTGCTTTAGTTTTTTCTGGCCACTTAAGTGCAATTACTTAGCCTTAGTGTGGTGTTATGAGGCCTAGAACAAAGTGAAAGGATTTTCCTTCCAGACTCCTTTTTAAACTATGCAGTATTAATAACAGAATGAGTTTCTTGTGTTGGATGCCATCCAAAACCTTTTTTGTTTAGCACCAGAAAGCTTTTTGATCCCTGTTGTGGACACTAACTCCAACTACCTAGATAGTCTAACGATTTAATTTTGGAGAATAAGCTTTGTCAAAACTTAAGATGTAACTGCACCTCTGCCTGTGCAGTTCATGTCAAGGAGGGAAGGGTTAGCTGATGAGTTTGGGTTTTTTACATAACACCAGGCTAATACTTCTGCAATTATAAGACTTTTTCTCCATCGGACTAGGACGGTAGGTAGAAAAGCAGGACAAATCTGAACTGTCCAGCTGTCTCATAAAAATATAAGCTTTCTGTTGTGGAGTACGAAGAGATCTGTATCGCACATGATTATGCACCAAAAATGAACCCTTTGTGGCACATGCAAATACTTAACGGACTCATTGAACAGTTTTCCATGTTAACTGCCATACAAGTGGAATTTCATATTCAGTTAAATCATAAATGTTGTGAGTCTGCTAAAGCTTTACATGTAGCCCACTGCTAATAGTAAGGAAGAGCACAGACAAAGACTGATTTGTGCCACTGCCTGCACAGCGCTGTATCGATTCGTAAGCAAAAGAGGAATTGTGTATAATTATTCTGGAGCAGGATGTTCCATTTGTTTTGTATTGAATAACTGATGGTTACTGTGAATAAAGACGTGGGATTTCTAGGCTGGTAAGGTCCTGGCTAACATAATAGCAGTTTATTAATTGGTGGGTAGGTGGGCATGGTGAAAGAGTACCTGTGGATTAACATAATTGGAAGCGCTTGGCTAAATTGTGCTGCCTTGTCTGAATTAATGCTGCAACAGTTGTATAAATAATACTCTACTGGGAATTACAAATTTCTTTCATTCTATTTTAGATTCCAAACAAAGGAGTTGAACTGCTGAAAAAGGATAAAACTAGGTAATGTCCTATTGCTAAAGCATAATGTTGTTTAAAGGAAATATGACAACACCGTATCCAGAGTATAGAAATTATGCAAAAGTAGTCAGGCAAGCTTTGAGATCAAAGTGGTGTTTGTTGTGCCCTGAGATTAACTGTTTCTAATATGCTGCCTACCCTCTTCCTCTAATGGTGGCGCTTTCACAGCCTCTTCAGGCTCCTCAGGAAATCTTTTCCAGTCCTTAAGTAGCTGTGCCTTCCTGCAGTTCAAACCCACAAGCAGTTGTCCTACCTTGTAAGGACAGTTCCTCCTTGCAGCAGCTTTTTGCATATTAGAAGAATGGTATCCTTCGAGGTTCCCCTCACCCTTCCGTTTCCTGAACTAAAACACCATCTTTTTCAGGCTTGTCTAGAAAAATATAACCTACCTCTTTTTTTCTTTTTTTAGTAATTTCTGGGCTCTGTTCAGGTTGACAAGCAAGTATTCTTTTTTCTTAACAGAAAGAGAACATATTCTCCAGACAGCAAAGATTCTCCAAGTGATAAGAAGTCTAAAACAGATGCTACTCAGAAACCTGAAAGTGGCAGTGTAGAAGATAAGGTGAAAGAGGAGAAACAAGATGATGCTGCTGAGCCATCGGGCACTAAAAGTAGTGAACAGGCAGACCAAGATGAGCCGAGTTTACTCCTTGAATCTGAAGATGAGCTGCTAGTGGATGAGGAGGAAGCAGCAGCACTGTTAGAAAGTGGCAGCTCAGCAGGAGATGATGCAGATGTTGCCAATTTAGCTGATGTAACTACTGAAGAAAAAAAGGACACAGCTGATGATGTGACCGTAAAAACTGAGGGGAATGTTGTGGCCAATCCAGCAACAAAGAAAAAGCTTAAAAAGGTAATCTATAGCAAGGTACCTGAGTGTGGAAAACCCTGTCTATCTTAAATAGCACACCACAGTACATTCTATTTCAGATCTTTTTCTGTGGGTCTTTAAAACACATGCATGGCACACCTGTCTGAAGAGAAACAGGTGTTAAAGCTCCTGTGAAGAAAATGGAAGATCCCATTGGATGTAGCTTGCAGATGGAATCAGTTATAAATCGCTGTTTCTGTTTTGACAGAAACTGTTAACTTGTGGGCTTCTACCCATGTTGCTTCCTGGGGTTTTTCTTGCCTTTCTCTTCACCCCTTTTTTGACTAATACTAAGCAGCCAGGAGCTATTTTCTCCTGAGCAGTCTCTGGTGAGACTGGCTGTAGTTACTCTTCCGAGCACAGAGCAGAACAGGACACTCAAACTGATTTGGGACTTGAGGTTAATGTAGACTTGGACAAAATTGTATGTACCTCTACACTTTGTGCTTAGTCAGAAAGGTAGGCAAGTCCATATGTGGTTAGCAGAGGCCCGTTTTCAGTGGAGGGGGGAAAAATAGTTTCAGGATGCCTTCAGTCAGAGGGTACTTGCTTTGAATTCCATTTTTCTCACCAGATGGTCCCACACTCATGATTTTTTTTTTTATGTTCTGCCAGCTGCTTTTTTCAATTGTGTTGAGTTATATGGAGTAGCATGCTTAGTACCTTTGTTGATTTGGCATGTTGTTTTGCAAAAAAGTAAGGTATGTTCCTTGTTCTTAATGAATGAAGCATGCATGGTTTTCAGTTTGGCGGAATCTTTCCATCAGGAAGCTAGTTACACTAGCAGTATTAATTCCAACACCATGTAACAGCAGTGATGTGATTATTTCTTATTGTGTGGGTATCTGTTATAAACTGCCTCAAAATCCAGACTTGCTTCCTTGAAGACCTACATTCTTAGAGCACAGATACAAAGCTAATGCTGTTGCAGTACTGCTCACGATTGCTGTTAAGCATGTGGAATACTGATGTCTCCATATCTGCAGGAATGTTTAAAAAAAAAAATTGGAATTCAGACATAATGAAGCTGGATGTTAAGAGACTTCCAGAGCTTTGGTGGTTGGTGGGTTTTGGGTTTTGGGTTTTTTGTTTTTGTTTGGAAGCTCCAAGCTTTCCACTGGTTGAAAAAGAGGTCTTAATTTTAATTTTTTATGAACTGTCATACTATTAGTGAGCACAGATTTGTTCTGGTAAGGTTTTACCTTTTATGCAGGCATGAATTTGAGGATCTTGTAGGACTGTCTCAAATAGAAACAAAACTTGTGCATTCCAAAATGACTTCCACTTGAAATTAAAATACTCGTGTTAAAAGGACTTTCACAGTAAGAATTGAACAAAAAAGATACTGAAATTCAAGTTGAAGATCACATGTTGCTATGATAGAACAGTGGACCCTCATGATGCAAAAAAAAAAAAATAATATTCTGAAATTGAACACTTGGTTGTGGGACAGTGGAGTACATTTAAAAAGAGCTTGTTACACTTCTGCATGCTTGAGTAACATTTTGAATGAGTGAGGTAGGTCTTGAAGGAAGAATTTGAGCATTTTTCCAGGGAATTTGGAGAAGATATTTCTCTGCTGAAATTTAAGACAGTTTGAGGGAAACATTTAAGAATAAGCTGACATAAGGAAAACGTTTTCTCAACAGCGATACGTGGGTGGCTTTCCACGGAGCATGGAAGGTTTTGTCACTCTAGATGAGGTTGGTGATGAAGAAGACTCGGATCATCAAAAACTCCGCAAGTCAGGTTTGGCAGTAAAATCTGCTGGCAAAAATGACGATAGTTTGGCAGAAATCAAGGTAGACAAGATTGAGGAGCCAGAGCAGGAAAATGAAACGATAGAAAATGGAACCAAAACCGAAGATAATTCGAAAGCTGAAACTGTTGAGGCTTCTGATACAGCAACAGCACAGGATACTGAGAAGAATGCCCATGAAAATACAGACACCCAGGATGAACAGGAAACAAAGAATGTCCAAGAGAAATCTCTTGTTCCAGATGAATTTAGGATTGGGCCATACCAGCCAAATGTTCCTGTTGGTAAGGCTTTTTCTGTTTCTTTGCAAAATATGTCTGTGCATTGAAGTAGCATTTCTCATTTCATTTGACTTTTTATTTCTGGCAACACATGGCCTCTGAGCCTTTCATTCTAGTGCTTTCTACTCTTCCCCTTCTTCACTCCTCCCCTAACCCTAGTATTTTCTTTCTTTTTTCCCTTATTTTCATACAGTTCTTCATAACACTTTCCTTAGGCAGAAATTAAATTGGAAGAGGTGTATTTTAGCAATATAAATTCAACTAATAGCACAAATCACAATAGTGGTAATAGTTTAGATTCATACTAAATACTCAGAACTTAGAAACTGATCACAGAACATTGTTAGTTCTTTTGAAGGAACTAATAAAATGGACCCTTAATCTGAAAGGTTGATTTTAAACTTAAAAAAAAAAAAAGCCTGCACATATTTAATTATTACTAGGCCCTGGCTTGACTAAACTAAAACAAGGACTTTTAAAGATAAAGCAGCTTTTAATGTAAAGTGAATTATGGTTTTAAGATTTAGCTGAAATGACATATGACATTAAAAGAAATGATGTAGAGTAGATCTCTTAGTTTATTTTGTGGTGTTTACTTCTCTAGGTGTGAATTATGTGGTACCCAAAACAGGGTTTTATTGCAAATTGTGTTCCCTGTTCTACACAAATGAAGATGTTGCAAAAAAGACCCATTGCAGCAGCCTTCCTCATTATCAAAAGTTGAAGGTAAGGCAAAAACTTGTTCATTTTAAATGGCGTGATTATTTCCTGGGGAATAGATCTGAATGAGACTGGATTAAAGAAAAAAAAAAAAAGCTTTCAGGCAGTGGAAATTGGCTTACTCTATAACTTCTAACTCAAGCTAGACCTCTCAGAGGTCTCTAATTCAAGCTAGACCTTTCTTCATCTTGTGAAAATAATACACAGGATACACAGTTTAAAGATGGGCTCCAGCACTTTTTTGTAAATTTGGATTAAAGATGGCATTCCAATTGGAGTAAAGGCCAGGCTTAGAACTAGTGGCACAGAGTAAATACAGATGACTTAAATCCCTTTCAGTTGGCCCTTTAAGAATGGGCCTAAACTGAAATCTATATATATTTTTAAAAAAATATCCGTATTTGCAACTTCTGATTTTGTGAGCATGTTTTACAATTTCTAATTGGATTAGGTATCACATGATTGCATGGCATGAATCATAATGCTGCTGCTGTATCTTTGTGTACTGTGAGCTGCTTTTTTAAATACCACCTCTGAGAAAGGGAAATCCTAAATGAAATTCTAATAATAATGCAGTGTTCACATAAATTGATTTCATATCAGTTGATTATTGAGCTGAAAACAACGCCCGGGGGTTTCATAGAAAAGAAGGGTGGCATCTCAGACTCCGAATGTTTGCTTTCTCCCTTAATAATAGGGAACCCTAAACAAATAGAATGCCCTGGAAGGCAGATGGCACAAATAAATATCGCAAAGCAAACAACACTACAAGGAGTAGATCAGAAAATCAATTACCATGCAGAACCTTTTAGAAAGAAAAAACCCACCTCATCCATCACCCATAGCTTTTTTTTTTTGCTTTTTTTTTTCCATTGAGGTACCTGACTATGGGACTTTAAAGACTTGATGTGAAAGGGGAAGTGGGGGAAATAATCCAAATTTATTAACTTTTATCATCACTTAAATGAAGCATGATTTGCTTTTTCCATGGCACAAATGACTAGTGAGCTGCTCTTGAATGACTTTGTAACATTGGTATTTTAGAACGGGGTAAGGAAGGGGGGGAAACACAGGTTTTGTTTCACAATGTCAAGGCAGTTCTCTAGCAGGGAGCCTCATTCTCTTTGAGAGCAGTAAGAGCAGATAAATAGATGAATTGATACGGCTACCAAATGTCATCGAAGTGACAATAAATTCCTCAAGCTTGCAAAATAACCCTTCTCTAGGGAGGGGAGATGTTTTGTCCCTGGCTTCATAGATTGCAAATTCCAACCAGGTAAGTGGCACAATTGCTGTCACAAGCCCGTGACGAAATTGAAAATAATTCTCTTGGCTTGCCAGCCTGTTAGGGAAGCATTAACAGCAGGGCCAGGTCAGTGTTTGCAGAGGCTGCCATGCAGCGTTTGCTGGTGGCGAGCTGTATGTTTGGTGGCGTAGCAATAGTGCGGTGCTTCAGAGGAGCTCCACTTCACTTCAGGCTGCAGAGAAGTGCCAGTCCTGTTTGTTGTGACCATTGCGAATAATATTTGCAGATTTTATAACTTGAAAAGGATATTTGTTTCTATTGTTGATGTTGTGACTATAACAAACTCTTTAAATATATGCAAAATATGATTGCTTTCTTTTAACAGAAAATTCTGGATAAAATGGCAGAAGACCACAGGCAAAAGAAAGAAGCTTAAAAGGAAGGAAGGATGTAAGGAAACCAGTGGCTTTGTTTTTAATGTTAATCTTTTTTAAAAGCAGTACAAGTAGTAGATGGAAATACTGTATTCTTTTTTGGTTTAGTGAAATACAGTAGGCATTATAGGTCTGTTCATGTGTTAAATGTTGTAGCAAAAATACGCAGTTAAGTTAATGACAAAAATTTGTTCTTAATGTGAGAATAGCAACAAGTTTTCATTTTGACACTTCAAGCTATTAAAGAAAAGTATCTTGCACCCTTGTGGAAAGCTCATCTATGGGAAGAAAGCCTCATTTAAGTGAAATTTACTACTTTCAAGCTTCAGAAATTCTTTCAGTTCCATTCTCAATAAAAAATAAAAAGTAACACTGTTTTTTTTATTTTATCTAGAACATTCCATATTTCAGTCTGAGCCTAGCAGGTATTAATTTTGAGTGTAAGGCTGTCATTGCATTTCATTTTTGAAAAGTCTTTAAATGTAAGTTGCTTTTTTAAATGTTGAATTGCAGTTTCTTTTAATGTCATTGCTGTTACATAGCAAATAGAAAAATCAGTGATTAGTCAGCTTTACAACTTCGTGATTTTTTTTTTTCTAAGCTCTTGATAGACTTTCCTATTCAGCTATTCCGTGTATTTTTAGTGAAAAGTAAATGCCCATACTTCTCTGACCAGTATTATTTCTTGAGCTCTTCCTGCTTTTACTTGAATCTTGTAGCTGTCGTACATCTCTAGTATATTCGGAAGAAGCATTTGAGTCCTGAAATGTAAAAAAGGTACCTTTATATTCTTCACATGTAATTTTTTCATACCTGCTTTTTAAAACAGTTTTTGTTAAAATCTGGTTTCATCAAGAATCTTTAGAACTGTGCTCTTAATGTACCTGCACATGTGATATGTGAACAGGAATTTGCATGTGTAACCTGTGTTTATCTGTAGTTTTTGTTATTTACTGCTTATTTGTGAATTCAGGTTACTAAAGTGATTTACCAATAAACAAGGCTAGGCAACAGTAATCTGTTATAGATGTTTGGCATGTTAACCAATGTGTCTACTGCACTCTTTACTCCTGTGTTCATGATACCACACTGAAATGCTAGCTCTCTTTTTAAAATTTGCATGTCTTAACACCTGTGATTTAGCAGCTTACTGCATAACTTTTCTTTCTCTTTCCTTTGTTTCCAAACAAATTAAAATATCACTTGTTAAAACACCGGTAGGCATATTCTGCTGACAGTTTTATTTCTTGAGTTTTACAGTATTTTTATCAAAGTTGAAGTTCAAGCCACATCACGTTTATGTGGATAAAAATGACTAGGGACAATTCTTCCAAGCACACTCTGTTGGCCAACAGGGAGGCTGCAGTGCCAAGAAGCATTTCCAAATGAATCTTCGTGAATTTACTGAAGCAAATACATCTAGCAGACACAGAATGGTGTTTTGTGGAAGTAAAGTTGTAACTGCTACATCCTCACAAAAAGGGGAGGTGTTCAGTCCCTTTTGTGCAAGAATTAAGTATGACTTCAAACATCTATTGTGATGGTAGCAGTTTCTCTGGGGACTCTGTATAGAGCAGTGAAATGCAGATAAGCAGCTAATGGTGCAGATTTTATTTAAATAGCATATCCAAATTATAAAACCTTACCCATGCAGTGACTCATTTTTGCACTTTTACAAAGATAAGTTACAGCTTTCTACATGACACACATTAGTATGCAAAATTGTTTGTGTTTGTATGAAATTGATTAAATATAAGGCAGTGATATGGTCTTAAAACTACAGCTTTCCAAGGCCCCTGAAAGAAAGTGCAAACAACAGCAGCCCTGCAGTCAGTTCTATTTTGGCTAAGTCACAAGGATGTACTTGAACTCCCACTTGCTTTATGATGACATTTGTCATTCCTCTGTCTCAAAGGCTTGCTTAGTTCATCAGCCAAACAGAGGACTTGACTTCAAAGCTTCAGTGTCTGGCAGTCATCCCCTTCTCTCTAAAGATGGTAGATAAGAATTTATTTTGAAGGTCTCCAACTTCCCCAAGCATTTTAAGGTTTTTTACAACATGCAGTTAAGATTAATGTATTGAGATACTACAGCTGTGTATGTTTTATTTTTGAAGTACCCTTTCCTTAGCTGTTGTGCGGTTTAGTGATCTTTAATCTGGTGTCCTCAGCCTGTTCTAAATGCTAACCTGCGTGACTACTGGGGATTAAACTGTAGGAGGATGTTACATCATGTTTAGTGTCTACACATAAAGAATTCCCAGGCAGAAAGTAACTGTGGCTTAGTTTGACTTCAAAGTCAGAATATCCCTTGCTCCCATGGAGTCTTTCTGCCATCAGTGGTTGTTAGGTGCCTAATGCTTTCAAAACCCTGATAAAGCTGTATGTCTGCATATGTGCAGCGTGATGCTTTTATACATCAGAAAGTAAGTCAAATCTCAACTGCTTCTGCAAAATGTCTTCTGTTCACATGCAAAGGACAGGGAGAGAATAGATGCCTTACGTTAATTTCTGATGAAGGCCTTGGAGTAGCTTGATCTTGAGGACAGGTGCCAGGAACACGCTTTGGTGGCAGATCGCTCTGTGGTCTTGCCACAAGCTGCTTGCTTTTCAGAAATAATTGTAGCTGCACTGTAAAGGGGTGAGGGGAAAACACACAGAGAGCATGAGACTAGAGTGTAGAATATTAGGCTCTGCAATTTATGATGCTAGCTTTTGTATGTTATTTTCAACTTCAAGAGTACTCTAGGGGCTGTTGCCTCTGCTGTGTGTGTAGTTCAGCAGAGGTGCAGCAAGGCCCTGGGCTTGCTGAGCAATGCAGGAAATAAATAGAGATGCTTCTATTATAAATGAGGAAACCACATGTTATGCTGGATTTATTAAAACAGAGTTGCAGATATTTGTGGAAATAAAGAGTAGTATGGGCATAGTAGTTTTGATATTTATTTTTTTTAAAGGATGATCCTTGCAGAAGTGTTTTAAAGTTTGTACTTGGCTTGTAGGTAAGCATTTAGCGAGCATTTGACAGGCCAGAGAAAGCTTATAGGCCCTGGAAACAAGTTAGTAGTGGTGACCAATAAAATCAGTATAAACAGCTTGAGCAAGGGATTATCAGTCCCCAGAAAACCTGAGAAAAAAAAATCTGAGAAAACCCAGACTCTATAGTTGGCTATCCCTTACTAAAATTTATGAGGAAGGAAGGAAGGAAGGAAAGGGCTGAGTAGGGATATGTTAATGAAATCGTTATCCTTGGCTAGCCCCTTTCCTGCTTACAAGGCAGCCTACGGGAGCGCTTGGGTAGGGAGTGCTTGGGTAGCGCAGACTTCCCAGCCTAACAGGTGGTGTAACCGAAGAGCTAAGCTGAGCGAGGTGGTCTGTATGCTGCTAGCTCACTAACTTCTTGGGTCTGAAAAAACGTGCTTGCATTTGGTAACTACTAACGGATTTCAGAGTTATCCGAGGTTGCCAATTTCTGCTTAACTTAGACCTCAGTAACACATTTCTGGGCAGAAACATTTTTCTGCTGTAGGTTTCCCAGCTTGCTCTTGTGACAGTTTTCCTGCTTTTTGTGATGATTAGCTTACAAGTCCATCATGTGGAGGGATGGCTTTGCAACATTGCGTTTTGACTCCACATCAAGTCAGACTATTCATCAGTGGCTTGAATGGAACAAAGGGCTTTTAAGCTCTTGTGCTATCTAGTTCCTTTGCTTGCTAAGGGACAATGAAGATCAGAGACTGGAAAAGCTTGTACCAAGGCAGCGTGTTTGAGAGGATGGGTAAACACAGCATGGCGCTCTGATCATTGCCGAAACCTCTGTGCTGGTTGCAGCAGGTAGTGTCTGAAGGAGAGATACTTCCACCTTAAAGAAAAAGGGGGCGGGGTGAGATCCAAAGGAGAGAATAAGAAATTGGTTTTTCAACCTATTTTGTAAATAGGGTTGAAGTCTGGGTCCAAGGAAAGTGGTATCCTTTACCCCCGGCAATACAGAGCCTTAAAGATGCGTGGGTCTGGCGCAGAAACACCCGTTATGTAAACACGCGTGTGTTTCCAGAACGTGCAGAATTTGCTTGCCCCTGAGGCGGGCTGGCAAAGGCCGGGGCAGCCCTCGGGGCGCAGCGGGGAAGGCCTTCCCGTATGCGCCCAGGGACTCTTCCCTCCCCGCGCTGCGCTGCCTGCCATGCCCGGCGCGGCGACCCGCGCTACTGCCGCTGCAAGCGGGGCAGGCTCGCCCTGCCGGCGAGAGGCTGCCTGGGGGCTGCCTCTTCATCAGCACGACTGGCCGCTCGGGCCGCCGCCGGGCCCGGAGGCCATCCCGCCCGGCGCCACAAGATGGAGGCTCGTCCTGCCGCGTCGGGACTACCCTTCCCGGCGTGCCCCGCGCCACCGCGCGAAATGGCAGCCAGGCCCCGGGGCGGGACTACAGCTCCCGGCATGCTGCGCGGTCGGCGCAGAGACTACAGCTCCCGGCATGCGGCGCGCCGCTCCCTGCCAGGGCCGCCTGCCGCGCGCGCCGGGCCGCTGCTTCCGGGGGAGGAGGGGGCGGCGCCGTGAGGTCACGCAGGTAGCGGAAGTGATTTCACGTCCGGCGGGCTGCGGTGCTGGGAGGGGAGCGGGGCGGCGGGCGCGGAGCGGAGCCGGGAGCGAGCGGGGGACGAGGCGGCGGTGGCGGAGTAGCTGGGAGCCGGCGTGCGCACCCGCGGCCCTTCCCTCTGCGCGCAGGTGAGGCGGCGCGGGAGGGAGGGGGGCGCGCAGCCCCGGACCGCCGCCGCCTCCGCCGCGGGGGGAGCGGGGGGAGCCGCCCCCTCCCCTGAGGTGCGGCCGGGCGACGCGGCCCCTTCCTTCCTCCCCGTGGTGGCGGGGCCGCCCCGTGGCGCCGTCTTTATTGTCTCCGGCTCCATCCGGGTCCTGAGGGGGGGGCGCTCCGGCGGCGCGGGGCCTGACGGGACGGAGCCCCTGCCGCGGGGGCGGCCCTTGCGGGCGAACAAAGCGGGCGGGGGGGCGGCCCCTGCGCCGTGAGAGCCGCGGGAGGCCCTCGGGCCCCGGCGGGGGCAGCGGGCAGGGACCGGGGCTGGGGCCGCCCGCGCCGGGAGGCGGGGGGCCGCGGTGCCGGGGTGGGTGTTTGGGCTCGAGGGTGCGCGGCCGCCGCCTGAGCGCGGTGCGGCCTGCCCGGGCTGGGCACCTGTGCTCAGTGCCCGCTGCAGCGGGCGGGCGGCGGCGCTCGCTGTGGGTGAAAACATCGGCGCCGAGAATGGCCCGTGGGGGGGCGGCCCCCCGGTCCCCGGGAGGACTCGTTAGCCGCCGGGCCTGCCCGGCTCCCGGCGGGGCTGCGGGGGCGCTCCGCACGGTACAACCGGCTGTGCCTCTGCGGCGGGTGCTGGCACACCGTGTGGGTCGACTGCTCCCAGTGAGCTCCGGTGCGCTGCTTTGAAGTGTTTATATCAGATGGTGTTGGCGTGCCTCGTGAATTCGATTAAGAAATCTGTTTATCATAGGGAGTACGAGCAGTTTACTTGATAACTACCACTTGCTAATCTAATTAGATAACAAGAAACCTGGTCAGTGCTCCTGACTCACAAGAGTAATCACTAGTTAATAAACAAATAATACAGTCTTCTGCAGAAGTTCAAAGTACTCCCTGCTGCCCTGAAACAGCTTGGCTTCAACTTCAGCTGCTATTCAAATCCTAACCTGCTACTTGCTGTTCTGTGTTGCTTTTGGGTGCTTGAAACAAATGTCTTTTTTTTGTTGTTGTTGTTTTTTGTTTGCCCCCCCCCCCCCCCCCCCGTGTGTGTGTTTGGGGTTTTTTTAATCAAGGGTAAGGACCTGAGGTTTGCTACATGGAGTTAGGCCCACTGACCTTATCTTCTAGAGTAGGTGGTAGATAATCTTCTTTTGTGATTGGGGTTTAAATGCAAGATATTCAATCACAAAGCTTTGAATTTTAATCATGATTTGTCTAGGGCTCTTCATCGCTATAAACACAGGAAAATTCACAGAAACAGGTAAATTAATGGATCTTCATGATGTTCTGCATGTTCCACACTTCATACGGAAAACACTTTGAGGTAACTGAAAGTCCTGTTGTTACAGGATTTTTAATTTCTGACTTCATTCCTAAGATGAAAATCTGATTACTTTTTTTGTTAGTGTCTTCCCTTATGCACTTACACTGTTCTTCCTGCATCACCCCCACTCCCTGCAAAAATCCTAGAGTAATTGAGGGATGGATCTCCAGTCATATCACTATGGCAGAATTCTCCATATTGTCTGTTCCTTAGCACTATTGTATTTCCTGTTCTAGTTTAAGGAGCTTTGAGATCCTCTGCTTGCCACCTACTGCCAGATGGCAAATGTATTATTTTTATTCGTGACAGTAGTATAGCCTGTCTCTGTGGCTTGTTTTCTACAGCAGCCGCCTTAGATTGTGACTTTTTGCAAGACTAAAGTGGCATTTGGCTCTAGCTCATGACTAAAAAGCCTGTATCTAATACTAGTGAAACAAGACTAATCTTGTCTTTGCAAATGAGCACAGAAAGCCAACTGGCTTGTATCTTGAAATGGTGAAATGGAAAAAAAATGTTGCTTTTATTTATTTGTTTTATTACAAGTTGCAGAAAATGAAATTACAAGGAGTCCTATGAGTAAGGGACTGGCCTGGGGCTTCCTAACTGTTCATGCAGGATAAGCATTTGTTGACTTGTTTTCCTGTGGGAAAACATTAGCAGACTTGGGGCTCCAACAGATAAACTGCAGTTACTCAGGGTGAGCCTCGGATCTTTCTTGAAGATAATCATCCACATCGTCCTTGGGCAGTAATGGAAAAAGTTGTTTTGGTCCAAACACAAAACACTGAACTTCTTTCCTCTGCTTCCTAAAGCAAACAGCTTGTGTTCTACAGGAAGGCTTGAGAAACTGGAAAACTAGTCCCGTGATTCAACAAATTAACCTTTCAAGCTTTTACACAAACAAGGAGGGGTTGGTTTTTTTAATTATTTTACCTTTATAGACTTGCCTGAGTGCAGTCATCTTTGTACAGAAGCTGCCTAGAATTTGTCCTAAGTACCTTAAACCACTGAAGCAGTTACTTGGCTGTAGTATAAATTGTTGGTGTGCAGAAAGCCCAGTAGAACACAGGTACCAAGAAATTGGGCTTTTTAGGCTCTGAGGTATTTTATTTCTTTTAGTCCATCCTGTTTAGCTTGTGAACTGCTGAAGTTGCTTAAAGCAATTTCAAGCTTGAATTGGGGTGTTAAATGCAATGTCTCTTCCTGTTTTATGTTAAATGCTGCCAGTAATCCTGTGCAAGTTTGTTTTGAAAGAACATCAAAAAGAACCTGTTTTCTCTTGCTAGAATACCCGGGTTCTGGTCTCATTTGTTGTACTTCCTAGGGAGCTAAAGTGACTTCCGCACTTGGGTTTGCCTTTGATTTAAAAACCTTGAATAGAGCAAGCCAGGCAAGTTCCTTTTTCTTTTGTGCTTTTCTTAATTGATTATTTGGATGCACCAGGTTTTTGACCTGGTATTACTGAGAATACATTTGGAACCAAAACTTACATTAATTCCATACATAATAGAACAACAGAAATACAAAGAGAAAACTTGACCTGCACCGTGATAAGCCCTTGTACTCTAATAACAATGGAGGCTGTATTTTGATATGCTCTTCTCTGAATAAGTAATTTTTTGATATGCAGACAACAAGCTAAACCAGTGATTTGAGAATAAAATAAAAATATTTTCACTCACTGCTGCATCATTTCATTGTGAATTTTTAGCACTAGAAAAACATTCAAGTTGGATTTTTTTTGAGCACGTTGTCACATGCTTTATATACAATTAAAAAAAAAACAAACCAAAACCACTGCCAGTATTAGTATCTAAAAATACAGTTTTTCCAGTATTGATAACTGTACTTAAGCATGGTACAGGGAAAACAGCGTTGTCTTGTTTAGAACATCGCATTTTCAGTTAGAGCCTAGTGTGAGCAGTGGGGTCTCTGAACTCAAGAGTTCCAAGCTTCACACAGGCTTGTGAGCCTGACAGAAAGGCTGCAATACCATTCTTATGGCAAGGACCTAACAGACCACGTTCAGGCTTTGTCCTGCTTTTGTTGTGGTTAGGTGGAGCAAAACATGGTTGCCAGCTGTACCTTCACGCCTTGAGTTCGGGACGCTGCAATAGCACATATCGTGGACACGCAGAGGTGTTGAGTGCTCTCCAGGCATGACTCAGTCCGTATTAATGAAGTGTGATGAGAGGCGAGCACGTACTCTGCCAGTGCCTTATGACGTTGTCTTTACCTGAAGCTTCCTAATCAGTGGGCTTTTGCTAATGAGATATCTGTAATAACTGTCGTGCCAGCTTGGCTCTGTGAGGCGTCTGTGCATAATGGTTTCTGCCTTGCTTGCAAAGGTTTCCCAGTGGTGAAATGGCCGTGACGATTGGTTCATGCGAGCACCGTAGAACATCCCATAACTGAATTTGAGTAGGCTAGAAGTCACACCCAAGTTTATCCTACCATGGATATCCTTGGAAATTCCCCTGAAGTTTTGTCCGCTGCCTCTGAAACAGTATGTACGCTGGGCATTTCATTTCCAGGGGAGTTTGTTGAAACTCAGGTGGGAGCTTTAAAAGTATTTTGGAAAATAAATTTTCCTTTTGTTTCTTGAAAGTTACCTTAAATAATTTCCTACTGGCAAATGTGCATGCTTTCTGGGGGTTTTTCTGTCACTTTTTGTTGGCCTTGGTGCTTGGCATTCGCTGATTTGGTGAGTTCTGATTTGGGAAATTAATTTGTTACTCAAACGTGCGTATAATGGAAACAGCATTTCTGGTACTCTCTTTACTTGTTGCGATCAGCAGAGCTTCTCTGCTGCAGTCACGGTAAGGCTACCTGGAGCCTTCACACGCAGGTGCAGCCTTCCCTTGGGCCGGGCTTATGCAGAAGCAGGGTGATGAGCAAATCTGCGCACCTTTAATTACTGCATTTCTTAATTGCAGACTTCACATCAAAGACGCAGCCATGAAAGATCCAAGTCGCAGCAGTACTAGCCCAAGCATCATCAGTGAAGATGTGATTATAAATGGTCATTCTCATGAAGATGACAATCCCTTTGCAGAATACATGTGGATGGAGAATGAAGAGGAATTTAACAGGCAGGCAAGTAATTTCGCTCTGTACATGTGTGCTTTACCATTTTCTAGCTGAAGGGAGAGGTGCTGTGGCTTAGCAGCTGGGGTACAAGACTGGCAATCCTTTAGAGATGGAGTTTTTAGATAGACCTGCTAGAATAATTCTGGGGAATAGGCAGATCTCTTGTTTCTCTGGTAATAAATACCTATGTTCTGTGATCTTGGTGGAAAATACGGGAAGTGCAGCATGTTCTAATGCACCATTAATTCCCGACTTCTGCAGGAAGGAGGGAAAAGAAAAAACCCCACGCAACAGTTGACAGACTTTATGTGGCAGTTGGGAAGGGCCAGGTCTTGCTGGGCTACTGAGCTGTGGAGGTTTTACATGTGCAAACATGCTGGCTGTTGTCGTTCTGTGCTGGGTGCAGCCAGGTGCATACCTCCCTCGTCAACAGGGCTGCTGTTCCCCAGCGAGTTGGTGGACATAGCTTTTGGGTGACGGTCCTGCTTGTTGCTTAATACTTGAGTGTCTTACAGCTGGCCTTCGCAATCAGGTTGGGAGGAAGCCTTAACTTCATCTTTCACCTTGCATCTGGCCACAGTTTTCTCTCCTGTGGAGGCTGGGAACAGCCTGCCTCTTTCCACTGCCCCTTTCTTAATCAAAACTTGATCTTTGTACTCAAGTAGGTGCTTTCTCTCAGCTCCAGCACAGTATGGCTGTGCTGAAGTCTGAGCTGCTGAAACAGGATATGTCTGCTGCTCTCTCTTTAGGGTGCCAGCAGGGCCCCAAGCTAATCTGAAATTCAGGTTGCTCACAAAATAGAAATTCTCTTGTGCCTATGCCAGGATGGCATGCCTCAGTGTTGTTTTCTGTTTTGTGGGTTTTCCCTCCTGGGGACTGTACTCTAGTTAGCATATGGCATGTGTAGTTCTCGGGGAAGGAGCTGAGAGTTGTACTGTGAATAAACTATTTTTCAGGTACGGACTCCACGTTCAGAGAAGAGGAAAGGTGGGAGCGTGAGGGGAGAACAGTCTTGTTCAGGCAGGCAAACACCATGTGGCAGCCTGGTCACCTGCTGCTGCAGGCACATCTCTGTGGGAACCTGAGCAAGTTAAACTTGGGCTGGAAAACACAGAGGCAATATTAATTTCAAGACATTTGGGGAAGCAAATGTTATTTAGTACTTCCGGAGCTGCCATTGGAGGCATCTGTAGGTGTGCCACCATGTAATAAAAAGCCTGGAGCAGGGCAACCCCCACTGTAATACTAGCTTGTGGCTGCGTGCCCACGGCTGCCTCTTACCCACACGCAGGACAGAGACGGTGCTTTACAAGGATTGATTGGAGACTGCCATTCTTGCTGGCGTGCTTTACTGGAGAAATCACTAAGTCAGTGTTTCATGTGGGGTTTGAATTGTCTGGACAGTGAGAGTATATGGTGATGAGTCCCTGTTCCCCGAAGCTGTGCATCCCGAGCACCAAGTGAGCTGGTGAGTGTGTTTGCCCTGAGCACAGGGGACCTAGATTTCATGGGAAACTCTGGCATTAACTTTTTTGATTTGCTTTTTGTGGTATGTAACTGAATTTCCACTGTCGGATCAAGTGTGTGTTTTGATTTAGAGTGAAGGATAGATAGGAAAACTTGTTTGAGCTTCCAATGAGTGAACTTTTAAATCTGTCCTGAATCATTTTTCCACTCCTTATGTCTGGCACGTCATTCACACCAGCTTCTATTTCCCTGCTTTCCACGCTTAAGTACTGCGATGCAGGACATGGAAAACTTGTCAGGATGAACTCCCTCCAAAGCTTGTTTACTGAACAACCAAGCAAAACTTTCCTTTAGTCTGCAGTGTGTGTCAGTTCTGCATCCGTTGATTTGTCTTGCTTATAGTACAGCGGGTCAGCATTCTTAACAACTGCTGAGATCGTGTTGTGTTCCTTGGGTGAGCAGCCCAGGAGATGCTGCTTGTTCCCTGTTCCAAGTGACAGTCGGTGGTTATTTTCTTCTCAGGAGTCTTGCAGGACGCTTTTCTGGGGACTGTGCCTGGCTGCACGTGTTGTCCCTGGTTCCCTTCCTCATATTTGGAGAGAGTTCAGTCCAGACTAGTTGGTACAACTGAAATGTTCACTTGGAACCAACATTTTCCTTCTCCTTGAGCTCGTAACAAGCTGCAAACAACAGCCAGGGCTATGGGGTTTTCCTGCCATTCCCTTTTAACTGCAGCCCAAGTTCCTGGGCTTTTCTATATTAAAAAAAAATAATAAAAATCAAAGTTGATTGCCTTCCTGCAGCACATGCGTGGTGTTCTGCAAGAAGTCTTGCCGCATAGCTAGAAAGAAGGTCAGCTAGGTGCACAAATCACAAATCTTGGAATGAAGACACAAACTCTCAGTAAGTTTGTTAGTTAATGAAGCAGTTCCTTCTCGTTGTTTAGATCGAAGAGGAGTTGTGGGAAGAAGAATTTATTGAGCGCTGTTTCCAGGAGATGCTGGAAGAAGAGGAGGAGCACGAATGGTTTATTCCAGCCCGTGATCTCCCACAAACAATGGATCAAATCCAGGACCAGTTCAATGACCTTGTTATCAGTGACAGCTCATCACTGGAAGATCTGGTGGTAAATTCAGTTTCTCATCATATTTCTAAGGCTTGACATCTCTCTTTGTCCAGGGCTGATTTTTGTTGCTGGTGATGGCAAGAGAATAATACCCTTTACATGTAGGCCAGAGACTCTTAAACCATGCCAGGTGGTGAGGGGGAAAGGTGAAACGGTTGGGTAAGGGATGTTTCCTCAAGTGACGTGACCTGTCCAGTGGTTTTCTTTGTAACCACGCGGTGCCTTTCCTAGCCCATGGCGAGTAAATTCACGTGGCTTTGGGTGTGCATGGTATGTTATGAAAGAAAGGCAGCAAGCAAAGCTCGCTGACCCTGTGAGGTGCCATTCACTGACAGGGCTGCAAAAGTTTCATTTGGCATCTGTCAGCACTTCACGTGTCGGGGAGGTACGAGGTCTGTTCCAAGGTCTGCTTTGGGTGGCGCGAACCATAGCAGGCAGATTGCTGTAGAAATCCTAAGGAGGGGGAGAGCAGCTAAACTGTGGTGGTTTGCCTCTTCCTTGCCCTTGTTACTTCTGTCTGGAGCTTAACTAAAAGGAAAGGACAATGTGTACATATTTTTCCCTAACAAAATACGAAGCTACTGATAACAGAGTACAGAAAACATGCCGCTGTGTTGCACTGCTGCTGTGAAATTCAGATGCAAACCCCTACTTTTCCAAGCTTAAGTTCTAGACTCAGTTAAGAACCCAAAAGCCTAATCCTCCATCTCTATGGTAAAGAGCTCATTTTGAAGATGCTGGCTGCCCACTAGAACTGCAGGGCATTTGTAGCTTGCCAGGTGGGAGGACAGGGTGGTCACAGACATAGAAATGTAAAAAATCAATACAGGGCTCATACATCAAATTTCCAGAAGCAGCTTAAGTTCCTGGAACAAGTCTCCTCTTGCTTAAGTAAGCAAGATCTAAAAACCTCATGACACATTTTAACAGCTCAACTTCAGAAACCGCTATTTCAGCACTAAGCGAAGTTGCTGCATTTGATGCATGCCTGTGGTTTTCTTGTTCCTTGTTCCCTGACCCCTCGTCTGACGCATCCAGGTGGTGCTGAGGAGGGATGGATAATTCAGGTACTCGCACAAAGGCGTAGGCTTTTCTGGTGATCATAGAGACTTGTGGTATATACAAAAACCCTTTTACATGCCTGACTGTTCCTCTGAATCTGTAAAGTGTTCCTAACGCTCTGTCTGCCTAGGACTGTGTTCAGCTTGAAAATGGGAGGTTAAAATAACGATTCAACTAGACTTTCTGTTTTTCCCTTCCTCAGGTCAAGAGTAATCTGAATCCAAACGCAAAGGAGTTTGTTCCTGGGGTGAAGTACTTAAATATTTGAGTAGACTGGGCCCTCTCTTGGTGGATGTAGCACAATTTCCACACTGTGAAGCCAGTATTAGAAGATTTAATTGTAAAAGCTCTCTCTTCTTGTCACTGTGTTACACTTATGCATTGCCAAAGTTTTGTTAGTCTTGCATGCTCAATAAAAGTGCTGAGACTGTTATTAAGTAAATCTGTCAAAAGTTTAATGGAAACATAATTGGGCCCTGGCTCTCTGCAAAGGCGGCAGTGAGGTAAGAAGCACCAGTCAAGTTGAGACAAAGTACCACGTCTATAAAACCTTCTGCAGACTCTGTCTTTTTAAATAGGACTTGGAATTTGCTATGGGTGGTCTGTTTTTAACTAAAGATGTGTCAATTGGTGCGAGTTTGCACCTGATAATGCCTTAACTTGAAAATGAAAGCAAGGTTATCTGATTGTTATGCAAATTAGCTAACTTTCCTTTTGAAATATCAGTATTGTTACTAATCTTAATTTTTCCCCTTAAAAAAAAAATCATGCTTCTTTTAAGCAGCATGAGCATTAACAGAAAAGTTACAGACCTGTACAGAGTCGTAGATTTCAGCTACTGAACTAACATCCAAGCGATTGGAAGGACGAAATTCCCTGTACTTTGCCGTATGTTATCATGTTAGAAACGTTTCGCTTCCCAATTATGTTCAAGGAGATGTGAGTTTCATCACAATTTCTTCCAAGAACCCAGATACATACATAGCACTGCCTATGTAACTTTTAGCGTACAACTTTATTATAGCTGGATTTAACCAAGAAAACCCTAGCATTAGTGATTTGAGTGGTGCTTTTCCCTTGCTTTGTTTAATCATCACTACACAATAGTCTACAGCACAACAACTTTTTTTTTTTTTTTCTTTTAATAAAGCTAGAACAGTTTTGGCTTCTTAAACTTCATATTTGGGTAGGTTAAGCTGCCATACGTGTTCAGTGTGAATAGTGTTTAAGTTGAAAATATTGTAAAAAAATTATATTTTTTCAAAAATATTTAAAAAAATAAATAATAGTAGAACTGACGTGGTGGCTGTCTCATGAATATGCATCTCACATGGAAACTCGCTTGGCAGCGCACAGAGGGAAGGGATGACATTATGGGTATGGTGCCTGTAGGGTTGTTGGTAACACGATAGCCCAAATACTCGTCTGAGGCTGGACTCTTGACTGCTCTTTTATTTCTTTCCTCCCGCTTCATGTGCTTGCCTGGGCATATTTTCCTTCGTTCTCACCACTGCTAATCCCAGTTCAGCTCTGCTGCTGCTGGCAGCACGGGCAGTCCTAGTTAACAGCTGATGGCACTATATAAAGCCTGCTGCAGGGGCTTTGGCGCGGGCGCTGTTGGAGCTGGGGTGCTCGGTCCTGTAAACCCCAGAGCTGCAGGAGGCCGGGGGGGAGTTGTGGCCGCAGTAGCGGCCCCCAGCAGTCCTCGGGTACTGGTCTGATCCACCCCTGCTTCAGAACTGCCCAGCCTCGCTGTTACAGTCCTTTCGTTTCGTTTTGTTTTTTAAAGCTCAGATTAAACCAGGTGGAAACACTGCAGAAATTGGGCAGTACGGGAGGAGTGAGGTGAAGCCCGTACGCAGGTGTTGCCCTACAGCACAACCACATCGCTGCGTCAGTCTCGCTCCAGATGAAAGAACCCAGCTTGGAGGAATTCAGTCAGACCAACTCGTTTTGCTGTTGCTCTGCAAAATGTTAATCACATTTATCCCAGGCTCCTCACCGAGCACTGCTTCCCCTCTCCGAGCCAGAGATCTGGCCTTCCTGGAAACGGCAGAACTCCCGGTGTTTGCACTGACTTGGAGACAGTTTAGAGCTGAGCACCTAAAGCCAGAAGGTCAGGAAATCGCACACCACCGTGCCCTGGTTTATTTTTAGCTGGAGTGGGAGTTTCACTGGAGAACCCCCGCGCGGCTGGCAGCAGTTGCTGCTCGGTGAGCGTCGTCCCGGCATCTCGGCTCGGGGTGGGTGGCAACAACGCTGCTGCCAGGACCCAGCTCGAGGAGCGCCCAGCCTTGCCGTGGGTTGGTTTCTCCGCTTTGGTTTTTTTCCCTGCTCTACCCCAGCCAGCCGTGTAACACCAGGAGGTTTGCTGGGGCCGTGAACTTCCCAACAGCCTGTGCTGGGGGGGAGCTGCGTTCTCCATCGCAGCCCCTGCCCAGCTGGTCGGGGGTTGCAGCTGGAACAGAGGTGATAGCTAGCGCACCCATGTTTTGGCTGTCGCTGAGCGATGCTTGTATGGTGTCAGGGTGTTCTCTTCCCCTTGCTCTGGTCCCGGGGGGTGGGCTGCAGGGGGGTGAGAAGCAGGGAGGGCACGCAGCTGGCCGAGCGGTGCTGCACGCGTGTGACGTCAGGCTGGGCAACAAAACTGGGGCAGCAGCAGCAGCAGAGAGGGGACTCGTCCACTGCTGACAGCCCGCCTGGGCATCGCTGTGCTTGTAGGGGGCGGTGAGTGTTTACATCACTTGGGGTTTTTTTTCCCCTTCTTCACTTACTAAACTGTCCTTGTCTCAACCCGTGGGTTTTCTCACTTCTCTTCCTGCTCGGGCTGGGGACCAAGCGCGTGGCTGTGCCACCACAGCGGTGTGGACAGACTGTGACGGGGTCATGCAGCACTGGCTTCAACTTCCCATTTTGTGCTAAATCCAAGCCCAGAAACGTGTTTGATGCCACGGGCCCTTTGCAGCGAGGCCATGTGCTGCCATCTGTGCCTGCTGCTGCAAACCGACCGGCTGCATGAGGCGGCGCTCCACCGCGGCGGCCGGGACGAAGCCGTCCCTCCAGCGCTCCCCGGAGCGGGTTTGCCAAGGGCTGGTGCTGACCCAGTCCTCCCGTGGCCCCGGCGCTCGGGCTGGAGCCCACGGAACACGGCTGCTAGGGCTGGGTGAAATCCAGCGTGTCCCTGCGTCGGGCAGCCTGGGAGGGAGTCCGGAAAGCTGCAGAAGCCTTTGCAATGCAGAAGGGACAAGGGAACAGTGTGGGACGCGGCAAAGACACCGGTAGGGCAAGTGGGCTTGAATTTTTTATTATTTTTAATGTATGCTCTTAAAACGGGCATCCTAATGCTGCTCTGGATACTGCACCCCACGCAGAGCCCGCTGCAGCTGCGGCGGAGCCCTGCTGAAGCCGAGGACGCAGCGTGAAAATCCGTGGCTCCGGGTGAGAGTTGGTGGCTCCGGGGGCTCTGGCTGGTGCTGGTGGTGCCTAACAAGCTTCAGCAAGCGCCCGAGTCTCAGCCAGCTAAAGCTCGAGGTGGAGCAATGATGCTGGGGGGGGCAGTCCCCAGGCCGGTACCCTGGGAGCTCAGGCTGTCCCTGAAAGGCAGCTTTGAGTTTCCCTAACCCTGCGTTGGAGACGAGCACCAGCAGCCTCGGCTTTGGCCTTGGCGGGTGCTAACGAGCCCCGACAGCACCCATGGCAGCTCGGCTCGGCTTCTGCGGCGCCGGGGCACGAGCCCTCCCTTTGCTCAGACCTTTGTGCACACCGAGAGCCCATCTGCAGCGTCCTGCGCATCCGCGGCTGCCACGGTGCTGCCGCCCCTCGCCCGGGCCTTAAACCCAGTGAACACTGGGCAGATGGGCACGTGCTTCAGCCACCGGCTCCTCCTCACCGCGCTCATCCCGAAGGGGAAGTCGTAGCTCTTCAGGCTGGCACTCCCCGCGCTGTCCGAGTGCGCGCCCGCCTTCCACTGCACCAGCCCTCGCTCCTCCTGCGTCCCTGCGGCAGCCGGCACCGCGTCAGCCAGACCCCAGCCCCTGCCCGCCCGCAGCCAGACCCCCCTCGCCCTGCGATCCCCTCTCGCAGCTCTACACCAAAGAGAACCTGCCTCCACCCGCGCCGCTTCCTCCCCCTGTCCCCTGTGCTTTAGTTACCCGGGATGGTGTTGTCCAGGACGAAGGCAATGATCCCCCCGACGAACATCTCCGTCGTTAGCAGCACCGTCAGTATCTGGTCCAGCTCGGGGACACCTGCGAGAGCGTGGGGACTGAGTCGGGGCGTGCTGCGATAAGCCAGATTTGCTTTAATTAGTCAGTGCTTACCCGGGGTGAGGAAGCACCTTCAAGATCTGCCCTCCTCGCTCCCTAAACACCCAAAATCGGGGCTTTTTGTGGCAGGCAGGTACCTGTGTTAATGGCCTTGGGGTGGGAATCCAGGTAGTTTGGCAGCGTCAGCCCAAAAAACATAGCGAAGCCCAGCACGAAGAGGTTGCGGGAGGAATTCATGTCGACGAACTGCAGGTTGGAGAGGCCGACGGCCGTGATCATGCCTGCCAGCAGAGACGGCAGCTGCGTTGCAGGCAGGCAGGGATGCCTGCGCTGCTGCTGCTGGCTGGGAGCTGAGGTCAGGGGGGGCTGCCCGCAAAGGCAGCGGCAGTGTCCAAATGCAACCGCGGTTCAACCCAAAACCTCAAAGCCCGCCCGGCATCCCTTGGGCTTGCCAGCCCCAAAACTCCAGGGAAGCAGCCCGGGGCTGATGCTACCAGCGCTCTGGGTTTGAGGGGCAGCTGCGGCCAGGTTACCGAATAAGGTGCAGAACATCCCTCCAAGGACGGGGTCAGGCAGGGATGCGAACAGCGCCGTGAACTTGCCGATGGTCCCCAACACGAGCATGATCCCAGCCCCGTACTGTATCACCCTCCTGCTCCCCACCTGCATGGAGAGACTGGCAGTGGGTGACAGCGCCCATGCCCCCCGGCCCAGCCAGGACCCCTCCCTGGCCCCAGTACCTTCGTGATGCCGAGGACACCGATGTTGGGGCTGGAGGAGGTGGAGCCGTTGCCAGTTCCCAGCAGCCCTGCAATGATGCAGGAGATGCCCTCGGTGAAAATGCCCCTGGGGAAAAACGCAAACAACGGGCTGGTGGTCCCTGCCGCTGCTCTTCTGCAGCATCCCAGCCCAGTCCCCAGGGATGCTATGGTGCCAGCAGGGTACTGGGAGGGGGGGCCAGCCGGCTGTACCTGTTAATGGCATGCACGGGAGGCGCGGGGGCTCCCGCCAGCCGGGCGCAGGAGTAGTAGTCCCCGATGGACTCGATGATGCCCGCCAGCGTGGCACTGAACATGCCCAGCACGGCTGCCGAGGTCACCGTAGGCAGACCCCACTGGCCTGCCCAGGGAGCAGAGTGGGGTGTCAAGGCCAGGGACACCCCAGGATCTGCCCCCCGGGTGCTCCCCCGCCCCGGTGATGCTGTGCCAGGTCCCCACGTCCCCCAGGGCGAAGGGGTATCAGGGGGACCTACGCGCCGTGGGGCTGCCTGGCACTCACAGGGGTAGGGGACCCGAAACCAGGGTGCCACAGACAGGATCTCTCCCCGGGCGTCTGTCCTGGCCTTGTAGCCATACGCCTCGGGCTGGCTGGGGAATACACCGGTGCACGTCAGCACGTAGCAGAGCAGCCACACCACCATGATGGCCAGGATGATCTGCAGGGGCAGAGACCAGCTATGCACCCTGCATCACTTGCAAACCCGTGCATGGAAAAAGGCAGGATTTTGGGATGCCCCGGGGCCCGGCGGCTCTCATCCAGCCCTTACTGGGAACATCTTGAAGATCTGGATGCGGAGCAGGATGAAGCCGCTGCCCCGCCGGTAGCCGGGCAGGCAGATGGTGACGTGCCGCAGGTACTGGGCAAACAGGACGATCAGGAAGATGGTCCTGGGGGGAGAGAGACATGAGGTCCCTCATGCTCCTGGCATCCTCCTGGCTCCATGGGGTCACCCCTACCTCCCCATCCCCCCATGCCCATGCCATACAGTGTGGCAATGCCCCAGTGGGAGCCGGCCCTCTCGCCGGCTGCCTGGAAGACGGAGAGCCCGATGAGGGAGACGGTGGGGGTGACGGTCAGCGGCCCGATGTAGCTGAGCAGCGCCCCAGGGAGCCCCAGCAGCCCGATGACCACCTCCACCAGGCTGGACACCACGATGGCCCCCTGGATCTGCAGGGCAAGGAGAGTGGGCAGAGGCGGTCCGTGCCCTGCCAAGGATTTCGGGTTCCCGGGCTGGGGGGCACTGGGACGTACCTCTCGCATGCGGGGCTGCCAGATGTGGGAGGTGTTGAGCGGCAGTGCCCAGTTGCCGTAGATCTGCTCTGGGGATGAAGGGGGGGTGAAGTGGTCCCGGGTGGGGGTGGAGCAGCTGGACATCCCCCCGTACCCCACCCGCCCTCACCTTCAGGCGGGCATCGCCACTTCTCCAGGGCCAGGATAGACTTGGCAGGGACAAGGAAGGCCAGCGCGCTCGCCTGGAAGAGGGGCAGCCTGGGGGGGGATGAGAGGGGATGCCTGCGCCTGCAGCCCAGGGGTGGGCAGGGGGTCCCTGCTGGGGCCACGGCTCTACCTGATGCCCACGGTGGTCTGGATGAGGGTGGTGATGCCGACGCAGGTGAAGATGGTGCCGATGAGGTAGCTGACGGTGAGCTGGTCCTTGCCCACGCACAGGCTCTCAGCCAGCAGGAAGGGGACGGCGATGGTGCCGCTGAAGCAGGTCAGGTAGTGCTGGGGGGCAAGGGGGGTCTCAGTGGGGCTGGTGTGCCCCATGCCACAGGGAGCGAGGGCTTGGGCTCTGATGATGGGGTGGTACCCCCCTTCCAGGCTGTACCTGGAAGCCGAGCAGGATGCAGAGGTACCAAGGGGGCACGTCCTCAATCCTGTAGAGCATGTCCACCTCTGGCCGGGGGGGCCTGGTGCCCACCCCAGGGTCCTGGTGTGTGGGGGCACAGCTCAGCTCCGGCTCACCCTGGGGGCTGGGGACAGGGGGGACACCCCACACTGTCCCCACAGACTGCTCCACGGGACCCTCTGCACCCTCAGGGATGGGGAGGGGTCCCAGCTGGCTGGTCTCCATCCAACGATGCGTTACAGAAGGCTTTGGGGTGGGTGCCGTGCTGCTGCGGGAGCGCCCCGGTACTCACCCTGCCCGCCGCAGGCAGCTCCTTCCCAGGGGGGTGCGGGGGCCCGGCGGGGGCGAGAGCCAAGTTCCTGTTCTGGCAGCAAGGGCGAGGCAGGGGCAGGGTCAGTGTTGTCCTGGGTGTCCCATGGGAACGGGGCTGGGCTCTGCCCCAGGGACACGAGGGCCACCGGGCCACAGCTCAGCAGGTGCAGCCGGTCCACCCCACCTGGCACCTCTCTGACCCCCGAGAGGGGTCTGGGCTCCAAAACCCACCGCTCCCTGCATGTCGGTTCATCCCCAGGGGAGAGCGGAGGGGGGTCACCACCGGCCCCAGGGTGCCAGGACCACCCTGCAGGTGCCAGGAAAGACGGCACGGCCAGTTCCAGCCACAGCATCCCAGTATGCCCCCTTGGTCCCGGCTTCACCGCAGTCCCCAAGCTCACCCCATCCTTTGCCAGCCCCGGCTGGGCAGCACGGCCCCGAGCTGGCCACCAGCGGGGGCAGCACCCTGGTCACCCCCCCACTGCCCGGGGATACAGCCCAGGAGGGCGCGGGGCCGGGGGCCGCATTCACCTGGGGCTGAGCCAGGTCTCCCGAGCAGGTCCCCATCCTCCGGCGATGTGGCCCCGGCGGCGATGTCACTGCACGGGGGTTTTATGGCCGTGGGAAGGACTTTAGTCGCCACCGGGGCCGTGGCGCGGGCGCAAGCTGGAGGGCGGCCATTGGCTGCCGGTTGTGAAACCGGGGAGCTACCTCGGGACGGATCATCCATTAACTCCTTTAATTAGGGCTGGCACCGCCGCTGGGGCCGGGGCGCTCCCGCCGCGAGCCCCGCGTTGGTAAAAGATTAGAGCCGGCGGGTTACAGAGTAATTCCCGGCTGGCGGGGGGCGGCCGTGCTGCCGCCACCACCACCCCGGCGCGGCTGGGCTGGGCGTCCAGGGGCGGTCGCGGTGCCGGTGATGGGCGACACCGGGACGGTGCCCACCTCCCGGCTCGTGTCGGCTGGCGCTGGGGACGAAGTCGGCTCCGAAGGTCGCCGGGGCATTAAGCATTAACCGCAGCGGGGCTACAGCTCGTTCTGCAGCGCCTTGGGGGGTGCCGGCACCCCGGCCTTGCCGCCGGCACAGGCGCCCTTGTCCCCGTGGCACAGCAGCTCGCGCAGCGCGGCCGGGCCCCGCCGGTGCGCCCCGTAGATCTGCGCCTCTCCCCGCTCACCCACGTGGCTGTGGCACATCTTGGACAGCCTGCAAGGAGCCGCTGCGGGTCACGCGGCATCCCCCGGCCGTGGCGGCGAGGGGACAGTGCCCGGCACCCCCCCGGCATTGCCAACCCCCCGAGTTACCTGCCCGGCCAGGGCCCCCCCATCACCATCACGGTCATGGGCTCCTGTCCCGGCAGCCCCGGCCCCGCCAGCCGCTTCTTCCCATCCAGCTCCTGCACCCCGTAGCTGTGGGGAGAGGCAAGGGTTGGTGAGACGCCGGTCCGTGGGGACGCCCCATCCTGGGGGACACCCCCACCCCTGGGGACACCCCATCCCTGGGGACGCCTCAGTCCCTAGGGACGGCCCAGCCCCAGGGACGCCCCAGCACCGGGGATGCCCCGCTCACCTGTCCCAGCCCTGCGAGCAGCTCCTCTCCAGCACCTCCGTGTAGTCAGACTCGCTCAGCACCTTCCTGCCCACCTTCCCCTCCGCCCTGCGCAGCTGCTCCTCGATCTGGGGTGCAAAAGGGCAGAAACTGGCTGGTGAGGGTGGCAGCCCCCCCCGACCATGTTCCCAGGCAGGGACAGGGGCTGCACCCCCTTCCTTGCAGCTGTGGCAGCTGAATCACTTCAGCACAGGGTGGTGGATCCATGAGTAGCTGCAAGGGAGCTCGCTGGCCCCAAAGGGCTTTTTTGGGGTGCCGGTGGGGGGCAGCCATCAGCTCCCACTCCCAGTTTTGGGGCGCCATCTCCCCAGTGCTCACCTGGAAGGCGATGGCGTAGCAAGCGTCGCAGCGCAGGGATTCGGGCATGTGGGGTGAGAGCCGCTCCTCGGGGCTGAGCTGGGGCGCGGGCATGGAGCGGGACGCGGTGGCCGGGGGGCCCTCGCACCTCTCAGACCCCGTTACCACCAGCAGGCTCAGGGCCAGCCACGCCGCCAGTGCCAGCAGCATCCTGCCACGATGCCGAAAGTGCCGGGGCGGAGGCGTGGGGCAGCTATAAACCCCCAGGGCTGCGAGCGGGTGCTGATGCGTGGCTGACGATGCACCTGCATCCGGCTGACATGGCCCTGGCCACCCCCGGCGTGACACCGGATGGGGTGTCCCTGGGGAGGGGGGGGGCATGGCAGCGTGGGGACGCCCCCGACTGAGTGCCCCCTCTCCAGAACGTTTTTGGTGTAATTCGGTCCTGTAACACCCGACGACCCCCTCCTGCATGACACAGCCCCTCCCTGGGATGGTGTGGGCCTACCCGGGCTGGGGCGGGGGGCGGGGGGCTGGGGCTCAGGGCTGGGGGCTCAGGGCTGGGATCTGGGGTTCAGGGCTGGGATCTGGGGCTCAAGGCTGGGATTTGGGGCTCAGGGCTGGGGGCTCAGGGCTGGGGGCTCAGGGCTGAGGTTTGGAGCTCAGGGCTGGGGTCTGGGGTTCAAGGATTGGGATTCAGGGCTCGCTGACAACTGCAGAGCCTCCTTCTGCTCCCAGGGAACGGGATTCATCCGATGGACGCTCCAGGACAGACAGATGGGCTGCAAGTGCCTCAGCCCCTCTGACCCCCCACAGGGGCTGCAGGAGCCCCTCACACCCCCTTTACAGACTACACAAACACAGGCTGAATACGCAGGTTTTAATGCTGGCTCAGCATTTTTATTACTATTTTAGGGAGTCCGTGCTGCAGCCGTGCCTGCTGGGGGGGCTGATGGTAGCCAGGCCATCACCCCCTGTGCCCACCAGCCCCGGTCACCCTTGGGATGGGACCGGCAGTACGGGGGGAAGTGGAGGCCGCGCATCTGGTCCCTTTGCTTGCCGGGGGATGTGGCTTCAGGCCCCCCCAGTGCTGCCAGGTGCTCACACTGGAAAATATCTTTTTCTCCCCATTCCCATGAGGAGCCAGTGATGTCCAGCCACTGCCCCTCACCCCTCGGCGCTTCACCAGCTCGGCCGGGGCTGGGGACCCCTCCCGTGCTGGGGGTGATGCTGACTTTGGGGTGAAAGCCCAGCCATCGGGAAAGGACATGCTATGCAAGTCTGTCCTCAGCCAGGGGCCGTCACATCTGGAGCAGCGGTCCCTTCTCAGGGCTGGCGTGGGCAGGGGGCGGGCCGGGGCTGGCCCGCATCCCCGTGGGGATGTAATACAGGCTCTCCAGGTACCCACAGTCGGGACCTCCGGCAGCGGGTGGCCCTTCGCTCTTGGAGGCAGAGCTGACGGTCCCAGAGGAGCTGGGGTTGTCAGCAGCTGGCAGGTCAGGGCGCACCGGAGAGGGGGCAGAGGGCGGTGGGGGTGCCGGCAGCCCCGAGAAGCCACTGTAAGGCATGTAGGGTGGGCCATAGACCCCCGGGGCCATGACCAGTGGGTTGAAAGGAGCCTGGTAGAGCCCAGTGTGTGAGGCCACCGGTGGGATGAGCACCTCCAGGTACTGCCCGGTCTCAGGGTCGTAGAGTGTTTTCAGCTGGGGCTGCTGCGGTGGCTCCATGTAGTAGCATTTCCCACTGTCAGGATCGACGAGCATCCTCCGGTGTGTGGGCAGGTGGGGGACAAAGGGCCTGGTGGGGCTTGGCGTGGTCTTACTGCTCGGCAAGGTACCATCGGTCCTCCTTAGGACCTGGGGAGCATCCTCAGGGCGAGGCTGGGGCTGGGCTGGGGGCAGCAGCACTGGGCGCTTGGCGGCGGCTGGGCCCTCGGGGGGCTGAGGCAGGGGGGGCTCAGGGATAGGTTTGCTCCAGGGCACTTCCCCACCAGTCAGGGGACACACACCGGTCCCCAGTGGAGCGATGGCTGGGATGGGGACCAAAGGGGATCCAAGGGATGAGTGGACTGTGTTGGAGACTGATGGGTGCCCAAGGGAACCAGGGACCGGGTTGGGGGCCAAAGGGGACCCAAAGGATGAGCTGGCTGGGCTGGGGACCAAGGGGGTGCCAAGTGATGAGTTGGCCAGACTATGGACCAAAGGGGACCCAAAGGATGCGTTGGCTGAGTTAGGGACCAAGGGGGTCCCAAAGGATGTGCCACACAAGTTGGGCACCAGGGGGGTCCCAAAGGATGCACTGGCTGGGTAGGGGATAAAGGAGGTCCCAAATGACTTGTTGGTGGGCTTGGAGACCAAGGGAGTCCCAAATGATGTGCTGGCCAGGCTGGAGGCCGATGGGTAGCCATAGGATGAGTTGGTCATGTTGGGGACCATGGGTGTCCCAAAGGATGCGCTGGCTGGCTTGGAGACCAAAGGGGTCCCAGAGGCTGTGCTAGCTGGGTTGGGGACTGTGGGGGTCCCAAAGGATGCATTGGCCAGGCTGGGGACTGCAGGGGTCCCGAAGGACGTGCTGGCCAGGCTGGGGACTGGGGGCAGCTTTGGCATTGGAGAGGGTTTGGGGGCTTTCACAGGAATTGCTAAGTAGTTGGAGTTCTCCGCCGGGGCAGCAGGAAGGTATGGCTCGGTGGGTGCCGGCCACTTTGGTGAGTGCTCCCAGACCTCCCCCTGCTCCGGCAGCCGGCCAGGGGGACCCTCGGTGCCCTCCCTGGCTTGAAATGGGGCGGTGGGGCCGGTGTCACCAGCAGAGCTGCCGCTCCCTGTTGGCACCAGCTGGCTGCCTGGCTGCTTCTGCCTCTGCTCGCTCACGGGCAGCTCTGGCGTGCTTCTTGCTGCTGGTTTCACAGGCTGTGGGCGTGCACTGCTGGCTGGGGGTCCAGCTTGGGGGTCCCCGCTGTCGCTGCTGCCGTGCTGCTGCACCGTTGACTCAAGCCCCTTGGCAGTGAGGAGCCCTCCGGTGCCACCGTGGCTGCATCCCTCCTCTCCCTCCTTGGGACTCGGCGGTGGTGGCGGAAAGAGAATGGTCTTCTCTGCCCACAGCACCGCACTGCTCTGGGCCGGGGACCCCTCCCCAGCCGCCACCGGGGACCGCCGGCCCACCAGGACATGGAGGTGGGTCTCCATGTGTGGCACCCCCTCGGCCACCATTGCCCGTGGTGGCACCCTGAGCTCGCTGCGCTCCCGGCGCGGGGGGGATGCTGGTGGCCCCTCTGTGGTGGCCGCCCCCCTCCGCGTGGCCTGGACCCTCGTGATGTGGACAGGGGAGCCCTGGGTGGGCACGGGCCCGCTGCCCGTGAGCTTTGCAGGGTCGTCGGCACATGGTGGGGCTGGCTCTGGGCTGGCAGCTGCCAGCGCCTCCTTGTCCCCTGGCTCCGTCGCTGGCTCCCGGCGGCAGACTGAGGTGCAGTGGATGACAAGTGGGGTGGCCGGCGGTGGGTCCCCGGTGCTCGCCGGTGCTGTGGTGCCACGGGATGCGCCGGCAGTCCCGAAGCGCAGGTTGTAGCTGCTCTTCACCAGCTTGCGCACGTCCCGGGGCTGCGGGATGCGCCCCTTCCCCTTCCCCTTCTCATCTGGCTTGGGGGGGGCAGCCGGTGGGCACCCCTGGGCTGGGGGACTGGGGCTGGGCGGCTGTGGGGGCACCACTGGCAGCTTCTCCTCCTGCCGGCTCCGCGGCACCAGCCTCACCTCCTGCGCCTGGGAGGTGAAGAGGCGGTGTGGTGGCGTGGCAGGGAGCGCTGGGCTGTCGCCCTTGAAGGGGAGGGCTTGGGGGTGGCTGGGGAGGATGGCTCGCTGCTTCAGGCTGGGCCACGGCTTTGGCGCTTTCTCAAATCTGGGGGCGATGTCCAGCACCTTCCCCACCCCAGGGTGGGCTTCGAACAAGGCGCGCGCTCGCCGGTAGCGGATCCTCTCCGACGTCGGTTCCTCGGTGGTACCAGGCAGCCAGTGGCCCTCCAGCACCTCCTGGTACTTCATCCTCTCGTTGAGCTCATTGAAGGTCGTCTTCAGCTTGCAGACGCTATCCCTCGTCGCCTCACTCAGCACCACCCCCTTGGTGGGGTGGGTGGTGGTGGTGACATCCCTCAGGGCCACCGCGGCCGCCGGCACCCTGCCACCCCGCAGGTCCTCAGCCGAGAAGCTGCAGTCTGAGCGGGAGAGTGAGCTGGACTTGCCCTCCAGACCGTCCCCCAGCAGGTCGGTGCCGGTGGAGGACAGCCCCGAGGAGGTCGAGCTGCCCCACAGCCCCTTCTGCTCCATCTTGATCCTCTGCTCATACTGCATCTTCTTGGCGAGGACGTTTTTCACCAGACAAGAGGCTGCCCTGGTCTTGCTGGTGTCGGCATCCAGGGAGGCTGTCTTCACGAACTGCTTGTAGTTGAGCCTGAAGTCCTCACCGACAGCCCTGCCCTTGCTGGGGGGCTCCTTCCTGGCAGGGGGTAGGGGCTGGGGGGCTGAACCGTCCCCCCGGGGGCCAAAACCCGTCTCCTTCCTCTCCTTCCTCTTCAGCAGGATCTGGCGCTTCGGGACGGTCCTCTTCTTGCCGTGGCCCTTCCTGGCCTCCCCGCTCTCCAGCTCCACATCCACGCACTCAAACTGCTCCTTCCCCAGTAAGCCCAGCAGCTCCCCATCCGTGCTGGCAGGGAAGGGCCAGCCTGCCCGGCCAGGGAGGGCGGCCACCGTGCCCCGGGGCTCACTGCCAGCCACCGGCCACCGCCGCGGTCGCCCGCCGTCCTCTGACAGCGAGTTAGAGAGGCTGGAGGAGGTGTGGGAGCTGCACATGTCCAGGCGAGCTCCAGGGAGACCCGAGAGGCTGTGGAAAGCCCTGGCCGTCAGTGCTCGTACCTCGCCGTCCACCTCATCCGAATCACTGGGCGCCCCGCTGAGCATCCCCAGCTCCGGGGCTGGCGTGGTGACAGGCTGCCGGTCCCCACCGCGGGGACCCATCCTGCCCCCCTGCCCCGGCACTGGGCTATTCTTAGCAGCGCTGGACAGCTGAGCCTGCCGCGGGCGGGCGCTGGGGCCGGGTGGTGGGGGGACGGTGGGGGGCCCCGCCAGAGCCCAGTGCCCTGCGGCAGCCCGGGGGGGCATCCCCTCCTCTTCCAGAAACTCCAGGCAGTCCTTGAAGGTCTCTGTCCCCTCTGAGCACAGGGCAGAGTGGTAGGAGGAGACGGAGGAGCCCGACATGCTCTTGGCGAGGTCATCACGGGGGAGGCCGGGGAGGTGGCCCTCCTCCTCCGACAGGGACCGCCGGCCATCCCCACCAGTGCAGGGACCCTCGCCATCCATGCTGGGCAGCTCGGCGTGGGACAGCAGGATGGGGTCCCTCTTCCTGCGGGGCATCCTGGCAGGGGTGGCCCCTGGGGGTGCCAGCCGGTGCCAGGGCACCCTCCTCGGTGCTGGGGACGCTCCGCCGGGGACGCTGGCTCGACCTTCTGGCTTCTCCTCGCCGGCTGGACCCAGCAGCAGCACAGAGCAGCCCCTCGATCACATGGACATCAGCGAGCGCCAGCCTGGGGGCGGCGATGCCAAGCGCATTGCAAGGATGCCACCGCCGCCCCCGGCTTTAGGGGGCTGCAGGGGGGCTGCCAGCACCATCCCCTGCCCCTTCACCCTGCACTGCTGCTCCCCAAACCCGCAGGTGAGGCGCCAGCGCATCCCCACACCCCACAAGGGTACCCGGGCGCGTGCCCCCCGCTGCAGTGTGCTGGGCTTGCCTGGAGCTGGGGGACCCCCAGGCCCCTCTGGGGATGTCCCCTCCCCAGCGCAGTAGGCACGGCTGGGGTCCCAGGCTCTGCTCCATCCCCACCACAGCTCCTTTCCCGGAACCTCTGCCTGCCTTGCCACAGGGATGGCGTGTCCTCATCCTGGGGGCTGCCCCAAAACCCACCTTATCCCCCGTCACTAATCGCAAGCAACCAGGAGCAAACCGAAGGTCTCAAATCAAACAGGCACTGAGCGCTCCGGGGCTCACAAGAGCCGAACGACGGACAGCCAGTATTGGCCTTTCTTGGGGAAACCTACAGGAGCAGCTGGGGTGCCCTGGATGGCACTGGGGTCTCTGCGGCTTCTTGGCCCCGGCTGCTGCCAGCGGAGCTCAGTTCCAGCTTTCAGGGGGATTTTTGCAGAGAAGCAGTGGTGGCAGGTGCTCCTGGCGCTGCCAGCCCCGGTGCAACCTGATGCCCGAGTCCTCTGGGTTCATGCAGGGACTAAATTTAAACCTTGGCAAGAAGGAGGAGAGGAAAGCTTCCCTGATAGCCGGCACGGCGCTTAACCCTTCCCTGCTGAGCAGGGCTGTGCTTGCAGGTGGCATTCATGCCCACAGGAGCAGAGACCCGCCCTGGGCAGCGCTGGCCGGCACGGTGTCCTGCACGGTGTCCTTGTGCGAGACTCTGCACACGTGGGATTTCAAGTCCCCAAATCCCTACAGCCCAGCGCTGCAGGGAGCCAGTGGGATGTGGCTGCCAGCGCTGCCCGGATGGCATGCTGCCCCCCAAACCCTTGGGCTACTGCTCGTGTGCCGCAACCACCCTACGGTCCCCACGCGAAGGGGGGTCCAGCCCTCAGCCGGGGGTTGGCCGGGAGCATCCCTGAGCCCCGTGCCCAGCTCCGGGCAGCAGGGGCTTGCGGCAGGGCCGCCCGGCGGGCACCTGCTGAGTCACTGCTGGCTCCAGCCCCAGCACAGCGCGGCTGGCTGCACTGCGGGGCCGTGCCCACAGCCCCCACCTGCTGCTGGATTTGCAGTGCCGGGGGGAGGTGGGGGTGTACAGACCCACAGCAGGGCAGGGGGGTGCAGTGCCCTCAGGCTGGACCGACCCCTCGGTCCCTGGCTGGTCTGGATCCCAGAGAGCTGCTGTTTCATTCCCTCCCTCCGCTGACAGCTGTGCCCAGCATCCCAGTCAGCCCAGCATCCCAGTGCCACTGCTACTTGGTGGGAAAGGGAGGGTGGCCCAGCCTGGGGTCACCGGCGTCCTGCCGAGCCTCCCTGGGTGCCTTGCCACTGCCTTCAGGGTACCACTGCTGGGGGCGAGGAGGAAGGGTGGAACAGGGGGACATGGGCTGCAGGAGCTGGCAACGCTCTGGGTAAGGTAAAATAACCCGGGGGGGATCGCGGCAGCTCTCCCTGGGCACAGAGGGAAATGTCCTTGTGCTACTGCCTGCAGGTCCCGCTGTCCTGGCAGCACGTGTGAGGCAGATTTGGGGCAACGACTTGTCCAACCACTCCGAACCTTCCCCGTGCCTCCTTTGCAGCCCTCACACTAGGCACAATTCTTGCTGCTGCTGCATCTTTCACTCCGACACCTAGGTCCTGCCTAAAGCGAGATGGTCAGTCACCCGCTGCGACAGGCGGTGCGGCAGAACCGGAGGCTGCCAGGGTAGCTGGAAAGTCCCGCCGCACACCCCACCGCTCATCCGCTGCCCTGGCACCTGCTCGCAGTGCTGTGGGAGGTGGGATGCTCCGGTACAGCCCCTGCTCCCTAGGGCCAGCCCTATGGAAAAGCATGGCCAGGTTGCGGCGAGGACTGCTGGCTTGGCTGGTTTCGAAACCAGCACCGCTGAGGCTGCCAGGACCAACCTGTCTGGGTGTGCTGGTGAAGCAGAGGGAAGGGGCTGGGCAGCCCCCTCTCACCGCCCCGGCTGCAGCCCCAGGCTGCCAGCAACGCCAGGCTGCGGTGCCTGCATCTCCTCCTGCTCCTGGGGTCTGTCCCCTCTCCGTGTGGCTCGTGATTTCTGATCAGTACATAGAGCAGGGCGTAGCAGAGGGCCCCGGGGTCGTCCTACCAACTGAAATACAACCATTTTAAGTTAAGGAGCTGTAAACTTCCAGCACCCAAAGCACTTTGGGGTGTGCGCAGGAGCAGCCTGTTAGGCACAAGCATGTTACTGAACAACAGGCTGAGCCAGGCTCGCTCATTAAATACTGATTTACTTTTATGTTTAAGCCAGCATGATACTGCCTGTAGACTTACCGTGGCATTTGCTTATTAACCTGCTTTTTGTGCCAGCTCTGCGCACTTGCCTCTCGGCGCTGGCAGGCTTGGGAGAGGCGGTGAGGAGGGAGATGAGGGCTGCCACGGCAGGACCTGCCTCTCCCACGCTCTTTTCGCAACTCCAGAGGAGCAGGACACACCGGCCCGGCGGGGCAGGGACCCGTGATGCTGCCGCCGGCGTTCGGGGGGGTCCGGGCACCCACCGCACGGCAGCAGCCCTGGCAAAGCTCGGGCACTTCAGTGCCGGGTGCCTGAGCCTGGGGCTCGGCTGGCCCAGCCGCGGGGTGGCCTGTGCGAGGGGCCTGGCACGGCCACCGCCGAACTGGGAACCCAAACCGTGTGGCCTGGCTGTGGGGAGCAGGGGGTGCCCGGGCAGGGATAGCCGGGCAGGGGGTGCCTCAGCCGGGGACGCCCGAGCCCGGGGTGCCCGGGCAGCGATGCCTGAGCCGGGGGTGCCCGGGCAGGGATGCCCGAGCCGGGGGTGCCCGGGCAGGGATGCCTGAGCCGGGGGTGCCCAGGCAGGGATGCCCGAGCCGGGGGTGCCCGGGCAGGGATGCCCGAGCCGGGGGTGCCCGGGCAGGGATGCCCGAGCCGGCGGCACGGTTGCCCACTGCTGGGGCCTACAGGCTCCGGGCTGCCGAGATGGCGGCTGCAGCCAGAGCTCCCGGGCCCCGGCACGCCGGCCTCACGGCGGGGCCTGACCGAACGGGCCGGGCCTCGCAGCCTCCCCCCGCCCCGGGAGGAGCGCCCCGTCCTCGGCCACGGCGCGGCGGGGGATGCGGCAGCTCCGGGCCCCGCCATCTCCCGCAGCCCCGGCAAATGGCGGCCCGGCCCCGCTCCCCAGCAGCGCGTGTTCCCCTCCCCCCCCCCCCCCGCGGTTTTAAAGGGGCCGCACCCGGTGCTCGCGGCAGCCCGGGGAGGTCTCAGCCCCGCCGGGACCCCCGGCCCGCCGCCCCCGCCCGGAACAAACGCCCAGGCAGCACAAGCGGTTCTTGGTGCAAAGTCAGGCTTTTACCACGGTACGTACAGGCACAGAAACGTCAAGTCTTTCATTTAAAAAAATCCCATAATTTTTTATATACACACGCCCCCACCCCCCCCACCCCCCCATGTGCAAGACCTCGGCATTCCCCAAGCCGCAGGGGCACCCCGGGCACCGCGCCAAGGCAGCCAGGCCCGCTCCAGGAACAAACGCCTTGCTCTGCCTTTAGAGACCCAAGAAATAATTACAAATCCAGCCCGTGCCAGCCGGGAACCTTCGCTCAGCGGCAGCGACGCACCTCAGGTGCCACTGGCAGCTGGCTTCCCAGCTTCCCCTTCCTGATCGACTGGGATGCCCGTGCCCTGCAAAACGCTGTTTTCGTGTTTGCCACCAACGCCACCTCGGAGCCCGCCGCCCTCGCCGCGCACACCGCGCCGCCATCCCTCACGCCCTTGACCGGGACCATGGACAAAGAACATTATCGCTTCTCAAAATCGTTTTACCTTCCAGTCTCATCTTCTGCTTCATCCTGGCCTCTTTCCTAGTTGCAGAGAAGACTCTTAAAATTATTGCGCTTCTCACAGGAGGTCTTGCGCCTCCATAAAGCGCTTTGAGATCTTTGGATGAAAGGTGTGATCTACTTTAAGTGCAAAATACTAGGTATGAATTCAAGCTCCGTACAGGACATTTCAGGTCCAGTGAAGTCGCCACATTTGGCCTCCCCCTCTGATTCGCTTTACAGCCACGGGAGTCAAACAGGAATGACAGGGAAGATACCAAACCTGGAACAGAGTCCAGTCACTTTAATATATTTCAACTATATTCTACAAACTATTTTATAAAAAGCAACATTAAAAGAACTTTGTTTTTTGTACACAAACTATGTGCTCAAAACTGGGAAATACCAGAATTAAGGCTGCCTGTCCTACCACAGCCATATTGCCAGTCCAGAATATTCAAACATGTTTGCCCTTACAGCCTCACGCTAAAGACGTTTCAAAACCCCCCACCCCAAACGCCTTTCCCCCCCTGCACTCTTCCCGGCCCGAGCGGCTGACAAACTGCTCAAGCTCCCCAAGCGCTCCTACAAAGTTCCCAATGGGGAACATTGTTAACATGAAAATGCAATTTTAAGTAGTCACCGCATTGTTTTTTAACACACCACCATTTCAGAGCAGCACCAGTGCTGCAGTTGCATGGTCTCATGACGTGTGGGACGCGCATGTCTCATCCGCCGCAGCACCAAGTCTCCAAACCCAAGACATACACCCCCTCTCTGGTGCAGACCACCAGAAAAGCTTTTCTTCCTGCAGCTCCCAGCTTTGTTTGCTGCTCAACCTCCCACTGCTGCGACGGATGGGATAGGGACACCAAGGGGACACTTCCTGGCACCCACGGTCCCAGTTCCCTGCTGGAGGAACAGCCGCCTCGTGCTCCCTGCCAATACAACACCCCCAGCACCTGGGCAGAGCAACCGCACATGACCGCACCGTAACGCCCAGGCACAGGGAGGCTCGCAGCCCCAGCTTTAAGGCAATTTTAATTCTGGCCTTTCTCAAACTTCTGAGCTTTGTGCTCCCTCGGTTTAAGCCAAGGCCATCTGTGGCATCCTGTGCTACTCACTGCAGGTTTTAGGAAGGAGGGCCGCACCAGAGACTTGTTCAGTTTTAATAGACACGTACTTCCATGTCAGAAAGGCAAGCACTGCCTCTGCTGCAGCTACGCCAAGTCTCGGCACCAGGGAGGGAGGGAAGAAGCCTGTACCTCCAGCGCACTGCTCCCTGTCCTCTGTAAGCACAGTTCATTCCACATGCAGTACACACCTGCAGCACCCCACCGGAGAAACTGCCTCAGGAGGTTAACGATGCTCAACTGGAGTAACACTCTGTTCTCTGCTGCTTACGAGCGTACCCCGTCCTCAACCTGCCTTTAAATACCTAGTTTCATAAAGGAGGATCAAGAAAAAACAGGACACTACTACATGGATCTTTTTCTTTGCAATACTAATCTCTACAGTGAAACATTCATAACTGCTCAACAGAGTAAAAATATGCTACATCAAAACCGTACCAGAAAAAGCAGGACCCCTGTAACAGCTGAAGGGTTTGCAGATAAAAATCAGAAGTAAACAGCCAGCTTAGAAATATGCCACTGAAAATATATGAGAAAATAAATACAGTTGTCCTTTCTCTACAGTTTGGCAGACACAGGAATTGGTGCAATTCACAGACACTCTTCTTGTTCGACGTTGGTGCTGGCATCTCAGCGCGTTGTCTCACCACGAACAGAACGGGCACAGCCCTCCAGTCAGACCAGCACGGGGTGCAGTCCCTCTGACAGCAGGGAGAGCTGGGAGCTGCTCAAGTGCTCACCTGAAGCAGGTACTCGACTCTTCCGAATTAGGCATTGCCTATTACACTCCAACAGGAAACAGCTGCCTTTCTCCTTACAGACCACTGTAGAAGCAAGGACATCCGCTTGGTATCGTATGAGAAGGCTAGCGCACTTAGTACCGAGAACTACGCTATTCATATGACCGAGTGAACCGCAGGTCCATATAAAATACAGAAAGCAAAGACATTTGTCTGCTCTCCTGGGAAGTATACACTGTTTGGATGGCAGACTAACTACCAATGAAGACAGGTTCCAAACTAATAGCATTTCCCAGTGAATTAATTTACGAAGTGCCACTGGTCCTTGGAACCAAACGTAGTGTACAGTATATATTACAGCAAACACCAGCTCTACAGCTTGTGTTGGCCCATCTCTGCACTATATGCAGAAGGACTCACATATTCAGACTCTTTACAATAGGCTCCTTCCCTTTTTATACAAAGGAAAATAAAAACATAAGTTAAAACAGCAATAAATAAGACTACAGAACGTGTGTGTCCTGGTCAGCCCCCTTTGTGCATTCCAATCAGACTGGAGAGCTTCTCACAGTGCTCAAGTTTCAGTGATTCTGCTTTCTGTTTTAACCGCTCATCTCTGTATAGCTTGGCCAAATTTGACAAATCAGACTCTGAAAGACGAAAAAAATATATATTAGCATGAAGCCATGAGCCTACTTCAAGTAACTGTTTCTTAGTGCTTTGTTATCCTCGTGGCATGATTATTTTTAATTCACCTTGTTTCAGTGAAACCGGACATGTTAACAACTTTCTTTAAAGAGAGGCCATCAGGTTTAGCCAGGCTAGCTACTTCAGAATTTAAGTATTTGCTATAATAACGCTCTCTACTAGTGCACTAATGCAATAACCAAAAGAAAAAATAAGACCGATTATTACTGTCTACAAAGAAAACACAAACTACAGAAGTACAGCTTAGAAGTCACGTAAGATTTAAAATTATGTTAATGAACTACAGAATAGGTAATTACTTTAAAAACCATGTATGTAGTTAAACTAACTGTGCATAAAAAGGGGTATGTTATACTGATAGGATACCATTTGGTCTGCTACACAGCGCCTGTCTTAGGTGATACCGCTACTTACACCTGAGTTCAATCTCATTGTGCATTGATCCTTTCCGAGGTATCACTGGGTGCAGACTGGTGGAGCAGGGTGACTGACACCTATCAGCGGCATTTAAGTGACAAGCCAGAAGAAAGGAGAGCCTCAGGACACACTGTGGGGCTGTGTCTGCCGTCTGCAGCCTAATAAGCTAAGCAGGAACTACAAGACATACACCCCTGCCCACTTAACTGAGAAACAATTCTTTTGGCAGATCTGTCCTGCATGGGCCCAGAGCAGGTCCCAAACAGCTGCCCAGAGCAGCCCATCCAAACATGTAGCTCTAATTGTTTTTTTGATATTGCACTTCTCAGAATTCAAACTCTGTCTGGCAAGAGGTTTGCCCAGAAGGCATTATAAATTCTTTTTTTTTTTTCCTTCTGATTGATTACAGGAAGGTGAACAGCTAGCTGAGGGACTTGTCTGAAAGGCCTCTGTGCCCTTTCATTGACAATACAATCTTGAATGTACATTGCATATTTTCCCCCTTCTCCTCAAAAGCAACATAAAACTGAAATAATCCCATTGTTTAAATTATTACACCCCCTACACTCCCCACCCCTGAGAATTTTCTTTTGCTGATTAGCTAAGGAAGTCTTAATATAGCTTTCTCCCTGAAGAATAATTTAGATCCAGGATTAGATGCACCTAAGAGAATGGCAGTAATGTGTTTCTGAAAAGGTCAAAATTTCCCCAAGCACAGGCTACCTGATGACACTCAATTTTTCAAAGAGCTTTTATGCACCTTACAAGCCTCTCATGTTACAAAATTATTCAAAGTGGAAAGAACTTCAATAGGTCCTTTCATGCCCTACATTCTATGTCCCTGTCCCATGGAAATTTAAGGCCATTTACTCTCCACCTATTTATTGAAAAGCTTTAAAAACTGACAGGCATGAACATTATATTTCAGATCAGGAATAAATTTTCAGGTTTTATAACTCAAGTAGTGCTGGGCACACAGCCTTGACAAGCCTTCCACAAGAGCAGACTCAGGTAATTGTCTCTGCATCCAGAATCCCTGGAATTCTGCAGTGAAGAATCTTAGTATACACTTAGCCAACTGGGCAAAACTATTCACTGCAGATGCTTGTGCTTTCACAGCATTCATTCTGTTACACTTGTTTCTTGTGTTTTTCAATCTTTATGAGTTGTTTATTTGAACTTTTTCTCTTTAAGGAAGTCTTAAAATACTGAATTCCAACTACATATCCTTATTCTCTGTTTTCGGTTGCCTCTGTAATTTTCTGCAACTCGAAGCTCTTTGCAGTCTTGCTTTAGAATTGTGCTATCACAGCTGAACTATCTCCTGTAAAAACCTGGTACGCACTTTTTGTACTTAGCTTTAGCAAAGATTCAGAAGACTGAAAACCACAGCACACACAACTTCTACACACTGTTCTGTCCTGAAGGGAGGCACACCTCCCGCCGCAGCAGTACCGAAGTTATTGGCTGAACAAGATACTGATACACCAGTTACTTTTGAAGTTTTCATTAAGGTAGTTGGATACCAAGTAACACTTTTTAAGTCATAAAATCAAGGACTTTAAAAATCAAACTGTTCCTATATAACTAATCTATGACCATTTTGCTGGTACTGAAGAGAAATGTGCATTCAGTAAACAAAACACACTTACTATTAATAGATAGTCAACGGACAAAAAAGAAGTTGACCTTATGAAGCTAAACACTTAAACAAGAATGAATGGACGAAAGCTATGAAGCAACAGCTGCCTTAACAACTGTCTCAGTATCTCCAGAGAACTTTTCCCCAACACTCCATCTTGTAGTCACAGTTTATTTTTATAAACTTGGCTGTACTAAAGTTAGCACTGTCTCAGCTGTGCTCATTACCTGTTCACTGGCCTAGATGGTAATCATTCTGAATATTTTTTTTTTTTTAAATTACATTGGTGTCCTCAGGATACTTGCTCATTGTGGACGTTATGAATATATTTGCAGATGTGTGACTAACAGTCTGTAAGTGTAAAAAGCTCCAGAGGAGCACTGTTTTGTAGGCATTATTTGGCATTCAATCCTGGATCACCTCCCCCCCTCTGACTACCAGGCCATCTCAGACTTGCGAGCCCTGTTGCCAATTTTGAGGCTCAAGGTCTATGTGAAAGAGACAATATGGCAACTTTCAGTTGCACAAGCTCAATTCAAAGGATTTTTCTGTAAGGAATATATTCTATCCCTACAGCAAGCCTACACATGAAGCCAACATGCATGGTTATTAACATCATACCTAGAAGCTGCTACTGCCAGCCACAGATGCTCAAAGATCACAAGTCAAGCACTCCAAAAACTAAAGGACTACTTCAGATTTTTATGGTCTTATATTGCAGCTTCTTCTCTAACTTCAGAGCGTACATCTGTATATTTCTCTTTAAAAGCAAGATCGGTAACTTCTATATAAAGCAAACCAAAAGAGTCTCTGGAAAACAAAACCCTTCCCCATCAAAATCCTGTAAATAGTTTGGAATCAGCAACACTATTGTTACCTTTAGCATAGAATTAAGCAAGTCTTATTTAGACAAAGTGTATGCTTCCATAATGATGCAATTGGTAAAGAAACTGTAAACAAGTGCAAAGTCACTTCTTAGTAGGCTGCTGAGGGCTGTTTTACACAGAGCAATTCAGAAAGCCCTACTCATATGTAAAAGCAGCTTGCCTGCTACTATTAAACATTTACACAGAAACAACTTCTTCCAGTTTCCTTTATGCACAGCAGTGGTCTGTGTTTACTCATTTGAAGGTGATGAGTTCTTTAGCTGAAAAAAAATCAGCCACAACATTCCAACTTCAGCTAGTCCTTGTAATTTGATTTCTGTTATTTTGTACAGTTCTGAAAAAAGCGGGGATGGACTTGCTCCATTTTCAATTAACTAGCTTAGCAGTAATTAACAAGTAATACAACATGGGGTTAAAATACATGCCTTTATACGTGCCACTGATTGACTTAGGACTAATGTCAGAAAAAATATTTTGAATGCTCACATTTTTGTGTTCTCCCTTTCTGCATTCAATTCTCATTTTCAAAAGACAATCCTGACTATGGTGAAAAACATGATCTCAAACTCATCTAAAGATAGAAAATGCAAATAAGCATACAGAACAAGCACAGAAGCCTGCTCTTTGAAAACTGATACCAACAACACAGCCCACTGAAAAATTACCACAAGCCCCTGAGCAGGCTATGGCTCCCCTTCTGATGAAGTTTTGAAGAAAAATTTAGATAATCTTCTTGTGGAACCAGCTGAAGCAAAACCGACTCTGGTCCAGCAAAGGAAATGTGGAGTAGGTGATGTCTCAAGATCTCTTCTAGCCCTAACAGTCTGCCAGAACTAGATAAATATGGTGGACTGTATGTTTAAAACATCATTACTAGGAGTTATTCAAGGATAAAAACTGAGTGGAAAAAAAGCTCTCAAATGGTGAAATCTACTTTCCACTTGTCTCTCAGAATCACCTAAAATGAATTTTGACAGACCGTCAAGAATAGCAAATTCAGTGTTAAAAGCAGTTGTGAGAAATACCAGTGCAAGGTTTGAGATGGCATAAGCATCGGAAAACGAAGCTAAAAATGGCAGTGCTTTGTGAAGCATAGCCATCACACAACTACTGACGGGTTGTAGGCACACACTTGTAACAAAAATAACTTACTTTGCTGTTTCTCCTTCCAGCAGCTGGTCTGAATATAGTCTATGTAATCTTTTTCAACGGTTTTCTCTAGCTCCTGAAGTTCTGCTCCTTGATAATTCTTTTCAAAGTTTTTATCAACATAGTAAGGCACCTGCAAGTTCTCTGTTTCTCTACTAATAACATGGCCTATGGAGCTGTGAAAACATCATGGAGAAAACAATTTTTTAGCAGTTCAAATATAAAGAAAACAAGAGATGTTTCTCCACATCAGCGTTTTCAAAGCACAGCGTTTACAATTTCTTTAGTTACTTTCTGCAGGACTATAGCTCCCTCAACCATCCAGCAAGGAAATTACAAGTCTTACAGGATTCAGGCTGCCTGCTAAAACCCACAGAAAATATTTGGAGATATTTACGAAGAACTGACTCCCAACTGACACTGTTTTTTCCAAATACTGTGTTTGCTCTCAACAGCTCAGTCAAGACACAAACAAATTTTAGCTGTGAACAGAAGCTCCACACATTTTCTTCTGTTTGCTGGTAATTTCTGGCAAGCTAGGTCCAGAAATCCATGGGAACTGATAACAAACGCAGAGACTATAGGAAAGGCATATGGCCCTAGTATTGCTTAGGGCACGATGCAATTGGATCTGGATTCTCCCAGTTTCTGGATTCTTTAGCGGAAATAAAAATCAGCAGGGCAGATTCTAGTTACACTTTCCTTTAGCTTACTGATGATTATAAAACCTTAAGTGGGGCATGGAATATCCTAAAGAATATCCTGCAGGTAGAATTAGCCACTCTGACACAGCCACTGGATTAAACTACACTCTTATACTGAATTTCCTTATTTGAGCAAAGATATCCAGGCATTTTTTCAAATCACTGCCCAGAGAAAGGCTGGCAGCCAAAACACAAAGGTTACACTCTACTCAGTGGAATCCAGTTTATCTATTCTATTTCCTGGACTCCTCTTAGCCTTCTCTCTCGCTATGTCTCAGAGGTGTATGGTCTCTTCATGTAAACAGTTTCTTTTGGTGTTTAGGCTGTTATTGTTTTTTAAGGATACGATTTAGAGAAACAGCATAACTGTGTACAAGGCTCAGGCCTAACTATCTCAAATCAACAGGAGAAGGGGAGGTAGTGAAGAAAAGCAGGAGAGATTAGCTGCTCTGGGGGCAGTGTGAGAGGTTTCATGTGAGACTGGCAGATAGCAGAAATGCTCTCTGGAAAAAAAAACAAAACCACAACCCAGGCAAAAAACAACCACCCTCCTGTTCTTATGCTAGGTCTACACACTGACATCTCGTGGTAAAAAAAGATAAAGGGTGTTGGGCTACCACGACAGTGGACAGGGTATGGGCCTAAACCTAAGTAGTTTTACTCCTAGAAGGGAGTAAAAGGAGTGTTTGGAGCACTCTGCTGTCTGCAGCATGCTCTCCAAAACCTGCTGACTCGCACTCCTAATTCAGCAAGAGCCAGTGAAGGTGACCGACCAGAGAGCTTTCCAACCAGAGAGCTTCCCCCCTCTCAACACTGGATGCTGAGAGGAGCCAGTGGGTTCTCCTCTGCCCCACAAACTCAGGTTACAGCAGGTCGGGTGGTGTTCCTTCTGCTTCCAGACCTGTGGAGTTCAGTTTGGCCTCTGAAACCCCCAGGTTCCTGCTTCTTTACAAATGTCAAAAACAGGGGATTTCAAGGCTGTAATGATTTTTTGAAGCCTGATAATTCATCCAGTGGAATTCAGGCTCCAAAGCAGATTTGGATTTACACTGCAAACCGCAGGCTTTGTTTACTAATTGCTTTACACAGGAATCTCAGTGGTGGTCCACAGATCCGTGGGGGCTGGGCAGATCAGAGGCTGATCAGCACTGCAGCTAAGCTACTCCCCCATTTCTGCTACTGTATCACTGTGCAAAAACTTTTCATAGCAGTTGAGAAAGCTTTCTGGCTCAGTGCCTCTCTTTGCTCAACACAGAGTACAATAAAGCTCACCACAGTTAACTTCATAGATACTGCTTAGGAGAACTTATCCGTAGAGACTGTTGGTATTGCCTTATTTACAAATTGATAACGCTTTCTAGAAAGAGCAGAACAGAACACTAACACGCATTTTTCAATTAACTTATTATTATTACTTCTATCTACCTCCTTATCGCAAACACCGAAGACCAAAAAAACGTGTTTTTAAATGACTTACGATTTGTAGAATAGGCTGTAGGGTGGGTTTGTGGCCATCAGCTGAGTTATAACTGACACTATTATTATTATGAAAACTGGCATCAACTGAATAAATGCAGAATATGAATTCTGAAAAGAACATAGATAATTAGTAGTCAATAAAAGATATAGATGGAAAAAGATACATCTGTTCACAGAAACTAGGCTACCTATCATTGATCAACAATGTATTAAGTGTGAACTAAAAGAAAAAAAGTAATTACTTCTGAATTTTGAGAGGGATGACATTTTAATTTTAAAATAACTTTTATTAAAAAAATCTCAGTAACCTCTTTGAAGCCATTTTTCTTCAATTAGATTTTCATGACATTTCTTCCATCTACAGCTTCCTTCATCAGGCGATAGATGCCTACAGCACTGTACTTGTCAGTGACCAGCTCACAATCCAAACCGGGGGAACACACTGCAATTCCCCTTTGTGCCTATGGCTTTTCATGCATTTTCTGAAGTTTGTTAAATGCATTCTAAAAATCTCACTCTCTGTTCAAGCACTGGATAACATGGCTGAAAAGTAAAGGGTTAAGAGACATACATAGCATAGCTTGGGACAGGATGCAGGCACTTGGTTTTTTGTTTGAATGCATTTAGTAGAACAAAAGGGTGGGGAAAATATAGAGAAAGCAGATCTTTACTTCTGCTCTTTGTTTCATTTCTAAAGTGCCTTTTCTAATCAGGAACAAAATACAATAGGCTGCTATTTAGGCTTTGTCCTCTGCCCTGGGATAGCAACCAGGATACCTGACATAATAGTAGGTGGATTCCCTGTCCTAGCTTAGCTGTCTTAGGCTGTATTAAGTGTTTTTTTTCCGAGCCTGATTGACTATAAGGGACTCACAGGGATACACTGATCTTCCTTGGAGAGTCATCTCCTTAGGTTAACAGACTGCCTCTGGAGGAAGATTTTTCCACGGCAGGTGGCACGCCTCTATGTGTGCTGGCAACAAATGACACCTTGTGTCTCATCTGGAGATTTCAGGTGGTAGGAATGTATCCCAGGCTGGAGGAAGCCTCTGCAGCACCTGGGCAGAAAGTGTGCGCTCATCTACTGAAGGATTAAATATGCCAGATAGACAAGCCAGTACTTCCGTATCCATCATCAGTCCACATCTGGACTAATTGTTGTTGGATTACTAAACCACTAGAGCTCGCAAAAAGCAAGCAACAGCAAAACACTCAGCGACAGAAACTCCAGGGCCTGTAATCTGTAATCCTATCAATATAATCTATTTTTAAAGTAGTGATTAATAAAAGACAATCTAATTACTTTTCAAAGCATCCATTTTGGCTGCAGCACTTGAGGATAAACACTGAGCATTTCAGCATGGGAAGGTCTGTCCTGGCTTCAGACACGTAAGTGGACCCTCACTCTGCTGAAATATTTAAGCCCACAAAATCCCTCCTCCTGGCTACCTGTGGCCTGTTCTCTTCCTCCTCTTGTTCATGTGTCCACACTCTTTCATTTCGGTGCCTCCGTGGATAATAGTGCGCATCTCTGGCTACATTTGAGAACATATGGATATTTCCTGTTAAAAGAAACCAAGAGAGAGTAGATTCTCATCCAGTTGCTGGCATTGGCCTGTATTACTCAGAATTTCTAGCTCATTACCTGGGCTTATACTCCATGGCCTGAATTACAGTTGTGGACCTCAGATTAAAAAGTGCAAACACACCTCAGATTTAAGTGTCACCAGAGTATGTCATTCCAAAGAAGTGTACCAGAGAAATTGTAAAGTTTGCCTGAGGTCCATTTTAATTTAAACCAAACTGCAGAAACATGCTATAATTTTTACTCTTGTATCTCATATTTTAATGTTGGTTTTGTCACATGAACTTGCAAGCCCATAGCTTGTGTTACATCCCCAGGCTCCAAGCAGGAAAATTAATTTGGTTCACCAGACTCAGGCCACAAATTATGGCTTTCCATAATTACCAGGCATGGTCTTCCACAGTCATTTCTACTTCCTCTTCCTTCAAGCTGTTAACAGTTTCACTTAACGATTTTATAAGAAGGAAAGAGATTTAAAAAATAGCCTTTTGAGTAAAAAAGGAGTACAATTCAGGACTTCCTTTCTTACACACTGAATGTAGTTGATCTATTTTTTAAAATTCTAAAATGAGGAAAGAATTGCATATGCTGTTTCAATTTGAAGTCTGAACTCTGATTTTATCATCATATTTTAATAATAGGTATGCTCTCCTCTTGAAATTCAGAATGTCTTTTTACTAGAGAATTGAAATTTATGGCCTTATAATGACAACAGAAACGCAAATCTATTTTTAAGCCCTGGGAAAGATGTTGCATTATTTTATACCCTGAATTTCCCAAAGAATTCCAAAAGAAACTTGGGGGGAAATGACCTTTGCTATTGTGTAAAATATGTTTCATTGCTTGTTCAAAGATTTTTCTGAGGGTCTAGGTATGTTTGCAGTCAGAGCTTCAACAGAGCGCCAAACCAGGCTGCCTTGAGGAAAGGAAGTTTCTCTCTTGAAAATGAAAGTTTGTTTTTATTGTTCAACACTGCTCAGACTATATTTTATCAAGCTGTGAAAAAACAGACAAAGTGTGGGAAGAGAAGAATGGCTTTTGCAGGGCACCTAGAAAAGTCTTCCCAAATCTTAGGTTTCTCAAAGAATTTCTGCCAGCAGTTTCTTTCCTTCCATGTGCATTTATTTTTTTATGAGAAGAAAGTTCAATTTGTGGCCTCTACCCCTCATAACTGCAACACCATGCCATGTGGAGCATCTCCTTCTAGACTTACAACATTTAACATTTTTAACTTACAGTATTTTTCCACTGAATATCCATAGAGGAAAAATGCACAGTAAAAACAAAGCCGCAAACCTGCCCACAAAAGCTGTACTAATGAGTTTACCCTAACACCAGCATTCCTTATTCAGACTTCCAGAAAACCTGGTGATAGCAAGGTGTCACAAAACAAAAACCAGCACAACACTGCAGCTTAGCACAAACTCCAGCTCACACACCTGAGTCCTACTTCACATTATGACAGTTTAAAAAATGTTCTCTTCATAGTGACTATCTGGACACCCTCGTACTAGCAATTCTCTTGATAAGTAGAAACTGTGTGGACTTCGCCTGTTTGGAAAACTACTTAACTGATTTTCCATGGTTTAAAATTGACTTTTAGATTAGGAAAACGTACCTAAATTTAGACTTAAACATTTTTTTTGTGAGGAAACTATTGTTTACTACCAGCATCTATTACTATGAAATTATCTTGGTCTTCTTACTCTTTGCCACTTTGATAAAAATTCCCATTTATTTCTTCACGTCACTATCTGTTAAACCTGCCATGCCCCGTACCCAAATTCCTCCTGTAGCTCCTACATTTCTTGTCCTCAACTCCAAGCGTCCCTGTCACACGCAGCTACAAAGCAGTCAAGTTCCATGAGGGCAATGTTTCAGTGGTGGCCAAGGCACAAGGCACACACAGGTGCAATTTCCTGCAAAATCAGAAAGAGAAAACTTGCAAACTCAGTGTGGAATTATGCTCACTTTGCACATCTACCAATCAAATGTTGAAAAAAATTTGAGGTGCCCTTACTGCAAGATGCTACCACACATACTAAGGTTATGAGGAGCTTGTAAGTAATTACCTGCACCTATGGCTTTACGCTGTAGTAATTGGTGTTGCTTTATACCATGCCTTGGAGGTCAAAAAGTTTGCAAGAGTGCTAAAGCCATTTGTTAGAAGACCGCTGAGCTCATCATACCTTTCAGATTAACTTTTAATCCAAACCTGTATTCCACTGATATTGCAGTATCTATTTTTACTCCAATCACAAAAGCCGAGGCCAGACTGAGACACGCATGGACCTACTACAGGTACAGATCTAATGTTCCGTTACTGGATATTCCATATCCAGTAACAGCCAGCCTCTCCTGGTGGGCATCACTTTCTAAGCTCAGAAGTTTTAATTTCTTTACAGTATGCAAGCCGCTGCAAGCCAAATGAACACCTGATTTCCTAGTTATAAGAGCACTGAGACCACAGTGCCAGGAGCTGCTGCCATGCTGTACTGGAAGGCAGGAAGGTGTTTCAAGTACAACGCATCAGAAAAGGTGCCTCTGATTCCTTCCGATTCACACCGTATTTTACCTCCCGTGCCATTGCTGGCTTCAGACAACAGAGGAAATAAAAGCAACAACAAAAAGAAGGGTGGTCAGCTGTAGCTGGTATTAAAACGTTGCCTACCCAAGAACCAAACAGCCTAAGCCCCTGCCAGACTGAAATGCTCTTACCCCTAACTAGTACTGTCAGAAATTTTCAAGGGCTGGGAGGATTCGAACTTGCCTGAGCAGCAACAACCATTATTGCACTAGTAATCCCCTTTTCTTGGGCAATTCCTGGATGGCAAGGCCAGTCTTTGACAACATTTTTTGGGGAATGGAGTTGCTAAAATCTGAAGTTTAAACAGTGCATTAAGGGAGCTATTCCAGGCATAAAAAGCTAGAAACCAGAGAAGAGTAAATCCAAAAGGGTTTTTGTTCTTTTCAGATGTATAATCCACTCCCTGAGCTGTGCCAAGAAAAGCCGAACTTGCTTTACGGTCTAGTGTCAGTTCATTGCAATTCAAAAGCACTGCAGACGGATACTGACCTGTAGGGAAATGCCCACCAAAAAACACATTGAATATTTCTTCTGGTGTAATGTCTGCTTCAAATTCTGTGTAGTAATTATAGTGCCTGGCCTGGCCAGTGCTGACATAGTCTTGGTCACTTCCAAATTCATCGTATCGTAATCTTTTTTCAGGATTGCTCAGAACTGCAAAAGCATTGCCTATTGCTGGAGAGTGAATTAAAAGAAGTGTTACACAGGTATATCACGTGGTATTTCCACATCTCAGACTTTTACAAGCAGAGTAGCAAAAAAGCCCAAACAGCCACATGAAATTTGTGCTTGACCAACGGCTAAAATACTTTTGAATGAACTACCTTTGTAAAAAAAGTGTTACAATACTGGCATTCCTTCTGATGGAGCCTATTTCTTGCTATCACTTATACCAGGAGAAAACCAAAAGTGTTAGAAGTACATGGAGAGAGTTGACATATTTGTAAACCTGAGGTGAAAGAGTCCATTTCAGTCAAAAGACTGAGAATGTAATGTTTTACCAGATCAAACTAAGCACTGATATAGAAGCACACCTCCACATACCAGTTAATACAGTTAATACCAGTTAATACAAGGTTAATAACTGCAGAGATTAATTAAAATGCAGAACCATATTCTATGTTTTGCTGTCAGCAGAGATGCCTGTGAAGCTGTACAGCATATCTATTTCACCCCTTACGTCAAACCACCCAAAAGTATGTTTGGTTCATCTTCTTCCTTGATCTTTGACAGCACGTGTCTGTAAACAAGCTCAAACAGAAACAGAAGATTAACACAAAAAAATAAATAAAAGCCTTCCAAAACCTCCTTATTTTAATAGATTGTGAATTAGCATCTTACTTTCCTCACGCTGCCTTGCAGTGCTGTTGCAGACAGCTGCAACACTGCATGGAAAAGGCAAAAGATGTAAGAGTTCAGATGATAACGTTAGAGGACAGAGATAGAGGTTTAGATTGCAACATTACTGAAAAGTCCAGACACAAAACGCTGGCCTCAAATATGCTTGCGTATCTGTAAATATATATATAAATTTATGACACTGAGGAGATATTGGTTACACAACAGCACATTCTCCTACACGGCCAGTATTACTTCCAAGCACTGTTCTGAACCCTTAGCAGTATCTAGGAATGAGATCTGGGATATGCTCCCCTTTGCTGCTAAGGGAAGTCTATATTTTGAAAATTAAAAGGCAAATCTTACCAAGCAGCTGCAGGATTTTGTGGAGATGCACACAGCTGTCCATAAAAACGACAAGCTATGCGGACCTGCATGATACCTTTATAGAAGGCACAAAATTGTACATCTGAGACAGTCTGTTCTCGTTTTCACCCTGCTTTCTGACTCTGGAGACCGGGCCAGCCCCCACCTCACCTTTAAAAGCCTCGGTTGCTCCGGGAGCGCGGTTCTTGTCGGGGTGGAATTTCAGGGCCAGTTTGCGGTAGGCTTTCTTCAGGTCCTCCTCGCTGGCGTCCCTCTCCACCCCCAGAATTTCATAGTAGTTCCGGCAGCGCTTTATTCTGGAAGCACACACCGGGTTACCTTCCCCGGCCTACCCCCGCCGGCCCCCACCACAGACCCGCCGCCCCTCCCCGAACCCACCGCCGCCGCTCCCTCAGACGCTCCCCGGCCCGCCGGACCCCCACGCCGCGCTCACCGCCGCACACCGTCCAGCTGCTCAGCCGTGTAGGTCATGGCGGCCGCGGCGGGCCCCGGGGCAGCCCACCGGCCCCTCACACCCCGCCGCCCCGGCCCGCCCGCGCCGCCATGTTGTGCGCGGAGGCGGCGGCCGCGCGGGGGCCCCTGGGCGCGGGAGCCCCGCCCCTCGCGGCGGGGGGACTGCAGTACCCAGCAGGCACCGCGCGGGGCGGGGCTTCAGCGCGGATCAGGGCGCGGTGTGGTGACGTCACGGCGCGGTTAGGTGGTGTCATGGCAGTGCCGTTGGGCGGCGGGTGCGGGCAGGTGGCGGGGCTTGGTCTTCTGCGGAGGTGGCTCGGGTGGGCCGGGGCTCACCTGCCGGACCCCCTGCCGCGGTGCGGCTTAGGCCGGGCCCAGCCAGCCGCCTTGGGGAATGGCATCACCGTGGGCTCCTCCCTGGCCGTGGGGCACGTTGCTGGGCCGTGGTGGTGAGGAGGGGACGGCCTCCTACGCGCTGCCTCGCCGAAGATTGGTTGGAAACCCTTTGAGGCCTTGTCCCACAGCCTGTGTGCACGGCTGGCGCCACTGCTTGCTTCCCCTCATGCCACAGCCAGTTAACTTGGGCTCCTGAGCTGTGGGAGGTGGGCTCATGGTGTGAAAGAGTTGGTGTTTTCCACCAGCATTCTTTGTGGGAGCACAACAGGTGCGAGAATGCCTCTCCTTTCACATGAGCAGCAGCAACTGGGGGTTACGGGTCTTTTCATTCAGTCGTTATTTTGAACAAGGTCAAAGCGGGGACTCTGCTTTTGGGCACAGATTGATTTTACAATGGAGCAAGTTCAGGTTGTTTGTCAAGACCCTCAAGAGTCTATGGGAGGAAGGAGGTTGAAGGAAAAGTAAAACAGCAGCAAGATTCCACGGGGCAGTCCTCACAGGTCTAGAGAGATTTGTCTCCTTGTCAGCAGGAGGGGAGGTCTGTTAAAGGTTGACACTGAAGCATCTGGTATCACAGGTGCTCACCAGCTGCCTTTGTTGTGTCTTTCTGGGACTAAAGCTAAAAACCTACTTGTGATGCGTCATGCACCAAATCACAGGTCTCTGGGATCTGGAGCTGTCTGGATGCAGCTAGGTGGGAATCACCAGGGATCTTGTGCTTAAGCAAATTCACCAGTCAAGTGGGGACTGGCCGAGTGGAGTGATGTCATTTTACTTTTCAGGAATTGTACCAGAAAAGCTTCATTTATTAAAAAATAGCTTATCAAACTGCCTGGTGCATATGCTAAAGTGTGTTGGATCTTAGCAGGAGTTGTGAAAACGTTGCATTTATTTTGCTGAATGCTTTATTGCCAGCTGCAAAGCACAGTTACCTCTAGCACTGCACATTCCAGTAAACATCTCTTATCCATCCTATAAAATTAAATCAGGCTAAATTATTATGCTTCATTGAACTGTGCAGGGGAATGTGTGCAGCAATACCTGTTTTGAGTGCTTGGCTAGATCTTTTTTTTTCCCTAACTTCACAGTTAACCTTCAGCGCTGATGGATGTTGATGCTCACGTTAGGAGAAGGCAGTATCTAAGTGTACAGCTGCTGGGTGGACGAGGTGCTCTGGAGGTCTGTGTTGACTGTGGAGCTGGGGAAGCTTGCAAGCAGGAGTCATGGTGAAGATGGGCAGAGGCAGAGTTAGTGCTTCAGTACATTAGGCTGATGAATAAGGCAGCTGAGACCTCCAGAAATACCCAACAGGGCATCATTTCTCTTACGGTCATGTGGAGGCTGGGTATTGACGTCTCCATCATCCTCGGTTGCTCGGCTTAGGATAAGTATTCTGCTGTAGTCAGGCAGTGACTGGCAGCTGGGCCTGAGCCGGCTTTCGTTGTGAACCAGCTGACTCCCAACGTGAGCTGTTGCACTGTGGAGCCTCATGGAGGACCCTTATCGTGGCGTCTTGGTCGTGCACTGGTGGTTCTTGGTGCTGAGGTAAGGTGGGTGCTCTGGCTGATCTGTGGAAGGGGATGCTGCTTTTCTGGTCTGTCAGGAAGCTCTGGGAAAGCTGTGGTATGGAAGGTGGAAGCTCTTCCAGCAAACTCAGGCTACCATATTTCAGGTGCTGAAGTAGCTCGGCATTTTGCTTGTGGCCACTCCTTTTTACACTCGGATAAAACCCTGTTTATGCAGAGACCTTGTTCTTTACACTTAAGATAAGTCTTCTTTGAGCATGTTGGGCCTGTGGGAAGATAGAAATCTGCCTGCCTGAAGCTCAGTTATTAATAATAAAGTATTTAAGATGGCAGTTTGCATTTCAGCAGCACCTTTAATTCATGGCTCTCCAAATGCTTTACAGACATTGATTAACGTAGCCTCACAACAACCCTGTGAGGTAGGTGTATATGATCATCCCCACCGCTGTGGGGACAATGAGAGCACCAAGGATAAGGGGCTTGGAGCAATTGTGCTGGGATCTGATCTAGCACTTGGCTGTTTAAGTCCCATTAGGCCTTCAGCTTCAGGTCATGCTTTTCTAATGCACAGGTTTGACTCGATGTGGGGCTATATTGATTAACGAGCCTGTGACTGCCTGGCACAGACTATAAAGGCCATTAATTTAAGGCAGCAGTTTATTAGCAAAGTGGATGGTGCCTTGGTGCTTCTTGCTGCAGGAATAGTCTGAGTGTTTGAAGGCCTATCAAAAGCAGAGTTACATATCAGCCATTGCGCATGGCAGGCTGCAACTGGAGAAAGCCCTTAGACCCCAGGTGGGGAAGCTATGTGGGATGCTACTGTAAATGTATTGATCAGAAAGGACATAATAATTTATATATAAAGTCCACCCTTGCTCTTTCCTCAAAGGAAAAAAAAACAAACCAAAAAGAACTTAGAAAGTCACTGCTGGTTGTCATGTGTCAGCTTCAAGCTCTGGGCCCTTGGCTTCATAGCACCTGCAAAAAGAACAAAACTTGCATCAGCAGCCTGTCTGGGCTAGCAAAAGAAGTTGGGCAATGTGTCCTCTCAAACTCAATCCCAGCTTTAAAACAACTGAAAATGATGCAAATTACTTATGTGGGATGCATCTGAGAGTATTGATGGGAATGTGCTTCAACATTGCCTGTGGAACGGGAGTGGGTAAGCTTGGACTAGAGGGTGAGACCTTGATTTCTCAAAGGGTAGCTTATTTACCTTTCATTTAATGAGAAGCCACTCTAGCTTTGCTGGCTCGCCCTAGGTGATGGCATCTACAAACGTGAGCCATACTTGACACCTTGAGTTCAGGCAGCTTGGATAAATCTGAGATGGGCACCTAAAGTTCTCACCAGGCTTACTGGAACCCAGTTTGGACCTTCAGGAGTTTGATGGCAGGTTTTTTATCTTTCCGAAGAATAAAAGAGCCAAGAAATACCTCAAAAGCTTGCTCTTATCCAGCAAGAGAAATAATCCCCAGCTAACTCTCTAAAAAGCAAGGCTTAAAAGGGAAACCTTTTCTGATGGTGGGTAACTCATGCTGTTGTTCATGTTGATGTTCTTCATGGAGATCAGAGTGATGCTATTATCCTTCTGGCTTGGGCCTGCCGAGCAGCTGTCAAGAAGAGAAGGCAGTATTAAATTCTCTGGAAAATGAAAGGGGGACGTTTCTTTGCACACAACTGGAGGCAAACAGGCAAGGCCGAGCCTGGCTGGTACATGGGACTGGACTTGACTTGCACTGCCCATTCATCTGCTGTCCTGATTCAGGCCCATCCTTGCTGCCGCGGTTTCCCATCGCCTGCCTGAACAGAGGTTCAGAGATCTCTGGGGAGACAAGCAGTGTGTTCAGACAAATTTGGGTGGGGGGCTGGTTTGCCTGTCAGAAAGCACCATTGTCACCTGTGTCAGGACTTGTAGGCAGAATCAAGGAGCAGTTTGGATCTGGTTCTCAGTGACTGAATTCCTTTCTAGCCCTGCAGCTGTTACCAGAACTGGAACAAAAGGAAACATTACTGTGTCACTCTGTCCTATGCCCTTAAGATTTTGTTGTACAAACGGAACACTGGGTATTTTTATGTCTGATGCTGCTGATCACGTATTGCCATTGTCTCTTAAGAGTGAGCGTTACAAGTGTTAGGAAGGTGGGATTCCCCTTTCTCCCTACCCTGAGGGCTGGAGTATTTGTTTAGTGCCTGGAGACTGGGTGTCATTGGGGATTAGGGTGCCTCGGGGGCACAGTCCTCTGCTCTTACAAGTTCTGCCTAATTGACCTCAGGTCACTTAGATCACAATCATTAAGAATGTTTGGGAACCGTTGATGTTGATGCAAATTTGGCACCTAAATACTTAGGGACTTTGCTCCCTGTGTCCCTTGCCTCTTGCCAAAGCAGGGTTTATTATTTTGGTAGGAAACTATCAGTTGGAAATGTAAGAGCAACATGTTTTGGTCGCCTCCTGCTCTTGTTTCCTGCTGCTTTCCCACGTACAGCCTCTCTTCTTGGGTAGCAGTGCTGGACCATTGGGTTCAGATGGACCATCCTCCACTTGATGCTTCTCTTCCAAAGATTTCTGGATTGGGGCTTCCTTATCCTGCTTTTGCTAGGGAACAGTAAGGGGTGTCTTGGAAGATATTTTTGGGGACCTGATCTCATTTCACTGAGGCTGCTTTGAGACCCAGAAAACCAAGTTTAGACCTCAAGTCTGTATCTAGGCAAAGACAGATAAACAAAATGCTTTTGGAAGATGATGAGTTTTTGCAGATAACAGTGCAGCTTTGAAAAGAGGCCCCTAAATATTGAACTTCTACCTTTAACTGCATCAGGCAGAGGATGAGGTGCCATCAAAGCTGATTTTGGTTTTTTTAATCTGTTTCAAAGATGTCTTGAAATGCTTCCTTCCACCTGAAATAACCAAACCAGACTCTTCTCCTTGTTAAAATTAGTTCTGGAATAAAATAGTACTTTCAATAGGATGTGAATAGTGTGAGCAGCCTTACCTCTCTGATACCATGGAGGTTCCTGGTTTGTGTTTGTCTGGAGGGAGAAAAGCAGTTGGTGATGTACAGGTGAGAAAACATCACAGCTAAGCAATAAAATAAGTCGGCTGTCTTCAGAACTGTGTTGTACAGGGTTATAAATGAAATCCAAATGAGATTAGAGACACCACAGGGGATACTTGAGAGTCGATTAGAGAAAATTCTTCAACTAATGTGACATACAGGCAGAACTGAATGCTTTGCTGCCTGTTTAGTCACTAGCATCCTTTGGTCTTTTGGCAGTTACCTGTCTTGCTGTATAGCAGCCTTTCCCTGTAGTGGGCACTGCTTAGTGGGAAATGGGATTCCTAGGGAAAATGAGTGTCAAACTTTTGCTGGAAGAACTGCCCACCTCTGGAAATCTGCACATTTAGCTGTAGCAAACTTGAGACTGTTTCCTTGTGCAGATGGGTCTGGGCTGGGGCTCTGAAGAGGTGGTCACACTACATTCCTAACTGCTGAATCTGCATTCCAGTTTGCCTTCAAAACCTCCCCACTGTGTAAGCTTTTTGAAAGCATCTTTTAGGAATTGCCAAATCCACGTAGAAAATGATGACATTTTGAGTAGGGAACGACAAGATCATCCCAGGAAAATACCTTCTGAGTCCTTTGAGCGGTTACACTTGAACCTCAGGCTGACCACGCTGACCAGAATGATCACAACCACTATCAGGATAACTATGAAGCTGATGACACCTGGGGACGAAGAAAAGAACTGTCTGCAAGGGATATAACAATGTGCCTGTCCTTGGCTTCTGGGGTAGCGGAGAGACTTTGTCATCAAAACTTAGGTAGGAAATCAATAAAATGAGCATGGTACGTAATAGGCAGAGAAGAAAATAGTCACTGGAGTGAATGGCTTTATCGTCTTGTGTTTTAGCTTTAAGGGCTTCTGAGGAGTACTTGATTGGTAAGGCAGTGCCAGGAGGGCAGAAGTCTGCTGATTACACTGGGGATTGATTGAAGTCTACATGTCCCTAGTACAGTTGGTAAATCTTGTTCTAAAGGTGTATAAAATCAGATAAATACGTAACGTAACAGGGAGAGACAAGCTAAAGACTGTGAGTGATATTATCTGTCTCATAAACCAGTGGCCAAGTGCAGGTTTGGTTCAGGCCTCGATAAATCAAACTATTCTTTGCACAGGAATTTTGTCCTGTTAAGACTGCTTCAGGACTTCTCATGGCTGCCCTTGGAGGATATAAGCAAGTGATACTTAGGAAGTTAGCTCCTGACTTTTTAAAATGCTTCTGAAATAACACTTCTTCCCATAGCGTGATAGAAATGAGCTGTTTGGGTTTTTTGCTCATCCTCATGGAGGAGGGGGACAGTATAGCCCAAGGCAGAGTGGGTCTCTTAAATCTACCCTGTGCCTGTCTTCAAATCTGTGGCCAGGTTAAGGCATGGCACCTCTTGCTTCATCTTTCCACAGTCTCAAGGATGCAGAGGACTTGGCTGCCTCCTGCCAGGCAGGGTGCAAGCATCCAGAGGAAAGCTGTAAGGCAGGGTGGGAATGCAGTCCCAACAGGTTTGCAGGAAAAAAATTACCTAAACTTCCAGGCAGGTAGTGTATTTATTCTAGACCCTGTCACAGAAATCAAGGCATAGCATGGGATGATCTGTGCCCTGGTCTTGTCCTAATGTGGAGCTGGGGCAAACGCTGGTGCTGGGAGCAAGATGCCAAGCTCAGGTGTAGCCATGATGGACTTTCAGATTGTCCTCTGTATACGGGGCATGGCTGGGAGTATTTATTAGGTGCTTTATTGCCTGCTGGTGACAAGTCTCTTTCTCAAGGGTTTCCCCTTGCACTCTGGAAACTCCAGAATCAGGCAGGCTGAAGAAGAAAACTGGAGCCATCTCCAGGGAAGCATCTTTGAAGCCGGGTGTCCAAAAGAGCATGGCCTGCTGAAACAGAGCCCCCTCCTCTTGCCAGGCTGCACAAGACCTTACCAAAAGCTGCCACCGTCAGTGGTGATTTATCATCCGTTGGAGTGGGCGCAGGCAAGTAGTCGGAGGAGTTCGGTGTTGAGGTGACTGACTTTGAGGTGCCTACAAGAGCAGGAAAAGGCAGCTTTATAGAAAAGTCTTTCCTCCAAGGTTGGGAAGAAGATTCCTAACAATGCTCGAGGACCTAACATGCCCTTGCACTTTTTTGAAGAGAATGATGTTGGATCCTGGCCAGCCCCGTCAATGTTAACAGCAAACTGACCACTACCTGCGTGGGAATCAGGTTGCCTTGGTGTGGCCCCTTTTTACTGACAAACTGAGAACATCCACAGGGATTTCTGCTGGGACCCTAGTGAGGAAGCTGAGCGTGGTGGGTGGAGGACTGATCTGGCAGTGTGTTTGAGGCGGGAGTTTGTCCCATCTCCCTCTTTTTGCAACCTTTTGCCACAGTGGCACCTTTCCTGCTGTGACTCACACCCACTGTTCCCAGGCTCAACACGTTACCCCCAAAGTGCTGCTTATGTGGAGTTTTACAGGCTTTTCAAGGTCTAGATGGGATGGCCAGCATCCCCCGGGTACTTTCTGGCCATTCACTATGCTGCCTTGAAGATAGCAGTGTGATGGCCTTGCTATTGGTTGTGTAAAGGGCTATAAAATACCTAGCAGTAATTGCCTCTCTGCAAGAGAAAGCAAAAGGCACCTTGAGTTGCTGATGTTGTGGTACTCTCACTTCTCTTGGGCTCTTGACCTGCACAGAGAAATACAGAATGTGAGTCTTGTCCTTGAGTGTCATCTAATCATCAAGAATTAATGGGCATGCTGGAGAGGAGAATGGATTTACAGTAATGCTGATGGTATCTGGAAAAAACACGGAATTCGTACTTGGGCTAAAACCTTCCCACCAAACGTACTTTGTACTATTTTCCATGTCCAAATAGAAACTCAGGGACCCAACATTCAAATGCCCTTATATGAACTCCTCAGGTTCTGCAGTCCCAGGTGCAGTTTTTTGGCAGATACAGCAATTGAATACTGGAAGAGTGAACTGGGAAGGTTATAGATTTGCTCATAAATGTTGAGACTTAAAAAATATTCTGTTTAGGGGAAGGAATTCTGCAGAATATGGGTGTGAATTGACTGTTCAGCTTGTCCTTGGAATTGGAATAGGTGCATGTGCTGTCCTGGGTTATCTGTAAGTAATTAAGCTAGTTTGAGTTGGGCTAACTTGTACACCATATGTAGTCTAGCTGTGGCAGCATAGAGGTTTGCCTGAGCAAAGACTCCAGTTCTCAGTGGGATAAACTGACTTAAATGAAGCTGTTTCGTTTGTGACAGCTGCTTTAAAGCTAGCCTTTGTATTTCACCGGTACAGAGGAAAAAAAATCCTTTGCTTCGTCCTGGATGTGTGTTGAACAGCCAGATTATCTGCACTGATCTTAATGAGTAGCTATAGGCCCTGCCAGGAGACTAAAAATGATACTTTAGAGTTTCAGAAGATCATTTGTAGGTTAAGTAGGATCTTCTTTCCTCCTTTTCCATCCCCACCTTCCAAATAGCAGTGTTGGCCAAAAGTATGTGCTGCTTGGAGAAATGAGAAACAGCTTCTGGCACCCTACACTGGGGCGCAGGGCATGCAGCTGAAACCAGGGTTTCTGTCCTGCAGAAAATATCTCTGTTTTGGAATTTAATTTTGCCAAAAGTCAGAAGAAAAAGGGGAAATGGTGTGAAAAAGGGAAAAGGTATGAAATAACAGATCTTAACTGGTTCAGAAACCATATGGAGCACAACAGTCCTGAGAAGCAGGGACTACTGCTGTACAGTTTTTTCACCAGTCATTAAACCCTTTGTTTCGTTCTGAAATTGTTCTAGCCATGGGCGGTGGGCAGAAGCTGTGGTTTGCTGAGCTTGGCATGGATACTCTGTCCCTGGGAAATGTTGGGTCTTGCACAACAGGAGACCTCGCTTTTGGAAGCATCAGCAACATTTCTATAGTCAAAGATGTATGGAGCTTTTCAGATATAAAGCAGGGTTATAATTAATAGCAGTCTGCTCTGATGCAAAGGGCTCTTGGCTTAGCTGGGCACAGGCATGCTGGTTGGACATCTGTGCAGGCAGAGCTGACCACGGGTTTTTAACCTTGCTTGTGTTAGAGAAGATCTGAGAGGTACTTGGAGAGGCAGGGTGGTTCCTGTCTTGACCGTTGCAGATTTTTTGAGGCTGAGTCTTTAATGGGGAATCAGCTCAGCTGTCAGATTTCAGTCTTCCCACTCTCTTGGATACAGCCTTTGTTCTGCGAAAACGCTTACTGAATTCTCTAATTTTTGCTTACAGGCGGGGTTAAGCAAACTGTCAAAAGCAAATTATTTTTTTAAAAAGGGATGTTAAAAGGGCTACCTTTTCTTAAACATAGATCAGTCTTTTGACTGTTCAAGTGCACCCCTGTGTTTTATCACTGCTTACAAGGATACCAGGCATGATTTTGGGTGTTACTGATGGCTCAACCCCAAGATAAAGACTAGTGCTTATATAACATGCACCATGTGAACTGAAGAAGCTAATTGCCATGAAATTATCTAAACTTACTGTTACTCTATAAAAGGACAGAGTACCTTGAGGTGGTGAAGCTGCTGTGCTTCTGCTTCCACTAGACTTTTCATCTGAAAAGAAAACATGGGAAAGGAGAATTAACTCTTGAAGCTGCTACTAATTCTGCTATGGAGAGCAGTTGGGTTTCCATGGGGTAAAAACCTGTTTACGTGAGACTTCCCCTCCAAACAAATATCAAGGTGTCCAGGTAACGAGCTGTGTGGTCAATTTAGAGAGTGAACATGGGAGGGGAGCTTGGGAGGGGTCTGCTGGGGTGCGTGTAGCTGCTCCACAAAATGTTACCTGGTAAAGCATGATGTGGCTTTTCTGGTATGGGCTTGCTTGCAGCTGCGACATCTAGGTCGTGGTTGTGTCCAGCTCTGTGCTTTTGGGGAGCTGGAACGAGCTGCTCTTTTAGCAAAGACTCAAAGAAATTCAAAAGTTGCTGCTACTGGGTGAGCAGAATAGCATGGATTAGCCCAGTCTTCCTGATGCTTCCAATTTTGCGTGGATAAGAAAGGATGCACAAGCAGGTCCTGCCTGAGCAAAAATTTTAGTTTTCCATACGTACCTCGCGCAGTCAACGCTAGCAGTGTTGTGGTCATGGGGGAGGTCTGGGCTGTAGTAGTTTGACCCACAGAAGAGCTGAGATTCAAGTCAGTTGGTGGTGTTGATTTTACTGAAGGCTCTGTGGAGGAAGCATAGCGTTACCTCCGGGAGCTCTGCTCACCCCAAGCTCTGCTTAGAAACAGCTTGGAGGAGGGCATCTGGAGATCTGTCTCCAGAGATCCAAGCGGGCTACCATTTGGAGTTGGAGAGATCCCTTCTTGTGTATTTTCAGACTGAAACATGGAACCCAGCTAACACCTCCCTACGCCCATTTCCAGGGCTTCTGTGTGACCACATAGATGTCGCAGTGTCCTGAAGCTGGTTTCAGCAGAGGGAGGAGTACAGAAAAAAGAATAAAGGGAGCTCCTCAGAGGTTCATACTACTTCTAAATATTTTTCTGTCCTTATGACTAATTGCTGTTCCCATTAAAGTAGGTAACCAAGCAAAATTCCCAACATGAATAGCTGAATTAGAGCTAAGGCAGTGTTCAGCCCCTGTGCTGCCACAAACATTGCCGTTTAGGACAAGCCTCTTCATGCTTCCCTTTTCCTCTTGGAGAAGTGTTGACCTGTTGTATGGGAGGTGCTGAGGGTGTGCAAAACACTGGAAGTTTTTAGTTTAAAAAAAAAAAAGCACTTGCTTGGTCAGGCTTGTCAAGAGAGCACTATTGAACAGCAAGTGTAATGCAGGGAAGCCCTTACAACAGTGATTTCTTTGCTGTTACTTCCATCGTGACACCAGGAGCCAAGGGCAGACCTGGCATGTGGGGCACTGTGCTTGCACGTGCTGCACACACCCGGCGGTCCTTGCACGAAGAACTGCTGGGCAGAGCGGGTGATCGCAGGCAGGAGGATACAGCAACGTGGACACTGCTCAGCCCAGTTCCTGGCCTGGGCTCGGGGCAGTCGCATCCTTTATGTGCACAAGAATCAAAATGCAGGGTTTGCCCTCGGATGTGAGCTGCTGGCCTTGCTTCTCCCTGTTTGATTTAGTGGTTTATCCCTGCTCTTTGATCCCTCTGGGGTGAGCTGACTGGATCAGAAGCCCTTGTGCCACAAAATTTCCTTCTTCCCCACCACTGTTCTCATCTAACCTGCTGTCTCACAGCCCCTTCTATTGCTGGTGGCCCAGCTGGGCTGGAGGTCAGTCCAGTTAAGAGCCAGGACGCCCCTGAGCTGCACTCTTAGGTCTCCAGATGAGCATTACCTGAGGGATGGTTCTTTACTTCAGGGCTGTGTGGTGTTGATTGGGATTGACCTGTAACACAAGCAGAGAGACAGAGGTGACATCTCCTCCACATGCTCCTTGGTGGGTTCGCCACTGGGGTGGGTTGAAGCATGGGCCAAAAAGGGGCCATTGTAGCCAACGCAGCTGAAAGGGTGACACGGGCAAGAGATGCTAAGGAGAGGGTTTGTCACTGGCTATAGGAACCTGTGTGCAGATGGACCTTGGCTCTGAGGATCCGTGGAGGAGAGCATGCTAACTGCTGGGAAATGGGGAGCAAAGATGAGGCAGGATCCCTCTGCTTTCACTGTGCTTCCTGGAACGCTGCATTGCTCTCTTCCAGACAAAAAGGGGGAGCCAGGCAAGGTCATCCTCTGGGGCACAATGGCCTCCATGGTCCCTGGAGATCTGGGGGTGAAGGATGTTAGATGGGGTAGACAGAGGTGGCCAGCACAGGGTCCTGGGTGAAGGCGCTTCAGCAGATGGGAGTTTTGAATCTGGGTCCCATTTGCAGCCCCACATAAGCAAGTGCATTCACATCCAAATAGACATGCAAAGCAAATCACAACCCAGGAGGTACCTGTTACAGCATGGACAGAGGAGTCTGTGGAGGCGGTAGTACCTGAAACGAAAGAGTAAGAGCGTCAGCGGTGCTCATCTGTGACTGTCACTAATGCATTGGTGATGTTGCTGGCTGTGTGGTTTGGGTTTTCTTCATCTTCTGTAGGCATGGCATTGAAATACATGATTTCCACAAAGTAAAGAAGTAATAGCAAATACTGAGTGCAAAACTATCAGGTTCTGAGTAAATTAGCACTGGAGTTTATTCAGCAGGATAAATGCCTTCCTCCCAGGTGGAGGTGAGCCCTTCAGGGAGCAGTCGTCTGTTACAGGGAAAATGCAAGGCTGTATACATAGCATCATAGAATCATTGGAGATGGCCTTTGAGATCATCCAGTCCAATGATCAGGGGGGTCATTCCCTCTCCGTGGCTGTTTGCCTCCAGCTTGGTCGGCCGAGAAAGGCTGTGTGAGCTGTGTTCGGGAGCTGTTTAAATAGTTGACGTGCATTTGAACACTTTGTTCCCTTGAGACCTTAATGAATGGGTGGATGAAGTTTGTAAAGGCTTCCACGAGCTGGTGGGACTGTTTTCCTCCCTGTGTCCTACGTCTGTTCCTTCTATCCTGTGTGTTTACATCCTGGGAAGCTGGCTGAAGCCTGTGGCTGTGTACATCTGGACACGGCAAGAGGGCTGCAGCCTAGGGACGGACTCAGAGTTGCCTTCCCTGGTCGTGGTGGAGAGTTCTGTAGGTCCACGCCAGGCTTTGCTCTCCCAGGGTTGTAGGTGTTGCGCTGAGTCCCTAGTTTCTCAACTGAAAGGTGTTTTTGTTTGGGATTTCTGACAGAGTATCCCTGCACCGATCTCCCATGTTGCCTACTCTCAGGATCCCTGGTGTTTGTCTTTAAGCCCCAGCTCCTGGAGTCCTGTGATTAGATGAGATGTCAATTAAAAATGCTGCCATTTAAAATAGGGAAAAGTGTTTCCCATACTTGGAGGCAAGAACTGGAAAATGTAAAGGCACTTTAAATGCTCAAAACAAACCCAGCTGGCTTAATTTTGAAAAGGTGACTTTGAGTCTGTTGGTTTTGAAATGCACATCCTAACTGATATTTTTAAATGATTATTGCTGTGATCCTGGTGCTGCCTGTAGTTAAGATTAATGCAAGAAACTCTATTACAGCTACAGAAACCAGCTGAATCTGGTCCCACCGGTGATTCATCTCACCAGAGTCCCACGAGAGCTGAAAGTTTTGGAGAAAAAGGGACAGCAGTAAAGGTTGAATCGTTGCAGCTCGCTGTGCCTGTGTGATGCCGCCGAGCTCCATGGCAGCTGTGTCCTGAGGAGCTGCAGTGCCTTTGCACTTGCCGTGCCCTGTGGGATGGCAGGAGGGGAGCTCCAGCAGCACAGCACCAGCCAGAGAGAGCACAGCAGGGCTTGTGCGCCCATTTACAGCCAGGATCTGTCCTTCCTGTGTGTGAGGTTCATCTCACCTGCTCCCTTCTCACATCTCCCATAAGACAGCTCACTTCAGGCTCTTTCTCACTAAAGAGAGGACCAGGCACTTCTAAAACCTTGTTGCTCTGACCTATTTCACAGCTCTACCTTACTACCTTACCTATTTCAGATTTCTACCTTACTCGAGCTGTGGCTAGAGGAACCACAGCCTGCAACGTCCCATTTCTTGCCAGGAGTCGTAGAAGTGATGTAGGTGATGAACTTAGTGGTGGGTACCTATGCTGTAGGTGTCTGAAAGAGGTCAGATGAATGCCCTGACAGTGGTGGGTATCTGCAGTGAAGTCTTTAGCATCCTCATTTAGCTTCATTAGTGAATGTGGGCTATCAGGGCTTGGCTCAGAGCTTACCCCTGGGAACCGTCTGGGTGTAGTGAGCTCCTGATTGATCTCATTTTTCTCAATTTAACTGCGTTGGAGCCATAATTGTTTTTTTGTCTGAGGCTTTAGACAATGATCCCAGCCAAACAGGAACCAAAACAGTGTGCAAACCACACTGAATACGTAATAAGGCATGGTCTCTTTCCAGATAGGATTTGGCTTTGAAAATCAGACCTGACTCTTCAGATCTTTTCTATGCTTTTCTCTCCTAGCTTACTGGCAGCAGGCTGGTGAAACTATCTTGTTTGGTCCATGAAAGAGGAGACATGATCAGATCTTTAATTACATACAGAGGAAGGGACTAATTGGTTTTCTAAATCCATTGGAACAGGACCAGAAAACAAGGACTTTTAACTGCAACAAAGCAAAGGGAGGCTGGGCAAGAGGAAACTGCCTCGACATAAGGATAGTGGGTTGCTAGGAGTGATTGTGTAGGAGAATTATGGGATATCCTTCTCTGCAGGTTTTGAAGAGCAGGTTAAATGAGCATCAGTCTAGTAACATAGACAGGAGTATGGACAGGTGTAGCATCACTTACTAAATCCACTAATATAATGGAAAAAAAGATCTTTTGGGTACACAGTTGCCCTTCTTAAAGAGGTAAAATGCCTGTTTTGAGGAAGGGGGATGCACCCCTTTGAAGCCCTGTCACCTGGGCTGCTGTGGGGTGCTACCTGCTCCCCAGCGGCCCAGCTGACTCTGTGGAGAACGTGCAGCGACTTGGGCTGTTTCCATCAGTACCCAGTTTGCCAAGTTTTCTGTCACTGGGTTTCCTCTTCTGAACAGCTTTACAATACAGTTTCTGGACATTGGTTTGCAAATGCTTTAAGATACTCCATACATTCAGCACAAAAAAATAATGGGCTGAGATCATCACAGGGGCCAGTATCCTCTAGCAGCTGCCAAACTCAAACAGCTCCTCTTTATCCAAAATTCCCTTGCAGAAGCCATTGTCTTGTTTTCCCATGGGAAGAAAAGCTGCTTATAACACATTTTCTTGTTGAAATTATCACAGGTGCTTTTTAGTGTACATGGCACATTGAAAGCATCAAGAATTGCTGAAGAAAGAGCTATTGTCTAAACTTAGCCTTTGTGGAATGAAAAGGGGAATAAAGGTGCTGAGCTGGCTGTTTATTCCACCATTTTTGGTGCAGCTGAGAAGAAATCAGAGAGCTTGAACAGAGCCTCTGGGGATGGGAGGAAGCTGAGGGTGAAGGAGGTGACATTTCCCTGTCCCGCCATCCCTGATGGGACCATCCTGTGGGCTACTCCGGCATCCCTGGCACTAGGGTAAGAGGAAGAGGATGCTACTTAACGCTTTCTTCTGCCACAGCTCAGCGCTTTGCTGAAGGTCACACCAGAGTATGGGCTCACAGGAGTTCTCTGTTTGCAAAAACTAAACCTTGGGGTTATTGTAAATAAGAACAATGAGCAGATTTTCCAGTGCTCAGCTTCTGGAGTTCACCTGGCCAGGTAGGTGCTTGCCCCCGTCTGCCATGTTTGAGCTTTGCTGTGGAGAAGTGACCGGTCTTGCTGTGAAGAGGCCGAGGGATGGAGGTCCCCTTTTGGCACTTCACTCGGGAATAAATGGCCCTGGCTCCTCTAAACACAACTGCGTGTTACTTCAAAGCAGAGCAAGCGTGGCTCTGACTCCTGCTCACTGCTGCTTGTTATGCCTTTCCTGCCAACTCAAATAATCAAAAGTCCTGTTATATTAGGTGTTTTCTTTCGGTGAAGGTGCTGAGCATCCTGGTTGAATCACCTCGGGGGGGGACTGACGTGTGCGAAGCAGGAAGAGACCCTGGTCCCACCGCGGGGCTGGGCAGCAGGGTGGGTACGAACAAAACAGTGCCACGCGCCCCAGCTCCCTGCAGACGTCCCCGGGGGACTCTCGTGCAAACCGTGCTGGAAACTGTTTCCTCCCGGTGCCGCCGCCAGCTCGGCCGTGCTCCCCTCTGTGAAGGGCCCTGGCTAACAATAATAATCGGGACGCAGCCAGCACAGCTGTAATTGCAATAAACATCAAAGCCATTCAAATGACTTGCCATTGAGCATAAGCACTGCCAAGTATTTGTTACGTGTTTGGGTGCAAGTGATTTATAGCTGGATTGTGCAGTTCTAGGTGGAGATGGGGAGCTTGCTGAGGGATTTACAATGGGAAATAGAGCTTTCTACTCTTGCTGTAATGGGAAACCCCTAATTACCCACCAGAGTCACATTGCTGCAGAGGAGCGCATCGGAGCTGCAGGTGCATTTAATCTCTGACCCAGCACTAGCTGCGTTTCGGTTAATTTTTCTAGAGGATGAGCAGGGGAATTTTGTTTTTCTGTTACTTGCGATAGTTGTTCTGTGAGTGTTAGACTGGGAGCAGAGGGGTCTCGCCATGGAGCCTTCTCTCACGGCAGCTGAGATGTTCCCAGAGCCAGCAGTTCATCCCACTTGCTCCTCAGCACAAAAAGAGGATGATGTAAACCAAAAGAAAGGTGAATTTTAGATGTTTCTGCTTTGGTATTATTTTTGGCAATCATAGGCATTTAAAGAGCGATTTCTTCAGCTGCTGACCAAAGAGAGGCACTGAATTTATTAAGATTTAAAAAACTCAGTCTTTGTCAGAGCCTCCGTATATAGCAGCATCGGCCAGCTGTTGGAAACGCTTCATCGGGGTTTAGATCAGGCACAAGAAGGGCTCGTGCTGTGCAGCCTGTATTCATAGAGGGATGGAGTCACTGGGGAGCATCTCTGACACTAGTATGAAGGCACAGGGACTGGGACGGGTCCTGTCCACACAGAACGGGTGATGGAGAGGGACCGTCTATCCCTGATGATGTGTAACCCTGGACTTGCTGGACTCTTCTCCTTCCCTGGCAGTTTTGGGGGGAGGTGTGGTGATGTCCTGCCTGCCCCTGGGTGGCACGTTGCATGACAGGGAGCTGCAGAGCCCCTGTGGCATTGTGCAGCCTGGCTGTGCCAGCCTTGGCGTCACCCGCTGCTTGCAGGTTGCATAAACAGATGCTTTAGAAAAGAAACCTAGCAACCTAAAATTAGACTTTTCAATTCATATATTGGCACTTCTGTCAAACGACCCATGACAAAAATATACCGACCGCTTAATGCAAGTGCAGCTGTTTCCTGGGTGAAACAGCAGCTGTTGAAGCAGCGGAGAGCAACACCCCCCAATTCTTGGGAGTTTCACAGGGGAAAAAAATGCTGTATTAGGAAACCCGGAAAGCAGAGAGCTCTGCAAAAGCCTAGGCCTCGTTTTATTAAGTGCCTAAAAAAGCGCTGCTGCCTTGAGGGTCTCACAGCAGAACAGGTAAGGTGGAGATGTGGAGGAGAGAGAGAAATGTTGTTATGCAGGCTGGGTAACTGGCAGCCCGGATCAGGTCCCAGATCCACAGTGGTATTTAAGCATCTAATTCCCAAGTGATATGGGGGGGTTGGCAGCTCACTGCCAAGTGGTTCTGAATTGTAATGACTCGGCCAAAGTGTTGTGGAAAGTTTAGAGAGCCAGGAATTAAACCCGGATCTCATAAGCAATTAAAATTAATCTTTGCCTTCCTCTGCCTCTCCTCAAGGGCTGTACCCAGGCCTGGGCATCCTCTCTGAGCATCATGCTCCGTGCTCCTCTCTGGTGCGCTGTGCTGGAAGCAGATCTTAGAGGAAGTCAATTAAAAACCACCTGAATGTAGAAAACAAGCCAGGAGACAAACAATGTGGGGAAACCACATGCACGGAGCAGGCTCTGCCACATCACCCTGCGTGCTGACGTCTGGTTTTTGCACAAGTGGTTGTTTCTGGAGGAGGGAGGTGGCATGGCTTTTCTGCTGGCTGCACCACCACTGCTCCATGGTGTTTGGGGAGTAAACACTTGCTCCACCATGCTGCTGCACTGTCACCCTCCCAGCTGCTTGCTAGTTCCAGTTTCCTCTGTGACCTGCTTGTTTTAGAGCTCTGTGTTTGCTCCCGGTCTTTGTGCTAGTGCTAATGTGTGTCCTGCCCTTCTCCTGGCTATGCTGCTCCTAGGGTTTGGTGCTGGATCCGGGATTTTGGAGGAGGAAATCACTCCATGCACGGTTCAAATGAAAGATGGGGAGACCGCTTGTTCAGGCTTGGTGGGAGCCAGAGCCCAGCATGTGCTTTTTGCCTACCTGTGTTTTTTAAAAAAATAATATTATTCATCAGCAGATCTCAGAGCACTTTGCAGAAGAGAGGGGCAGTGTTAGCTTTGCTTTCTTTTCTGTGGATGGGGAAACTGAGGTGCAGAGGAGAAGCGTCACGGGCTGCAGGCTGGTTCGGCAGTGCTGCTTGATGCGGCTGCCAGCCAAGGTGCTGCCGTACACAGGCCACCTCGCAGGCAGTCCTCATCAGTTTGCATGATTTTGTTCCAAATGTTCTGTGCTCCAGCTGCTGCAGGAGATCACCTGCTGTATTTGTTTGTGTGCTGCACCTCCGGACAGGCATCTGCAGAGCTCTGTGACAGCACATGCGTTACCATCCCCTGCAGCAGCACAGCCAAGGTGGTGGATCATGGCAGGTGCCCACCAGGCCTGTCTTGCTTCCACCGAGTTCATGTCGGTTCTTTGCTACCGTTTCCAAGTTTATTCACAAATTCGTTCTTCTTTCAAGTAATTCTAAGATTCCCCAGGTTTATTTGGATGTTGCTGGTAGCAGCCAGGCTGTGCACAAAAATGTGTTTGTGAACCACCATGCAGGAGCGTGATCTGCTGGGATCGGTTCAGCTCCCACCTAGTGACTCAGGAGGCAAGGTGTGTAGGGGGTTGGTGGCAAAGGGCTTTCTCATAATTCCTGTTCTTGCCATTTTCTTTTCTTAAGTTTCCTGGCTTAACACCAGGGAGCAGCGGAAGGAGGTCCCTGGATGCAGGCATTTCAGCACGGCAGTGCTGGAGGCACCGTGCAGCTGCTGCCTGAAGTGCTGAGTCTTGCAGAAGTGGCAGCTAAAGGGCAGGTGAAGCATCTTGGCCTGACAGGCTTCATCTGAGTCCAGATTTTTGGTGAGTGACCCTGGTGACACCGCCTAGGTTTTATTCCCAGATTTCAAAGCACTATATGGAAGAGGTTGGTTTATTATCCCTGTTTCATATCTGGGGGCACCGGGAGCATTACGTGTCTGGGATAAGTGGCAGACACAAAGCCTAGGGGTCCTGTGTCTCCATCTGGTGCATTGTTAGCGGTGACATGTTTCTCCCTCATTTATAATTACACTAATTTCAGTGTGATTCCAAGAATTGTAGCAACTCCAGAGTCACCTCTAGCTGAAGTATGAGAGGAGCTTATTGTATCGTACGTCTGGAGCTGCTCGCCCAGCGCTGTGCTGCCCTCGGGAGCATGTGGAGTCTGCAGCTGTGCCTGGTGATGGTGGGAAAGGTGGGGGAGACCCACCTTGACTCCTGTCTCTTGCCCAGAACTGGTGGTGGCTGTCCCCAGTGCCAGAAGGGTTTGCCTGGCTTGCTCTGGAGCGTAAACGGACATGCTCCACACTTCCATGGACCCACACTGCTGCCACAAACAGCTCCATGTGAGCTTTCTCTGCCTGCTCTTTGTGCAGGGTGGCAAGCCCAAGCCACCAGCTTCGCTTCTGTACTACAAAGTCCCTGTCCCATTCCTGTGCTTCAGACCAGCAAAACCTTGATCTCAGGGAATGGGGTCCCAAGCCGGTGTGTTCTTACCAGCACGGGGTAAGAAGATTCTCCCTAATCTCTGAAATCCAACTGGTAGTAAGGCAGTGGCATTCACTGCGTCCTGGTGTTTCATCAGGTGTGCAGCAAGTTTCACGAGCTACCGGCATTAGGGCAAAGTCTCCTTGAAACGTTTTTATCTCCAAACAGCACCGCAACCAGGGATACTAGAGGGGAATTTTCTGCTGTGCTGGGATGATTCAGCTGAAAGGTAAAACCAGCACCCCCTTGCCCTTAAGTCTACAAAAAAGACCAAATGGGAGGTTCCTCCTTGTTGTGTTGGTTGGGTCATGCTGAGTGGGTTCCTCTGGGAAGGGGAGTAATGAGACCTTCTAGCCGAGGCTTGGCATGGTGCCGTGTGCTGGTGCTACACAAGAAACAGATCCATCTCCCTTTCCCAACCTTGGGCTTAAGCCTGTGCCTTGGCTTTCCCAGCAGGAGCGTTGCCGGCATTAGGTTACCAGCACCGTCCCCTCCAAGGACACCTGTTGTTGACTCACCTATTGTAAATGGGACATAATTCCTGGAAACCGTCTCTGGCTACTTCAGTCAGATTTGCAGAGTCATCTGTGGGGTTTCGTGTTACTAGAAGGGAGCAGTTTGTTTTGTGAACAAACATTTCTCCTCCCTCCCTCCTTCACCGGGTTCACCAGGTCAGGGGTGTGCTGGCCTCCCCTTGGTCCAAGGAATCAGCTTTAGGATGCAGTGGATGCCCTGGTTTAGGGATGCAAGTACCGTATCTGGAAGGTCTCCTGGTAGCTGAATGTCTATCCTCTAGCTGCACCCCATGTCTTTGATTTTATTGAAAATATTTATCACCATGCATACTTGTTTTTGACATACCATGCTCCTCTTGGCATCATCCATCCACTGGCTGTGGTGTAGGTAGGAGAGCAGTGGATGGAGTGACTGACAGTGGAAAAATCCTGCTGGGTTCTCATTGACTTTGACCAGGAATTTTTCAGTGGAAATCTTTTGTCTGGAAAATGCCGGCCCATTGTAATGGAAACGGTTCATGGGAAGAGGTTTGTTTGGACAAATTTTCTGTTAAGTGTTTCTGGGGGAGGAAAAACAGGCTGGAAATGTTCCAAACCTTCCCACTTCAGCAATTTCAAAATAACAGTATTTGAACCTCCCTTTAGAAATAACTGAGAGCTTAGGAGTTTAAATTAAGAAATAATAAATTCATTAATAAAGTAATGAACTTACACAAAGTAAAATAATGAGGGGGGCGGGAAAGGCCTTGAGGAAACAGGCAGGTATAGTTTCCAGCCAAAGCAAATTCTGTCTCTCCTGCAAGGTTACCTCCATCTCCTCGAGTGCAGGGGGACCTCTGAGCATTTCTGTCTTGTTCAAGAGCCCCTAATTCCCTTCCCCAGCTGCCTGTGTGTCAGGGAGCCAGTGGCATCGCTGATCCTGTCTCTGCCCCTTCGCTAAGCCAGCTGCTTTGCCTCGCGCAGAAGCTTTTCCCTCCGGGTGCTGCACCACCTTAGTGACTTTGCTCTAAAATTTAAAAAGCCATTTCAGAACTGTCGGATCAATGCAAAACGGTGAGACAACGCACAGTGACGGGGGGGGAGGCTGGTGGTTTTGGGTGAAGCCAGAGAGAGATGCAACTGCAGCACCAGCTGATGCACAGCGAGCATCGGCAGTAGGTCCTGGCCCTGCGGGGTCTGGCACCAGCTGCCAGGCACACCTAGGGAGAGTGGTCTCACAACATGGTTTTAGGCAGACTGCAGGGGACAAAGTGGCGCACTGAGGAGTGGAGGTGGCATCCCTTCCCCCTGATGCTGCAGCTGCCGGGTCCGCCTGGGAGGCGAAGCTGTGGGGGCATGGCGGCCGGTGGTCCTGCAGGAGGCAGGGGGCTGGGCACGTCCAGCCAAGCCAGAGGAGGTGCCTGACAGCCTCTGTGCTGCTCCTCTCCCACGCAAACCATACTGAGTAGTTTTAAGTGAAAACCAACGTTCTGGGCAGCATTAAGGAGTGTCGCAGTGTGGCCTCGTTGCCCTTTGGCTGGTAGCCAGCCCAGTGCACCCCCCTGCCGAAGCCGCAGTGTTGCCCTCTGATGAAGAGAGACATTTTCCAATCCATGTGCTCTTACTTCTCAGAATTAAACAGCTACTAAATGAATTGGTTTCCATATTCTCTGCCTTTTCAAAAATCCCATTATTACCAGCAGTGTCTGTAACCCACAGGCAACTTCTATGGTTTAATGATAAAAGCCTTGGGGTGGAGACACCTTATTTTTAGGTGGTTGTCTATTGGAATTGGCAATGATGTTGCAGTCTATATTCCTTTGAATGCAGTTCAACTCCTAGGTACCACAGCTGCCAGAAATGTAAGAGGTGCCTGACGATGCAGGAAAAAACAACCTGTCACCCTTCAGAGCAGGAAACTGGTTCCTTCATCCCACACCACGGCTCACGCGGGAAAGAGAAGCTCAAGCAGAATTATCACAAAGGAGCACAAGTATTACAATAAGGGCGAGGCGTGTTCTACATGAGTCTTGCATGTGGTCTTTGTATTTATATTGATGAGTGGAAAATTCAAATCAGTCAAGGAACAAGCATTTCTGAGGAAAATAATGTACACTTAAGTGTTCTACCTTTACTCTTACTTGACAGAAGTCACTTACTACAAAATGCCTCAGCATCTCAGATCTCATTCCTTTTTTAAATCAAGAAACAAGTTCTTCTATTCCAGTGGTGCCAAATAAACCCCGTAAGCCTGGTACAGCCACATTTTTCCCAGCAACCTGACTCCTGAATTTAAAGGCTGAGCTTCCCCATGACAGCTACTACATGTTCCAACCTCTGGCCAGTTCCCCTTGGTGCCCGCCGTGACGCTGAGCTCCCCAAATCCACCTGTCCAGCACCGCTTCCCCCCTCCCCAGAGTGCAAGCGGAGCATCTCACCTTGGAACAGCACGCAGCCGAACAGCCAGAGGAGCGGATGGACGGATGGAGCCAGCATCTTCTCGGTGGCTTGTGGCTCTGCAGCCTCGCTAAGGCTCTGTCCATCCCGGGAGGGACAAGAGGGTGAGGAGCGATTTGCATGCCTGGTCTGACTCTCACAGAGTTTCCTGTTAAAGAATAGAAGGAAACGGGCTGAATCCACAGGGGAACTGTGTTTTTTAGCCCATTATGGTTGGAGAGGATGTGAGACATCGCTTACCGACGGCAAAGGAAACCTCGCCATCAGTTTGTTGGGGGATTCGGCTCTCATAGCAGTGGAGAGCAGCATCACAGCAGGCCTGCCCGGCTCTGGGCCACAGTAGCTTCTTTATGGTGCTTGAGTATTTTGGGAGATGCTTTGTTTGTCATGAGGATGTGCACCCCAGGTCCAATCTACTCTGCACATCAGCCGTGAGAGCTGCAGGCTGCGTTGGCCCTTCCTGGGCTAAGAGCTGCTGGAGGAGCCAGTCCTCCCTCCCCACCTGAGAGGGGATTTCTTAACATCTCCAGGAGGAATCTGGAAATATTTGTTCCTTGTGGGGCCGGGGTAACTCAAGAGCTGGTGCTACCCCATGCCCTGTGCTCCCCTGTGCAGCTCAAGCATGTCTGGGCACCAGGACTTGCTGGTTTGGGGATGCTGGGTTTGGGGATGCTGGGTTTGGGATGCTGTTTTTCAGGTAGCAGCAACATCTTTCCCTGCAGGGGACACAGCACGTGGCAGGCTTTGGCTTACCCTAACCCAAGTTCCTCAACAAGGGGAGGGAATGGAAAACTGGGACGGTGCTGCCCCTGTTCCAGCCCAAGGGGTTCAGGGCATTTGGTTTCTTGGCACTGATCTTGTGATGCACTTGTCTACATATTGTCTGTCTGTCTGTGTGTCTGTCTGTCCACTGCTGGCATAGTTCCAGCTTCAGAGGAAACAAGTTGCTCTGTTTTGGATGTGAATGAGTGTTGGGGGGAGGAGAAGGTTCTTAGGGTCCTCACCTGGGAAAGGCTCCTGTGTCCACCCATCTGGAAGGTCCATGCAGGTGCTCAGGATGCAAATCCACAGGATTGTGTCTCCTGGCTCGAAGGGCTGGTCCAGCCCCCTCCTGCAGCCCCCTGGGAAGCTGCAGAGCTTCAGAGGAGGGCAATGGAGCTGCTCCGCTGCATGGAGCACATCGAGGGGTGTCTTATGCTGCTGGCAAGGTCCTTGCTTTCCATGGCCGGGAGATGGACGCAGGAACAGAGGGAGAGATCCCCTGTGCAGCTCTGTGCATTTCAGTGGGTCCCTTCAAACGCTTCCCAAAACCCCAAGCAAATCATCAGGCCAAAAGCCGGCAGCATCCCACAGCAGCCTTTGCTGTTACAAAACCTCTGTTAGCAGCCTCCCCCATCGTTTTTCCTCTCTCTTGCACAGATGTGATGCTCAGAGATTATGCTGTAGATTAAGGTTTTACTGAATCCTGAAATGAGTGCAAATTCCCAGAAGCTCTAACATGCAGCCAGATCTCTTCTGGTCACTCGGCTTGATGGTAGAAGAGGCATTTCCCACTCCGTCCTCCCCATGTGCAGGAAAGACAGCCCAAATATTCACCCCAGCTCATCTGCTGAGAGCCTCCAGGTAAGAACAGTGTTGTTTTGGGACGGAAAGCTGGGGAGACGTGTTCTGTAATGGCTAAAACTGTAAAGGATCCATCTTTTCTGCTCTGAGATGTGCTCAGGGTCACTCTGGTGGCAGAGGGTCTGACCGTGCAGCATCCCCAGACCGGGGGTACCTGCCTGCATGCAGGGTACGTGCTGCCAGAGTGGGGGACATCCCTCCAGCCTTGCTCGCATGGCCATCGTGCAAGGGGAGATGCACGAGCACTGACCTGGTGCTGGCTCCTGCCTGCCACCCCGCGCGGGTCCCAGGGTCCAGAGCTTCGCTGTGGGCTCGCGCTGCTGCTGGCCATGGCAATGCTGGTGAACGGTTCTTCCGCAGCAGTGGGACCCCCCATCAGAGAAAATCACCCCTGGGGCTGCATCATCTCCTGGGGCAAGGGTCCTTCCAGCCTGGAGCGTTGTGTGGATACACTTTGCTGGGCTGTGCAAGGAGCTCACATGCAGAAGGGTGATTTTTAGCACCGGTTTCTTAACCGCGTTAAATTTTAACACCAAGTTGGTGGAAGGCGGGAGGTTTCCTGCAGCTCAGCGGCCAGGGGTTGCAGCTGAAGGGGAGTGGGTAGGTGCTTTCTCCCTAAACAAAAGGGTGCTTGTCTTGCAACAGGCGAGAGGAGGGATTTTTCCGGCAAGGGTGCGTGGCAGCGAGGGAGGGGGCGGTGGTGCTGATGTGGCACTCAGCTAGGTAAGGGAGCACCTCTCCTGCCTGCGGGATGAGCAAGTGCTTCCTCCTCTGCCCTGGGGAATCCCGGGGGGGTGTGGGACCCAGACGTGACGTGGCAGCCTCTGAAGTGAGTCTGGCTGCACCTACACTGAAGAACCATCCCAGAGGTTTTTCTGCTGGTCCTGCTGCCAGCTCCCCAGCCTCGACGCTGGAGGTGATGACTCTCATGCAGCAGGGACGCTAAGGTACCCCTGCGGGGCTGGGGAGGGCTCTCCCTCCCTCCGCTCCCCCCCGCCACCCCTGCTCCCACCCGTGCCGGCTCCCACAGGATTTTGTGGCTGTGGCAGGGATGCCTCGCAGAGTGTTCTGGTGGGGTTTGGTCTCCCAGGGAGGTCCCTGTGGGGTTTGGTCTTGGATTGGCACCGTGGGGCTGGGAGCGGAGGGTGGAGGGCTCCCCACCAGGGAACAAGGTGTAGTGGGGAGGGGAGAGCCCCATGGTGAAGGTGTCCGGGACAAGGGAACATAGGGCATCACCTCCCTCGCTCAATGTGTCTGGGGCACCGTCCTACAATCCCAGATAAAACCACCAAAATTTACCCTGTCCCGCAAGCCCGAAGGAGCTTATGGGATCATCCCATTCCCTGGCCACTGCAGGTGCAGGCAGGAGATAAGAACATCGGATGACCTCTGCTCAGCAGTCACCCCTTTCCACCCTGTCTTCCTCTGTCCCAGGTCAGCCTGCTCAGCCATGAACACGTCCTCACCCAGCAGCCAGCTGAGACAGCCTGAGCCCCAGGATGCAGCTGCCTTCACCCCCATCTCCATTGTCAGGAGCGTGACGAAGAAATCGGACGCCCTGCCCATGATCTCAGTGATCGTCGTCATCTTCGTCCTCTTGGCTGTCTTCATCATCATTGCGGTGCACTATGGCCCTCACCTCCGCACCGTCCAGATCACCCTCTACCACGAGCCCATGCCGCAGGACCTGGACAACGGGGTACACCTCATGGACTGGAAGAAGCTGGGCTCCCAGAGGAAGCTGCCTGCCCAGCCCTGCCAGCAGGAGCTGGCCAGCGTGGATGTGGCCGGTGTGAGCTGCCAGTGCTCCTGCAAGCATCACCTTCCCTGCAGGAGCTCTGAGCCCAATGTCATCGAGGTCACATACCTGTGACAAGGCTGTGGTCCACCTGGGCAGGACTCAAGGGACCATGTCCCGCTGGAAAAATAGTGACTGGGATGTTAGCTTAGCCTAAGACTCACCAGTTCCTGCATGCGGAGGTTGTGGCTCCCCAGGATTATGCCTCTCACCAGGTATGCTCAGCCAGGAGGTTGAGTGTCACTGTGGTGACCCATCATCAACCCCCAAAAGTCCAGCTGGGGGGTGTGCCACTGTCCCCAGGCAAGGGCTGGGTCCCCAGCCCAGGTGCTGGGGCTGGGCCAGCCTACGTGGGACAGCATTAGCATCTCTTCTGTTTTTTCTCGCCCTGGTTTTACCTGTCCCATGTTGTCTGGGAGCAGCCAGGAGAGCTGTCTTGGTCCTTGCCCCAGCTGGGGGGCTCTGTGCCTGTGCTCACCCTTGGCAGGAGCTGGAAATTACAGCTGGACTTGCTTTTCAGGTCAAAGATGTTTCCACATGCACAGTGTCCTCATTATGCTGTTTACATGGCACAGAAAAGCCTCCAGCCGCTCTTTCCTCCATGCCACTACCCCTTTTCCTCCGTCAGAGGGCTGAAACGCTGTCCTCCCTCCTGCCAGCCCTGGCAGCAGGCTCAGCCCGTCCCAGCAAACAGCCAGAGGAGAGGAGGCAGCACCTGGACCCATGCTGGTGTTCCAGTGGTGGAGCCAGGAGCAGAGGATAATGTGTCCGATCCCCCAGTGGAGGTGGGCGAGAGAAGAGAGGCAACACGGTGGTCAAGAGAGGTGATAACAGCACATCAGTTTGTATGTTGGCTGAACATCTCGAGGTGTTGGCACCGGTGGAGATGGGCATGGATCTCTGGGCAGAGCCTGCAGCACCTCTGTGCACAATAGTGGGGATGGGGAGACCTGAGGTCATTTTCACTGTGGCCATCTTCATTGTCCCCGTTGCTGGCTACCGTTCCTGTGCCAAGGGAGGCTCTGCTCGGGGACCCGGGGACTCAGGAGGTTTCAGCATTGGAAGCAGCAGGGCATGTCCCAGCTGGGGAGGGAGCGATGGTGGGGTTAGTGTAGCCAGCTGTGGTGGGATGGGTATTGATATGGCTCGGTCACCCTGGGAAGAAACTCGTTGAGATGGCACAGAGGGAGCAGAGGGAGAGGTGAAATGTCCTGAGCCCCATAAGGCTCCTGGTGGCAGCAGACTGTGGTGACCTGTTCAGCCCTGGGAGTCTTTGTGCTGCTGGAGGAGTGCCTCCAGCATCTCTTTGGGCAAGAAATTGGTCTCTGTTTCTCCTCACTTGGCCCTTCTTCAGTGTGTGGGCTCGGAGGACTGTCCCTGGGGAGCGAGCGCAGCCTCTGGGATCACCCTCAGGGATTTATTCTGCTGAAGAGTTCCAGAAGTCAAAATACGTCTCCTGCCTCTCCCCACCCTGGGACAGAACGGCCAGGTCCGTGTCCGTCCTGAGCCGCATCCCCAGCACGGGTCCCTCTGTGCGCTGACAGACAAGAAACGGGTTCTTTTACCTGTTCCTCCAGGTGCTGGAGGTATTTCAGACAGGGCAGATGCTCCAGCATCCTTCCTCTCACTTATCTCCAGCTTCTTTTTCTCACTTACTTTAAAGATATGTAGTGGTTGGACTTGCTGAAAAATTTTGGTCTTTACAATAAACATAATTTATATTACTTTTTTTGGGAGTTGTTTTCTGTTTCGATTTTTCTCCCTTTTGTTTTCCAGAGGTGACGCATTATCAGCTTTCCCACACCTGTGTTAGAGGAGATCGGGTCTGTCATTTCAACTGAAAAATTACAGAGAGTCCCGTCTCCCTTTGCAGGTCAACACAGGGCTTATTTTTTAATTTATACACCCCTAATTAGCAAGCAGAAGAGCTGACCACCTGCCAGGGATGTCTCTTTAAGCAACGGCTGTAGGGTGCCAGTCCGGGGGTCACCCATGCCAAGGGTGAGGGCTCTGTCCAGGAGCCTGAGCCCCCCCAGCACCCAGCCCAAGATGTGAGTTGGGCACCCAGGGTGGTGGCACCGCCACCTGGGGACACGGGCTGCGCACTGGGACGGGGTCACCCGCTCGGGTGGGCTGGCAGTGCTGTCACCCACCTTGGTGGCTGTGTCGTGTCAGATCGGGGAGCAGCTTGGTTCAAGGCAGTCTTTAATCTGAGAAGCAGGAGCTTTCGTGGCAGCTCCCACTGAAGGACAACCGCAGCAGGGAAACATCATGTTTGCAAAGAAAAGATTAAAAACATCTAAATATTAATAAAGAGAAAGATAAAATGGGTAATTATTACTAGAACTCATTGATTTGCAGCCGCTGGGGACTCGTAAAGGTCTGATTTGTGTTACAGCATGCTGTGGCCTAGATCTATCACTTACACGGCAGCGGAGCGGGGAGCCCCGCGCTGCAAAGCGCTTGGTGATGTTCAGGTAGCTCAGGCTGTCAACCCAAACCCCAGTAACGCTGGTGGGGAGCGGGGTCCTGCTCCCCCGGCCGGGTCCTGCGCCCCGAGCCCCCAGCCCGGGAGGTGCCAGCAGCCCCGGCACCATACGGCCCTCTCTGAAAGATCTACTGTTGAAGTTACGTTACGGCCTTGGGGATTTTTGCCATGTATTTCATTTGCAAACAGATATTGAGATATAACCTTTTGAAATACAGGGAAAAAAATTACTGTAAGATTCATAATGGCAAACTAGATCATATAAAGCAGCGATGCTCTTTTGCCAGCTTCCTCCTCCGGCAGGACACCAAGGGTTGCATCTCAGCTCCGCTTCTCATTGCTTCCTCCTGCACAATAAAATGTCCTTTTTATAGATTCTCCTCCTTTATATTTGGCCAGCTCTACCGCTACCCGCTTACAGGATTGCTCTTTGTAGCACAAATCTTTGTAAAATACATCAGGGTTCGCCAGTGGCAGAGGCTGCGGGTGCAAATTATTGTAACGATATCACTCTCTATTCAAACGCAGAACTTGTTCCAATTTATTTCACTTAGAACTTTCTTCCCTTCCTTAACAGTAACCTTTGTATGCGCCCAGAGCAGCAGGAACTCCCCTTATCGCCCCCCCCCCCCCGCACCGGGGAGCCCCGGGGCGCAGGGCAGGAGCGGGCGGAGGCACCGGGGCAGGGGAGCGCCCCGCTCGGCGGGGGGGGGGGTGGGGGGGCGCTGGGGGCGGGGGGCTCCGCTCGGGGCTGCCCGGGGGGTGCGGGGCTGGGGGAGGGGGCCGGAGCATCGGCAGGGGCTGGGGGGGAGGGGCAGCACGGCCATCACCGCCCGCGGAGCTGGCAGCCAGCTCAGCCCACCCTGGGCCTCTGCTGGGGAGGGGGGGGGGGGGCGGGGACCCTTGGGGGGGAAGGGGGGGGAGGGGGGGTTGTTGCTTGCCGAGGGCCTGGGGGCTCCCTGCGCCTCGTTGCCCGGGACGGGGGGAGCCCGGGGGCTGCGGCAGAGCCGAGCGTGGAGCAGCAGTGGGCTCTGCTGGCGGAGGGAGCAGCTGCAGGCGGGGGGGGTGGGGGTGGGGGGAGCCCGCAGCGAGGGGAGCCCCTCTGCGGGGGATGCCCTCTCCGTGGGAGCCCCTCTGCGGGGGGATGCCCCTGGCTCGGGCTCCCCGGTGCGAGGGGGTCGTTGCTGGCGGGGGGGGGGGGGGCTGGAAGCGGGTACAGGGAGGTCTTCGCTGCGATGCAGGATGAGGTGCTGAGCAGCCCGGCCCAGAGGGGACCTGGCGGGTGGGGGGCCGGACCTGGCGGCGTGTGGAGGTCGCTCGCGGTCAGCATCACCGTCTGGTTTGATGGAGATGAGCCACGGGCCCCTGAGCGAAGGTCCATCCGCCTCCTGCAGGTCTGTGCGCTCGCCGGTCGGGGTGAGAGGGGGAACAACGTCCTTCCCCCCGGGCAGAGCCCCCCAGGAGCCTCCCCAGCCCCCGCAGGCAGCTGCGGCCCGGGCAGGTCCTGGGCTGCCTTGTGCACCTGCACCCAGCGCCCCAGACAGCAAACGCACAGGGACGGATTGAGAAAACCCTTTTTCCTGCTGAAAAGGGAGCGATGCTTCTAGAGAAGCGAATCCTGTCTTTGAAGGGCTGAAAACTGGGACAGTTGAGAGGAAAAAGCTGCGCTGCCCGGTGAGGCACCAGCCCGTGAACAGCAGCCGTATTCCACTTGCTCCATCCAGACTCGCAGCCATCCTGCTGCTGGGGCTGGTGCTCCGAGGCGCGGAGCTGAGCCTGGCAGAGCGCCCCGGCAGAGCCCCGAGCACCCGAATGAGGCCCAAGCCTGGTACGTCTTTAGCCGTGCTCGTTTTGAACTCTTCTCCCTTGGATGTTGTTTTTCATTATTGGATTTGGAAGAAGTTTTTCTTCCCTTCTCCTTTTGCTGGCACTGGCGATGTGCAGTGCAGCGTGTGGTTCCCAGCTCAGGCCAAGCCAGCCCAAACCGGCAAACCCGGCGTGCAGATCCCCCCTGTGCCTCGGCACCCGAAGTAATGGCCGGGCTGCTCTGCCGTGTGATGGATGGTGAGCGTGTGGTGCCTCGAGTGCAGCTCTGCACCCCGGGAGCTTCGGGTGTCCCTGTGTCCGTGCTCTGGAGCCGGGAGACCAGCTGGGCGTCAGAGGAGATGGATTTCACACCAGCACGTTGCATTTACATCTGCTGCGGGCACTAATCGCATCACACAGAAGCTGAAGACTACTGCTGCAATAACTGGATAGAACTGATGCTCTTCCCGAGCTTTAAATGAAGGTCTGAGGTGCAGCCAGCTCCTAGGGGGGAGATTTTATGTTCATAGACACATTGTCTATGGAGGTCTTGAAGAACCTGCACGTTGGAAACCTGCCTGTGCGTGAGCAGGAGACCTGTGCTGCTTCTAGCACCAGATCCCATTTTACTGTCGATGCTTCTGGCAAGTCTTAGCTCAACTCCATCTTTCTTTTCTATTTTCTTTGTCAGCATTACTTTGTCCATCTTCCCCCAAGACGCAGCCGCATGGTTTGCAGCTCAGCAATGCTTTTGCAGCATTCTGCAGCCACCTTCCCTGCAAACTGCCGATGGCCTGATGGCCTGGGGTCACAGGTCTGGTCTACAGGGATTTATTCCTGAAGCATCGTAATAATTAATGCATTAGCTCCTCCAGCTCCTTGTCTCCTGGGCAGTCTAGATCTGCCACCGGTGCTGGTATCTGTACAGCTGGAATGGGGACAGGACGGCCTGGGGGGGGTGGGGGTGGCAACAGTGCTCGGAGGGGGGTCATCGCCCTCATCTTGGTGACTGTGACTTCTCATCCCAGCGCCGGGACTGTCACATCAGCCCCTCCCTGTGGTGGCTGAGAAAACTGGTGCCCAACCCCCCATCTGCCTCCCTGCCTTTGGGGAGGAAAAGGAGCCGTTTGGGGCTGCAGCAGCCTAAGGGGCATTGTCCCCCCAGCTGGGGGGGGGGGGGGGGCTCCACCAAGCAGGGTCCAGCACACGTGGGCGCAGCGCTGGGGGGGAACAGGCCTCCCATTACACCAGTGGTGGGTTAAACATGGGGCACGTGGTGAGGCTGGCTTGTTCTGCAGGTGGCTTGGGAGGTGGCGGGGAGAAGGAGAGGTCCTGCAGGGCTCTTTGGGGAACCCCCCAGTTCTCAGGTGTAATATTTATTTCCTTTCCTTGGTGATATTTCAGTGTGGTTCTTCTGTTCCTCTCCATCCCTGAAAGGGAAGGCATAAAAAAAGGGAGGTGGAAGGATGAGACTCCCCCCAGAAGGAAGTAACCTCCACCCCCCACCCCCCAAAAGCAGGGCACGGGCTGGGAGACATCCGCTTCTCCATCCGCAGCTCTGCGGGCAGCAGCAAGCGCCGGAGCATCCCTCTGGGAGAGCCAGTGTGCTGGCTTTGCTCAGCTGAGGAGGAAACGAAAGCACAAAGCAGGGAAATGACTTGGCAAAGGTCACCTGGCGCTGGGACTGAGCCCAGGGATAGCAGCACCAGGTCTGCCACGGCTGAGCTGTGCTGCTCCATCCCCCCGGTGTGCTGAGCGGTGGCACTGACCCGGCTGGTCGGCACTGGGGTGGGCTTGCTGGCGCTGTTCATTGTGGCATTAAAATTTACCATAATAAAGTGAAGAAAGCTGTGAGAGGAGCAAGGAGGGATGGGAATAGGATGGGGTGCCCATCAAGGCTGGAAAAGCAGGACAAGGGCAAGATGGGCATTGGTGGGATACCAGTAGCTGCCTGGTAGACATGGGGGGCAGAACAAAGATGATGTGGCTGGTGGGGCTCAAACCATGCCACGAGGATGCTCTTGCTCTCCGTAACGGCCAAGGAAGCTTCTGCACTGACCTTCCTGGTCCCGAATGCCTTCCAGACCCAAAGTGCAGCCCAGGCTGGGGTACCTGGGCTCTGCAGGCAGCCCGCTGCCCGCTCCCGTGCTTTCTTAGGAGGAACACATGGAACAGCTTGGCCAGGGAGCGGGGTACGGCTGCACAGGCTGTCCCAGCGTGGGGGCTCGGGGTGAGATTCTGAAATAAGGTAAAGAAGGGATTTGGTGGTGCTGAATCAGCGCTGGGTGAGGAGTGAGGCTGGGGAAATCAAAGCGGAGCCAAGCTGGAGACAGAGCATGTGCCAAGCCGGGGGGGCTGGCCAGGCCAGACGGATGCAGGGGATGGGGAGAGGCCTGACAGGACGCAGGTCACATCTGCCAGCGCCTCCTTTCTTCCCCTGTGCCCACCTGCCTGTGTTTGATGTGGCAACGCTCCCAGTGATTCATTAGCTCATTTTGGTGTGTCCAGGTGAAAATGAAGCCGTGACATAATCAAAAGCCATATGTAGAAAAAGGTGACATGGGCATGTTGCCATCAAAACTGACAGCAAGGAGCAGGGATTGTGTGCTGGATTTAGGCAAAATGAAGTCAGTAATCTACCAGCATGGGGAACGAGCCTCTGGGTTAATGCAAGAGCTGAAGTCCATCATCACCGGTCCCTGCAGATGTCTTCCCGAGGCACACAGGAGGCTTTGCAGATGGGTTAGGGTCTGCCTGCAGGACCTCTGTAAAATACGTTTTACAGGTGACAGCAGGCGGAGGTGGTGGTCCCTGCTGGTTGGGAACAGAGGGCACTTTCACACCCCTCTCCCAGCTGGGAAGCCGCGCTGCCCCACGAGCCCCCACCCCGCTTTGTACCAGCCCGGTCCTCCCTTTTCCTGTAGGTGGGGTTTCCATAGGAAACACGCTGGTCCACCTCCTGGCCTGGCTGCTGCTCCCCGGCTGAGGCAGTGGTGGTGACAGTCCCTTCTGCTCCGGGCTGAGTTTTTCAGCCTGGGGAACAACTGGCTCTCCTGGCTGTCCCCTGATGATGGCAGCGTGGGGGACAGCCGCCAGACTCACGCAGGATTTTTTCTCCTTTCCAACCGGTGGCTGGCACCCACAGGACCTGGAGATGGGAGAGGATGCCAAGGATGTGCAGTCGCCGTAGGGACCGTTTGGGTATGCGGCGGCAGGCGGGCAAGCCCACAGCAGCGGGCCGGGGCAGTGGGGTGCTGGGCTTTGCCAGCATCATGCTGCTGCTGAGCCGCTCCGCTCTCCATCTCCCAGCCTTGTGGTGGTACCTCTTCCTCTCCGCCGATGCCCAGGAGGTGGCCACGTTCACGGTGCAGTACCGGGTGTTTGAAGAAGTGCCACTGGGAACGGTGATAGGGACGCTGGCTGAGCACTTTGAGGAGGGCGAGAGTGGCGAGACAGTGGATACCTTCCAGCTGATGGAGACCCCCGGGAGGTTCCCACTGCACGTGGGGAGCAGGGATGGGGTGCTCAGCACGGCTGGGCGGGTGGACAGGGAGCAGCTGTGCCGGCACAGTGATCCCTGCTGGGTCTCGTTCGATGTGCTGGCCAACCAAAACCTGGCTCTGATTCATGTGGCTGTGCAAGTGCTGGACATCAATGACAATGCGCCACAGTTCCCCACGCCCGAGCTGGAGCTGGAGATGTCAGAGAGCGCATCCCTGCGGACGCGGATCCCACTGGATCGAGCCCTGGATGCTGATGCTGGCCCCAATGCCCACTGCTCCTACACCCTCTCCCCCAGTGAGCATTTTTCTCTGGAGGTTGTCTCCAGCTCTGATGGGACAAGGCATGCAGAGCTCATTGTCGTTAAAGAAGTGGACCGGGAGCTGCACTCCTCCTTCGACCTTGTGCTGACGGCTGCTGATCATGGGGAGCCACCAAAATCAGGTACCGCTTTAATTAAAGTAATTGTTCTCGACTCCAATGATAATAGCCCCGTCTTTGCAGAGAGCTCTTTGACGGTCGAGGTTCGGGAGGATGCTCTGCCCGGGACCCTCCTTGTGACGGTCACAGCCACTGACCCCGACCAGGGTCCCAACGGGGAGATCGAGTACAGCCTGAGCAGGCATGCACCCCTGGAAGTGCTAAACGCTTTCGGCATCAACGCCCGCACGGGCAGCATCTTCCTGAAGCACCCACTGGACTACGAGGAAACCCATGCCTACGAGCTGGATGTGCAAGCCCGGGACCTGGGTGCAAACCCCATTCCGGCACACTGCAAGATCCTGGTCAAAGTCCTGGATGTCAATGACAACGCTCCTGATGTCCATGTCACCTGGGCCGCGCGGGCGCCTGTGCTCTCGGAAGCGCTCCCCAAAGACAGCTTCGTGGCTCTGGTGACGGCCAGCGACCCTGATTCGGGAAGCAATGGGCAAGTGCATTGCTCCCTCAGTCAAGGGTACGAGCACTTCAGGCTGAAGAGGACCAACAGCCACAGCTACATGCTGATGACCAACACCACGCTGGACAGGGAGCTGCGTGCCGAGTACAACCTGACGTTGGTGGTGCGGGACCAGGGTGACCACTCCTTGGCCGTGCTGAAGCACCTCACCATCTGCATCAGCGATGTCAATGACAATGCCCCCTCCTTCGAGAAGGCTGCCTATGAGGTTGCTGTTGCTGAGAACAGTGAAGCACCTGCCTTCTTGCTCACGGTCTGTGCCACTGACCCTGACCTGGATTTCAACGGGAAAATTACGTACAGCATCCCGGACTCCTCTGCTTTGGGTCTGGTCTCAATTGACCCCACCACTGGGGATGTTTTTGCCCTCCAAGCTTTTGATTATGAGCAGGAGAGGAGTCTGGAGTTCCTGGTGACCGCTGAGGATGGTGGGCATCCCCGGCTGGCATCCAACGTCTCCATCAGGCTGGCTGTGCTCGACCGCAATGATAACGCACCTGTCATCACCACGCCAGCGCTGGTGGGAGGCACAGCTGTGCTGTCCGTCCTGGTCAATGCAGAGACGGGGTGCTTCTGGGTGGTCCCTGGGAATGGGAGCACCCAAGGGACTGCAGCAGTGACCAATGTGTCATGTACCAGCACTCCCTTCCTCTTCACCATCGCGGCCAGGGATGTCGACTCTGGTATCAATGGGGCTCTCCGGTATGATCTGGTGGGTGGGGATGATGCTGGGCTCTTCATCCTGGACCCTTTCCTGGGGCAGGTCTTCCTCAATGCCAGCAACGCCAGCAGCCTTGCTGGCAGCGAGCAGGAGCTGGTGGTCCGGGTGAGTGACAAGGGGGACATCCCCCTGCACAGCCTGGCTCGGGTCCACTTAGTTTTCCGGCATCAGGGGGCATTCTCCAAAATCTCAGCCCAGGATCCCAGCTGGCTGAGCCCGTACCTGGTAGTCTTTATCTGCCTGGCTGCTGTCCTGGGCGGGTGCCTTCTCCTTTTGGCTTTAACCCTGTCCTTGCGTAAGAAGGAGAAGAAGGACGGCATGGCATACAACTGCAGGGAGGCAGAGGATGCCCGCAGGCAGCAGCAGCTCAAGAAGCCGCACAGGCAGATCCAGAAGACCGACATCCACCTCGTCCCGCTGCTCCGGGGCCGGCCCCAGGAGGCTGAGCTCCCCCGTCCCTGCCAGGAGGATCTGCCCGGCACAGCTGCCCCTGTGCCGGGGGGTTCCCCACAGCCTCCCCTCCACCTCACCCCCACTCTCTACAGGACCCTGAGAAATCAGAGGACCCAAAAAGACTCAGATGAGCAGCAGGGGACCTTCAACCTGCCCATCCTGCAGCGTCGACCATGCCAACCCCACAGACAGAAAAATCCGTCGAAAGATGCTGTGAGTCCCCCAGATGCACCACCGCACTGCAAGAGCTTGGTGAAGCCACTGCAGGGGCCCGCGGGACAGCCCCCACTGCCACCCAGCAAGCCCGTGGGTGCTGGGGGACCTGGGCAGCCACAGCCCCACCAGCACATCCTCAGGAGCCTGGTCCGGTTGTCACTGGTGGCACTGGCGGAGCAGAGCCCCACTGGGGAGTTTGCGATGGAGTCGCCCCCGGTGCAGGTAGGGGCTGCCCTGTGCGTTGCTGAAGGTGTGCACCCCTTCCCCTCCCCCCAGCCCCCCAGCCCCCCAGCCCCCCAGCCCCTGCCCCAAATCCTTCCTTGCCCAGGTCTTGCACACTCTGGGGCGGTGGGAATGTGCAACCTGATGGTCTTTGGTTTTCTCTTCTCCCAGCCCTGGGCAGAGGTGCCCCAGCAGCAGGGGCTGGGTAGGACCAGTGGCCACCCCACCACGGGCAGGGTCTCCTCACACCCACCAGGACACCCCAGGAGCTGGGGTGGAGGATGGCTGTTTCAGGGAGAAGGGGACAACCCTGTGCCCGCTTCCCCCGGGAGGGAATGGCCGGCAGAGACCGCGCAGGGGAGGCACGGGGGCCAGGTGGGCTGCCCAGCCGCTTGTTTTTCCCCCTGCATGGGGATGCTGGGCCATCTGCGGGAGGAGGAAACGCTATAAAAAGGCCGGGGGGCTCGGAGGGGACGTCCTGGCAGGAAGCAGCTTGAGTGGCGATCGTCGGGGCTCAACAGGCTTTTCCTGCCTTACAGCAAATCTCCCAGCTGCTCTCCCTGCTGCACCAGGGCCAGTTCCAGCCCAAAACAAACCACAGGGGAAACAAATACACGGCCAAGAACGGCAGCAGGTAAGGCTGGCTCTCAGCCCTCCCTTCCCCACGCCCCGTGTCCCTGTGTCTCTCCTGCCCCTGCCAGCCCCACTGGCCCTAAGAGCCTCCAAGGGCAGGAGACACCAGGGCAGCACACAAGGCAAAAACCTTGTCCCCAGTTTTGCTGACCTGAGACTGGGGATGTAGGTCCTCCCTTCAGGGGATGGATGTGCTCCTCTAGTCCTGGCTCCCCGTTGGTATCCACCTCCCTCCTAGGGCTGCTCTTTGCCTCCTCCCTGGGGCGAGGTCACCTGAGCTCCTCCATGGCCACGGACCATCTGCCTGCCCTCACCAGGGGAACACCAGTGTGTTCAAGTGCGATGGAGAGGTGCACTCATGAGCACAGAGGGTCCCAGCTTTGGAGGCAGCAGCACAAGGATGAGTTTTCTCTTGTCTCTGGGTACTTTCTTAGAGATGCTGTTGCCTGGTGACAAGTTTGGGGCATCTGTCCCTGTGCCAGGAGGCTGGTGAGGGAGGTGCTGCTAGCAGGGATGGGAAGGACTGAGAGATCCCAACTGTGTGCTGATGGTGTTCCCAGAGACAAACTTTATGGTCTTTATGGTGTTGGTGTCTCTGGGTGAATGCTCCTGAGGATGCCAGGGCTTCACCACCGCCTTGCCATGTCCCCCTGTCCTCACCTGCCCAGGTCATGGGCAGACAAAGCTTTCACCACCTTTCTCATCATCATTTCAATCTGCTGTTTAAAAAAACCCAAACCACCAAGTAAAGCCAAAACTCATTAATTGGCGGGGACTGAAATGATTATGCCATTGGTACTGTAAATGATGCACGGAGAGGATGCCCACACCCCACCTCTGGGCCATTTTGTGGGGGATAAAGACAACCACCTTCCCAGTAATCGGTGGCGCGGCGTTGTGCTGAGAGCTGAAGTGTGACTCGAGTGCTTTGGTCCCTGCGGCAGGGCCGCGGGGCTGGACACCGACTGCCTGAGCACGAAGGACAGCGGGCACGGCGAGAGCGAGGCAGAGGACCGCGATTCCGAGAGTGGGTTTGAACTCTCCGTGCAGCAGCTGGTGGGAGAGGAGCTGGAGACCCTCCTGGAGCCGCAGGCAGGTGAGGTGCCCATGCGACTAGGAGCACACTGGGGCTGGTGGGGGGGCTCCAACAGCGGGATCTCCTCAAATGACACACTAACCCCACTTCAGAAGATAAACCTGGCTGGCTGCAGCGAGCCGTGGCACACCGGCTCCTAGGGGGGGCTCTGACAGTGGCAGGTGCCGGGACAGCATGTATGGAGCATCCTATGCTTTTGGTACCAGGCAGTTTTACAGCAAAGGGTCTTGCTGAGCTTTGCGTTGGACTTCTTCACGTTTAGTGGCTCTCGGTAGCTCCTTCCTCCCACGGATGTATCTGCTGTTGTTTAGCTGATTTGTGAGGTCGGCCTCTGTCACTGCGGAGGGGTGCAGTCCAGTTCAACCATGTGCTGTGCTGACCCGAGACCCTTCATTTCATGGTCTCCTAGTTCATGCAGAGTGGGAAAGGGGAAGAGTTGTCCTTGTCAAGTCCCTGGAGATGTTATACACCCTTTGAGCACCATCAAACTCTTGTTTCCTACCAGGCTGAACCAGTCCAGTCTCCTCTCCTGTGACCAACCTGTTACTAATTTTAGTGTATCTTTATTGAGATGTGGTGACCAGAAATGTGTGCAGTGTTTAGGGTACATCTACACCAATGGTCTAAGGTCTTCTGGTTTGTTCTTCATTCCTGTTCTGCCCAAGCTCCATGCTGAGCTCTGTTGCTGTTCATGGTGACTCCCAAATCCCTCCTCTGCGTGATGGGGGTGTCATCAATACGTGACATGTCACCCCCCATGACAGTTATTCAACAGCTGGTGACTCAGAAATCCACCAGCCACTTTTTGCTCATGGCACTCAGTATTATCAGCAACTCTCCGCTTTTATGTTGTTGGGTGCTTTAGTGGAGTCAACACCAATGCCATCCACTTCTCCATGTCATTTATCACTATGTTGAATGGATACTCTGGGACTCCACTAATGACTTCCCTTTGTGGGGGAGATTATTCAGTCCTACCCTCGCTTCTCAAATATCTATTAGTCCCTAACAGAACCTGGCTGCTAATTCAGGGACAGCTCAGGTCCCCTGCGAGCCTGGCTGGTGCTCTTCTGCAAGCTCAGGTGTCCTCTGTCAGCCAGGACTCTTCACCCCTTCCAAAGATGCCAACAAATTTGCAAAACGCAATTCCCCACCCTGCAAATGCAATATCAGTTCTTGTCTGAATGGCAGGCACTCTGCTATTGGCTGAGTCTCGCTTACAATGATTTCTACGAATCTGCCTGCACCAGATTCACCTTCATGCACTTAAAAACTTATGTCACAATTTCTACCTTCCCTTCCTCTGATACCATATTCATTTGCAGCAGTAGTTAATGAACAGCAGCTAATAAACCAAGCAATTTCATATCCGAGTTCCTCTAGCACTCTGGGGTGAATACCATCTGGGCCTGACATTTCCTACATGTTCCTTTTATTGATTTGTTCTAAAAATCTCTTCTACTGGTATTTCAATTTGAAAGAGTTGGGCTGACTCACGTCCTGTAGCAGAAATTTCATTGTGGAGCCTCTGTGCTCCTCCACAGCAAGAGGAACTCATTTAGGTTTGCTGCTGGGGTTGTTTTAATTCCAGAGTTGAGCATTTGCTGTGCTCTTACTTAGAGGGAGAACCACACTGCCTCTCTCCGTTTGCCTTCCTGCCCTTTTATGCTAGTAAGGAGCAAACAAAGGAAACGAGCTACAAGATTCCTCAGATTTAAAGCTCCCGCAGCCAAAAGCAGGGAGCAGACAGGCTGCCCAGCTCCATCCCATGGGTATACTGACATGCGCTGGCCCCAGTAAAGGGACTGGTGGCCCTGCTCAGCATGTCCATCCAGATCCAGTCCTGCCCAGACAGGCAGCATCCTAGAAAATCTGTGCTCTGGTGAGACATATCCATGAAGTGCCATCTCCCATGTTTCTTGGATTTGATAGGACACCCCCCCCACACCTTTTGCCAAATTACTGGAATTTCACAGTGACCACCAGTGGTGCGTGCTGAGGCTACGCTAGTGTGGTGCACTGGACATGGCAAAAGTGGCTGCCCTGTTTCAGTGGTGAAAAACCTTCACCACGAGCCCGGACCTTCCCAAAAAGGCAAAGGAGCGCAGACAAGGGAGCTGCTGGACTCCTTCCTTCTCTCCCAAACACAAACAGAGAAGCCGACCTGCATCCTGAGCGAGGAAGGAAGCGCTGCTTGCGTTCAGGAGTACCCTGACAGCTGGCTGAGGCTGGCTGGGCCTTTGTGCTGCTCGCAGCGGGGGCACTGCGCCGCTCATCTGTCCCAGCCAGTGCTCGGGTTGTTTATGCTGTGAGCATCGAGCTGTGGGCTGAACGCTCAGCACCGTCTATTAACACCTCTCTCTCAGCAGTGAAACGGCGTGCTCGCAGCAGCAGATGAGAGATATAACTTTATTGATTATAAAAACGACCCCACTCCCGAAACACCATTAAAATAATGCAGTAAAGAGTTATTAGTCAAATTAAACATACCTAATTACAAGGTTTCATGGTCACAGGGCCATCAGCCCACTGAGTGTTGGCTCTCCCCACAGCGAGCAGGCTACTGTGGTGCCCTGCTCCAGAGCTGAAGCATCAAAATATTCAGAGAATGCAGCAGCAGCTTCCTGCAGACTGAGGAGAAGAGAAATGTGGATGTTTTAGAGCAAAAACATGAGACTTCAGCACGCTTGGGAGATCTCTTAAGGAACAGTCACTGCGACTGAAAAAATGTTGAGACTGCAGAAAGAAATCCTGGAAGTTAAGCAACACAAAAGTATTCTGGGGCTTCAGCTCAAACAGAAATCTTAAGTGATGTGTCTGCCCTTCTCTACTCACCAGGTTTGAACCCCGGCTCTCATCCCCATCCCACCCCAGAACACAGCTGTTTTTCAGAGAAAAAGGATTAATTACTTAGCTGGCTGAGGAAGGAGACTCGTCTCAGTGACTGACTAGCCACAGACTGAGGACCATGCGTCCCAGGCTCTGGCAGGGTATTGATTTATCTTCTGGAAGCAGCACAATAAGTGCATTAGAATGGGGACCCTCCTTTCACAGGTCACTTTGTAAGTCAGAGCCACATAATTATTACACCACCACCAGCTCTTGCCATCTGACTGGGACTGTTGTGTTTTGTTACCAGACACCAGTTAATTGTTTTGCTGCTCTCTGACTCAAAACGTTTCGCCAACCTGATGGTCGCTTTGAACCTCCCAGCGGTTCTGGGTTATGCTTTGGAAATGGAGTGATGTGGGGCTGGAAGGCAGCGTCTGTGCACCACATCACGGAGTCTTGTTTACCAACTGCAAAGCTCTACCTTAAAAAACAAAAACCCTCGTTTCCTTTCCTGCCGTCTGATGAGGATGCTATTCCAGGCTCACCCTGCTATGGGGTCCTTCCTTTAATTTTTAGTATATGTTTATTCATGGACAGTTATAATCACTTCTTTTGCCAAAACTATTTTAAGCATGAAGATTTCCTTTGTCGGTGCTTATCTCATCAAAATAACGACAGGTTGCAGTCAGAACCCCAGTGAGCATTTGCTTCCTTAGGTGAAGCAACCCCTACCTCTCAGGGTGTCCATCACATAAGCCTGGACTCACTCCTGTTTTCATCTCAGAAGTTTTCTCTGCACTTCTGTCTTTCAGAGCCTCTTTCCTATGGATGGGTAATCAGATTTGTATGTAATACCCTTAATCAGATCTCACCAGACCTAGTAACAATACCACGAATATATCTTCATGCCGACAGGGAATACCTTGACCAACATATTGTATGATTTCATTTGCCCATTTCAGGGAAGAATCACATCACTGGCACACTAACGAGCCCGCAGCAACACCCACACCAGGCTCCCACTGCTCCTCATCTGTTTCCAACTGATGAACAACTACTTTATAGCTCAATTTTTTGTTACTAGTCTTCAACCACCCAGCTGCGCATTTTATAACCCAGAATTTCATTCTACTTCTGTTATTATTGTTTTTACAATAACCCCTTTCTTTTTGGTCTCAATATGCCTGCTTACAGCAAATTCCCACCCTAGAGCGACCCTTAAGGGAAGTCCACTAGTGACCTTCTTTCTGTCCAATACTTCCCCCTTGAAAGCTTTCCATTGTCATCTCTCCTTTAGCCAGTCCTAAACCCTCACTTTCTAGGGCTTTGCTAACAGTTTAGTGAAGTGCCACTTGAGGCTGCAACAAATGAGAAAGCAAAGTGATCCTAATGGTTATTACATTTAAAAAATCCCCCACAAACAAACCCAAAAAGCACAGTAGTTTTAAACCACTTCTAGTTTGGTTGATTTTTTTAAGCTTCTGGTTTGAAAAATGCTGCTGGTAGCTTATCTCTAGACCTGTTTACAATCGGTCCTCTCATAGCTGATTTCAGGAAGCCTCCTCGTTTCTCAGCATTTTTAAAAAATTCTTCTTTTTCTCTTTTCTCCTGTGGTCTCCTCTACTCCAGGTCTCACCAACAGTTCTTTTGTTTTCATTCCCTCCAGAGCTGGCCCTCAAGAGGCTGACGGCTGCTGACCCAGCATGGGTGGCTCGGCTCTCCTTGCCACTCACCAGTAATTACAAGGACAACGTCTTCTCCCCTGACTCTCCGCATTCACCTCAGGATGAGGAAGCTGCAAGGCAGGAGAAACCAAGGACCTTTGAGACCTTTGGCAAAGGTGCTGGGGCTGACTCAAACGCTGCTGGGACAAGACTGGCCAGCACTTTCCTTTCAGAAATGAGCACCCTCTTTGAAATGATTTTGTCCCAGAAGGTCCAAGTCCACAATGAAACAGGCTCGGGGCTTCTGCGGCAGCTATCGGCACACGGGAAGAGCCTTGGACTGGAAGACAGCGCTCCTGTTCTGTAGGCAGCTTGGCAGCTGTGATAAGGAGATAAGAGTCAGACAGAGCTTCCTTCTGCATTCGGGGTGCACACATGTGCTTTAACAGGGTCATTGTATTATCCTTATCCAGGCTGATCACACAGGCACATTTCTTCCTTTGCCTCATGCCATCAAATTTCTCCATCACTGATTTCACCTTGTTTAATTCCCTTCTACCTGCCTGTTCTTGCCTACCTAGCTTTCCTCTTCTTCCACCTTACTATCACACTCAAGCCACACAGCAGCAAAGGGCCCTTTTCTCCCAGGGCAGGCTGATTGAGGGGATGGGGGTTGTTAGATTAACCACAAGCACAACACAGTCAGCTACATCCACACGATCATAGTGCACCACAGACGATAAAATATTGCAGTCATGGACTTTGCAATGTGCCGCAGAGTTGGGCTCCAGGATCTCAGTTCTTATTTAAATAAAATTGTTTTTTTCTAACACTACCATCTCTGGAACAAGGTGCAGTATAGCTGATGTAATGATGTGTCGTCTGCAGAAAGCCTGAAATGGCAACTCACAAAGGAGACACCTGCCTGTTGTCTCCCACTGATACAGCTGGTGGGGTTCTACCACTACGAATGTGGCATTTTGTAAAACTCCCCAAAATCAGCACTAGCATCTCTCCTACGGCTGCATTAGGTGCCCACAATATCTTTCTCCACACTCTCTTTTGAGGCCATTGGATTTTGGAGCATAGTCCTTGCCCAGAAGCAGACAACAGATGGCTGGAGCCTGCCAAAGGTAACCTGGGAAAAGGGAAGCGTAAAAACACTGTTTTGCAATATTCAGCCAGAAGCTTCAACCATATTATGTTTTTTTACTTTGATCTGCATGTATGTGAGCTATAAGACAGTTTTAGGATAATAGCATGTGTAGGGAAACAAAGACACAGATATTAGTAACAAAGGAAGAAGCACACAGGTGGTGTTAACCAAGGGGATTTGCACTCACAGAGAACGGATAAGACAACAGTGGCATAAGCATCTGGAGTGCATCTGTAGGCTTACGCAGCAGTGCACGGATGGCAGGTAAGTGCTTCTGGATCGTGCACACATAGGACTCTTCTGTACCATAATTTGTGTCTTCCAACTGTGATACAAAACACCAGAACAAATTTGGGGCATGTGGCAAAGTGGCTGTACAGGTGAGAGAGAGTCGGGCTGTGGGAATGAGGGTAAGCCATCACCTCCGCTGCCAGCAGCGCACGATGTCATTGCTTGCTACAGTGACTACAAAAGCGAGGCTGAGAAGCGACTGCCAGCCCCTCCTCTGCTTGCCTTATCTTCACCATCTTTACATTAAAAATACTGCACTGACTTCACCACAGATACCACCGTTCACAACACAGGTTTCTCCAAAGCTTATCTGCTCCTGGTGGGGCTGCCGCATCAGGTGACTTTTGGGTGATATTTTTGGCTTTCATTTTGCTGTTAAGTTGAAAAAGAACAGGCAGCACAACCCAGCAGATATGATCCTGGAGCATCCCGAGTGTCCTACCTGCGCTCCTTTTCCATACACCTAGAAGTGACAGTGCCCTGCTTTTAGCGTGTACACACACAAACCACAGCAGCATACAATTATACAGATAATTTAAAGCAGAGTAAATGGGAAAGTTATCCCTTTTTGCTGCTCTTGGGACCAAATGACAAAAGCAACAGAGTAAGATTTCCCAGGTAGACTCTTCAATATCCAAAATATCCATTGTTGAATTTGGAGCTTCCAAAGAGCTTTACAGATGACCCCACCTCTGGCAATAAATGACACTGATGGGTTTGCCTGAGCTTGCTTATGCTGCTGCGCTGCTAACAGAAATATCTTGCTGTTTTGTTTCACAAACAAAACAGGCTCTTGCACCAAAACAATGACAATGAGCCAAATTCTAACTGAGTTGCAGCTGTGCTAACCACGAGGGAGGCATATCTATGACTGTGAGGAGATGCAGCCTTATGAGATTCCTCTGCATCTTGGGAACACACAGAGGACAAATACACAGCAAAACCTCACATCTTCCTCTGGAAATTTGCTTTGATGTGCCTGTCAAAGGACAATCTTTACACAAAAATACATTATAATAAGCAGCTTAAAAAGGAGACACATTCTTCTCTCTTGGTTCAACTTCCTGATTCTGCAAACTGCTTTCAGCCCCCCCAACACCTACCCCGTCCTGTCCTGACCAATGCGTAAGCATGCTGTGGATTATCACAGAATAGGAAATCCACCCGAGGAATTTCCTGCTACATGTATCCTGCTTGATAAAGGAAATGGTCTAAGAAAGTTCGGTCTGAGCAGAAAGAGAGACCAGAGTAAGAAGAACAATCAGATGTGTTGAGCTCTGGCTGTGCCCCTCCCTTGCTAAATGGAGACCACAGCAAGTTCAGGATGGGGCCATTGCCTTTGTTTTTCAGAGTCTGATCCACACAAAGCACCAGAGCACCATGGCTACAGGAAGCTGGGCAGTTTGTACAGATGCCCTTGAACCAGTTTAAACTGGTGTGGACAAATGTCTTTTTCCGGATTCAGCTGCCCCAGTGGAAGAAATTATCATACCAGCTGCTTGCCGCTGTCTGCCTGACAGTGGTTACTGCCCGCTGGGAGCATCCCTTATCCACTTCAGCGAAAATGAGCTGGCGTGCTTAGCAAACATGTACAATATAAATTTTGAAGCAAACCTTGCTCATCGTGACTCAAAGGGGTGTACCCATGGGAGCAGCTCGCTGCCAGAGCCGGAGGAAAAATAACTGGGGGCCGAAGGACACTGACAATGGTGCGGGATGGCTGAGGACAGCCATTACTCTCACTAGTACAGGTGGATCCATAAGCAATAGCCCACAAAAAAACTGTGCCCTAATAACCACAATTCACTGTCTTGCTTGCACAGGTTTGAAGGCAGATTAAACTGCCACAACAGCCAGGCAGAGACAAGCTGGTAGCAGAGCTGCTGGGGGAACAGCTAACCTTGAAGTGAGATCAAATTGCCTCAGAGGTGCAGACCAGGCCCATCACAGAGTTACCTGCCTGTCGCAGCACTCTCCAAACCAGCCAGCTGCAACAAGGTCTTTTACCATCTCATACCAACATACTCTTCATGCCAGTCCCTCTGCTGCCTTCTCCTCAGCCAGGGCATGCAGTATCTCTCTTCTCTCTGCTTCTTCCTCCTCCCTCTTCCTTGGCTGCCCAATCACTTCCCAGAACCACCCACAGCTGCACCTTGTCTACATCAGCCAACCCACCGCCCCTGAAGCCAGCCCACAGCTGTATGTTATCAATATTAATTAACCCAGCTTCATTCCTCTACAATTCCCCCTTTTTTTTCCTTTTTAACATTTCATACCTCATGTGTTTACCAATCATTACAAACTTTTTACAAATAAACTTTTCATATAGTCCTCTATAATTCCTCTACACCTGCCAACATCACTATATGGTGGCTTGCAAACCTCACTGGGGGACCATGTGCAAGATGTGCAGGGCTACTGAAATTATAGCCCCAAATCATATCACCGTGGCATGGTGGGAGTCCATACGTAGCTCTGTACAGAAATTAAGGAGCATACGAAACATCCCTGTATTGGAAGGTAGAGGGCTGGATGACACAGTGGCATAGGAGGTATCACAAGGTTTATTCTCAAAACCCTGCTATTTAAAAATGGCTCCTGTTCCATTAACAGAAAGCTTTTTCTTTCCACTCACTGCCAGCCCGTTTCCACCTCCACACAGACTAAGAAGAGCTGCCATCCCTTCTGCCTGCTTGTTTCACTTACCGACTGCTTTAGTAACAGCAGTGGTGGGGCTGCAAGCACTGCAGTTCCAGTGGCATTGCCCTGTTTCCGAGGGCATGTCTCCATCCTGCACCGCCGAGCACCATCATGTGGAGCCCGTCTGCGCTCCAGGAGTGGGGCAGGGCAGATTGTCTTGGCTGGGTGGCGTGGAGGCCTGCAGGCATACACTTAACAGCCCAGAAACAGGGGCTAGAGGAAGAAGTTCTCATTCCAGAAGAGAATGGAGGCTTTGTTCGCACATCTGAAAGTACATTAAAACAAGGTATTAATGACACATCATACGACGGGAACAGCTTCTCCACTTCAGCTCAACTGGAAATAGCTGGTAAGAAGTGGAAGAACTGAAAAGGACAAGTGCTCCCCTTCCCTGCAGTAAAAACGACTCCTTTTGCCATGGCCCTGTGTTACCCTTCCTCTGGCAATGTGGGCCCCACTTTTATGGGGTCACTACTCTGTGCAGTCCCTCACACCCTCTTCCCCCACTGCCCACGGTACCTTCCACCTCCTCTTCTAACACTTGCAGTCTCTCCCAAGCGCTCCTGTTCCCTGCAGCAGCTGACTGTCGGTAGTGGCTCATTGCTTCTGCCAGGTTCTGCTGCACTCCGAGGCCCTTCTCATAGCAAACGCCCACGTGATACCTGCTTTGGGCATCCTAGCCACAGGAGAAAGCACAGCAATGAGCCCCACATGATGGAGAAGTGATGGCAGCATATGAAAGGAGAACAGAGAGTCTTTAACACCTTCTTTAAAGTTTAATGCTCTGTCTTTGGTCCCTCCCTTTAAAGTTTACTCCTCTATCCCTCAGACCTTCAGTAATTTAATCCCTTTCTCTGAGCACTTAGTGAAGCAGAATTTCTTACCAGCTCCTTCCTATTCCTTTCCAATTAAATTTGCTGATTTCCCTTCAACACCCAGGGCTGTGTCACAGGCACAAAAGAACAGCTGTCTCCACAGAGCATCTCGATTGTCTCAGGGGTCAGAGCTAAGAGGATTTGGGCAGCCTTGGCTGCACCCACATCCTGATCACACCCAAACTCTGCGCACGCCCTGTGGACTGCCCTATTACAGTTCACGCAGAAAGACTTGTAAAAACATAACAAACTCCACAGAGGTATTTGCTGCCAAGGGTGGAAGATTCCCCTTGGCAGCATCGGGCCTTCAACACAACAGTGCACCACTGTCTTGCTCAGCCCCGCCTAACTATATTCCAGAAGGAATCTCAACCAGCAGAAACGAAGTCAAGCAAAGAAGCACTTAAACTACTCAAATGTAACTGATGAGAATGAACTACAATGTAGAGGATGTCACTGTAGATGGGTCAGCGAAGCCAAATCCAAACCCGTCATATGTTTACATGTCGGCTGGGCACTTTATATTTGCAATCCAATGGGAGGGAGGAAAAGGGTCTCAGACAGTAAGAAAGCAAGATGATGGTCCCGAAGACATTGAAAAGCCCACATGGGTTAGTATTCACACAGACTTTTTCCAGCAAAAAAGCCAGTGACATAAAGAGTAAGACTGCCAGAAACGTGATCTAGACAAGGCTTTGCAAAAAAAAAAAAAAAGAAAAGAAGAAAAAATAAAGAAAGAAAAAAGAAAGAAAATAAAGGAAAAAAGTAAGTAGCAAGTTTTAATAAAGCCATGAGAAAGGAACATATTGCAAGTGTTTCTGTCTGGGATGTAGTTGGTAGAGGAAAGTGAAGAACTCAGTGAGTGGGTGCTTTCGAAAATGTTGCAAGTCTCAGTTTATGACAGCAATAAACTTCTGTAGAGAGGAGATAAACATGTAGAAGGATTGGCACTTCAGATGTGACAAGAGACAGGGTTAAATTAGAAGTATTCCACTAGCTGTCTCTCATATGACGAACACCTCAAAGACAAGACCACAAGGAGAAAAGATCCCCAAATTCACATGTTATAAGTGACTACAATATGCTTTGAAACCTGAAGGTCAGACTCAGCTCACCAACAACACTCTTTAATATGTTTTTTATATTCTATGGTTGCATGCATGAAATAAAGGAGGATAAAAAGCGGTAACCGAAGTAGAATGCAGTTCTCTGAAGCATCATTATGTTTGCAAGAACACTTGTCAGAGTTCCCCCTCAGCTCTAGCACAGAGCAACAACCTGAGAGACAAATACTGAACCCATGACTTCTTGGGCCTTTTCCCCTTTTTTGGAGCTGTAGCTAAATGGTGCCATCCTTGCTTCACCCATATCCACTATTCTTTTAACCAACTAAACATAAATTCAAACTCCAGGGTAATGGGAAATGCACGTACTCATGGAGCCCTTCTCCCAGCAGAACGCGTGGGGTTCCATCCCAGGGCGCCTACGCACAAGCCTGCCACCAAAGATGAGGCTGTGGCTCCACAGCCAGCATCCAGCGGGAAGCAGAGGTAGGGAACGATTAGGTTCTGAGGACTGTCATGGCTGTGACCAAAACATGCCAAACACTGATCGAGTCAGGGGTGCCCCTGGGACCTGCAGTTACCTGACAGATTTTCTGTTGTTAAGGGCTTACCAGGCATTCTGTAAATGACAATCATCGATTTAATTAGATAATTCATTGTTATATTGTGCAGTATATGCATCGGACATCAGGCTGGAAGAAAGGAGTCAATGATGCAGCTTATGAGAGATCTTTAGCAGATTTGGAATTAAATACTGTATCGTGATGTCTGAGCTGCTGTGGCTAGTCAGGTCTAGTCCCACCAGTGATCTGACAGTGCTTGCATTCTTAAGTGGGTGAAAACTGATATGGCAAAGTTTGCAAGTGATGTAATGTCATTCAGAGTGATCAAATTAATAATAAAGAATTAACCAGAGAAGATCTCAGGGCAACACAATTACAGAGTCAACTTCGTGTTGACAAATGCCAAGTAGCACTTATAGAAAGAAATTTGTGTGTCACTGTGATAGTTCCCTGAAACCACCAAATCACTGCTCGGTGGCAGGCAAAAGGGCAAACGATATTAGGAATTATTGGAAAGAAATACAGAACAAAGCAGAGGATCTCGTTATGTCAGATCCCTGGCATACCTCCATCCTGAGTCAAGTTTCAGTCTAAGCATCTTAAAATGGTCAAAGGAGAATTAGAAAAACAGAGGGAAGACTGACAAGCAAAATGGAACAGCTTAACTATATGGAGAGACTAACTAAACCAGCATTCTGCAGCCTGCAAAAGAAATGACTCAGAGGACAAACTAAAGGGTGACAGAATCAGAAGTATTAGCCAGAAGAAGAGGGAATAGCTATTCATTATTTTCCATTACACAAAAGCTGTGGGAACTGAAGTTAAAATGAACAAGTTCTTCAGAAAAAACTGGCTATTACAATGCAGTGCAAGCTGAAAACAAGTGAACAATGTCACAGTGCTGTAAAGAAACAGAACTGTGGGATGCAGAAACCTGGCTGCAAGACATGGGATGTCATACTGCTACTCCTCTAAGTGCTGGTAAGGGTTTAGGAGCAGTGCTATGCCAAGATTGTGGCACTGCCCTTCAAAATAATAAGCCTGGGTCACTTGAAGAAAGTGCAAGCAAGGAAATTGTTGGGGATTGAGACAACATGATGTGTGAAGAGCAACTGCGACGACAGAGGAAGGCTGAATTCAAGTATTTACGTATGTTAAAGGTCCCTGCAAAGAACCAGAAACAGTCTTTTCATCCTCTCTATAGAAAGCAAGAAATAATGGGCCAGTTTTGAAGAACAGATTTGAGATAGACACAACAAAGTTCTCAACATGGAAGTAGTGAAAGAGGGTGTAGATGTAGGTGTATAGTGACTGAAGAGGGTGTAGTGCTCCATAATGGGAAACCTGTAAAATTATGTAAGATGAAGATAAGTACTGGTGCCGTAAGAACTACTCCAACCCAACAGAGCTGTTTCTACATTCATGTTTTGCAGGGTCTGTGCACCAGGGCCTGTTTCCTCTCCAAGATGCACCAAGGCTCCACTCTGCTTTCAGACTGTGTGGTAAAACCCTACACTTACTCCCATTTCCAAGAAGCCTTGATATCTGCTACCTGTAACCTGCAATGATCCTAAATTGAGAACAATCAGAGCTTGCAAAGGGATTACTTACGCCATTCTTCGCTGCCAGCAGCAGGTACTTCAGACCTCTCTTCTCCTTAGGTTGCAGCCCCCGCATGTAGAACACTCCAAGATAAGCCTGGGCCTGCCAAAACCCACATGGTACAAATCAGCCAGGATTTTCCCTCTTAATTACTCCTATTCTTTTACTGATTCTGCAAGTTGCTCAGATGCTGGGGTTACTGCGGCAAGACGAGTGTGCTAAGTACCCTGCTTGCTGTAGAGCCTGCTGAGAGAATGGGGGGGCTGTCCTAGAAAAAATCAGTCTGACATGGTAAACATGAAAAATCACATTTGATCTACAGAAGTCCACTATATGTGCAGTGAAGACCACCATACTAACACTCTAAGACCCAGAACATCGTTTCAAACTGCACTGTGGAAGTCAGAGTCAGAGAGTGGCTCCTACTTGTGAGCTGTCCGTAAGACACAGCAGATGCACTTCCTGGAACAGCGTGCTACATGAGATACAGTCACTGCCAGAACGACTGGTATTCGCAACACAAGATGGCACATGCCTAAATGCATCTCCTAAAGAGTGGGAAAGGAGGGCAGGGTACACAGATACTTGCGGATGAATCATCTTGAAAAGTCACAGATACAGAATGAGGATCTATTCTTACTTCAAGCACCTCATGGAAGTTCCTCCACCAATGTGACCTGTACTGTCAGAACTGAGGTGGAACACAGAGCTGCATTTTCAACTGTAGGTCAGTTTTCTTAAGCCAATGGTCTAACCTAGGCACCTAATCTAAGAGCCACATTAAAAAGCCCAACAGGAAAACAGACAACCAACACTGCTGGCACAGTGGGTACCTAGCTACCTCCCATGTGCAGGCAGAGCTGTCTCCCATACACCATCAGGAGTATAAATAAGTTGGAAGAATTTTGCTTCCAGTCCCACGCATGCTGCTTTCTAGGACGTCTTGTGGTTCAAATCCTTTAGACAGGGTTCTCTGCTGGCCCTCTCCTATGAACTCCCATGCTGTGGACACTAACCTCTGTAATCCCGGCCGTTGCAGCCTGCTCCAGGAAAGTCACTGCCTTCTGATGCCCGCCCCACTCATCTTCAGGTCTGTGGCATAAGAGGTATCTAGCGTAGCGGTACTGTGCCATGGGGTGACAGCTGCTGGCGGCACGGTAGTAATAAAAAGCTGCCTGGAAAAAGAGAAACACACTTGCGTGATTCAGGTAATATTTGCCCTCAAACATGGCATGACTCCCCTCTGGCCAGGATAAGCTTAACCTCTCTTGTCTAGATCTATCATAAGCTGCACATGCTTACCCCAGCAGCTCTCCCACACCTCTTCAGCAGAAGAACAGAGATTAACTGAGACAAGTGGACTGCAACTACACAAGAGCCCTCTAACCACCCTGCCTTCTCTAGTCAAAACTCCCCATGCTGAAGGGAGCAGCACTAGATCAACAATACCACAGCTCACCCTGTGCCAATGGGGATCTGCACAATTACTGGAACAAGCCACCTTTGCAGATCTTTCTGGCTACAGAAGGTGCTGCCTATGGCCAACACACACTAGGTGGCAGGCTGTAGTTAAGGTACCCAGACTGGATGGCTCGAGATGTAAAGAAGCTCTCGGATGTGCAGCGGTGTTTTAAATACAGTAACATGACAGGTTTCTCCTTGGTACTCTCCTGGGTGCTAGCAGCACAGACTGTGTACCTACGAGAAGACCTCAGAAGCTATGACAAAGGGGATTTCAGGAGCACATCTCTGAGGGGATCTATGACACTGAAGCCAGCACTGCAAACCCACAGTTTATATTATTTCCAGCATTTTCTAACAAGACTTCAGAGACTGTCACACCCATGCAGAAGGAGAAAAGCGCCTGTGCACCCAACATAACCCACCCTCCTGGTCTGTGCCGCACACATACAACTCCACAAGCCGTGGATACCTTTTCCAAGTCTTTTTCCGTGCCTCTGCCATGCTCGTAACACAGACCCACATTGAACTGGGCTTTGCTGTAACCTCGATCTGCTGCCAGTTTGAAGCAGGTATAGGCTATCCTGTAATGGCCCGCTCTCATACTTTCAATCCCTGAGGAGAACACAATGTAAAAACATGGGAAAAGAAAATGGACAGAATGCAGCCTCAAATGAAGCAACCTCCCCCACAGCTACCAGGCCTTCCTTGGCCCATGCCAGGCGCTCTGGTCCACTTCCAGCTGGCTCACCAACCCTCACTCCACAGGACCAAAGTTTCCATAGCAAAGATGGCAACGCTGCCTTTTAGGAATTTTTCTAGTCTCATTGCAAAGGATCACGGGCTAACGTATGGTTCACACAGAAGTGGCTCACATTTTTAGTACTGCAACTAGTGGTGTATACAGGGAAGGGACCTTTTTCTTAGATCATTGCATCTTCAGCTCTTCTTAGTGCTGCAATTCTGCAATTGCTTTTTCAGCTCGCCCGGAAGACCAAAATCTCAGATAATAAAAAAAGGATACAAGGATATGACAACTTGTGTTGCAAAAAAGAGAGATGGCTTCATTTCCAACTACAGATGTCAGGACAACAGTGCAGGCTTCACCCAAGCCTGGATTTAAATATGCTGATATAAATCAGGTGGCAGGATGGGACAAAGGGCAATAAATCTCTCAAAGCACAGTTGAAATTGCTGAAAGGAGGCTTCAGCTTGGGTATATGCCATCTCTGCCTTCACACAAGACCTGCAATGATTTGGAGGTCCTCCAAAAAGAGAAATGTGTGGTTTAAGGACAAAACAAATCCAAGTTCACATTACCGAGGATATTCAATGCAATGGAAATGTCGATCCGGAAAATCTGCTGCAACTGGAAAGCAGCTTCCTCTAAAGGCCCTCGCTGAGCTGGGTCACCCTAAGGAGTTAAAGAAGAAAGCTTTTAAGACAGCAAAAATATACAAACATTACAGGAGATTCTTTCTTGGAAACCAAGCAATGAGACACATTTATACTGTACTATAGTTATCAAGAGGATGATGTAATCTGGTGTCATGTATCCACAAAAAAATCTCCCTGTTCTACACAGCCATCTAGTCAGGGAAGCTGTATGGACATTGCTCGCCCCCGCTGTGGCCAGGGAGCTTGGCGTAGCCTCTCTGACATCATCAGACCTTTCAGAATGTAGCAAATATCTGATACTACTCCTAACTCTCCCCTTCAAAAGTAATGCTAGCCCTTGTTCACTCTCCTGCATCATGTCAACAGCACAAATAGTCTCTGCCAAACACGCACTGACATATTTGTATATGCTTTACACAATTCAAGCTAAGCCCACGCTGTCAGATTACTGAACACTGCACTCTCCTAATAAAATCCTGCACCGCAGAGACAATGTCTTTTCTTTCTTAGTAATGAACAGCATTTTTTACATTACCACAGCTCTGGGAGGTGGGAGGAGGATTAGCCCGGCCTGAAGCTTTACCTTCCCAGCTTGCGAACAAATTTTGTGCCATCGAGTGGCAGCAGTGCACACTGCACAGGAGCTGAGATGCCTCTGCACTGGGGGAAGTCACGCAGCAAAAATGCCCCTTGTCACCCAGCAGCTCTGCTGCTCAGCCAGCACTCAGAGCTGCTCACAAGAGGGCAAGGCATGGACCAATGCCCCTCTTCTCCCAAGAGCCTCCTGAGGCTTGCTCCACGACTTATGAACGAGCTAGACTCTTCCTACGGCCCTGCAGAAACGGCACCTCCCAGGATGGGAAGCTCGATACTCACCCCCTCAGCAGATCAAGCAAATGCCTTTCTGGTGGGGGAGCATGACACTGCCATGTCAAAGTGAGGAATCCACTCTGTTAAATACTGAATTTACCTTCGCTCTGTTCACTGTGTCCTTGAGCAACTGCTCAGCTGACTGATTTTTAAAATGGGGAATTGTCTGCACCTAAGACTGAATTGCAAGGAATTAGCAGGTTTAATCACAACAAGAACAATAATATAATTTATAGCCTTGTGACTCTCAAGCTGATGTACTCTCTTCAAGCCCAAAGTGTCTTCCTCTCTCTAACAGACAAGAGCAGGTTCTGATTTGCGGCTTTAGGAGTGACACCACCTTCTTCAGTCATGGGTTGTCTGGTAAAAACCAAAATAGCAACAGCATGTAATCACCTAGTGAAAGATTGCACCAAAATGCAAATACCTAAGAACAGACTGGTGCTACTGGAGAGGTGGTTTTTTGTTGGTGGTTTGTTTTTTGGTTGTCCCCCCCCATTTTCTTTTAGTGCTTCTCTACTAGCACCCCTGTCACATGGACACCTTAAAGGACAGGGATATCAGTTTGTAATTCCTGGAACTTTGTTCTGGCTAAAGCACACCACATTTCTCTTCCTCCTGGCCCCTAACTGTGCAGGTTGGAAAACAGTCTTGCGTGTGAGTGGATTGCTCAGGCTGTGCTTGGGGTCACACTGAGACGTCTTCTTGTAGGGAAAGGGCCTCAGGTGCAGACAGAGGGTGCAAAAGATTGAATTGTACCTTTGTGCTGTGGAAGACTGGCCGCAAGCTTGAGCTCTCAGGGATCTGGAACTCCCCTACATTAAAGAAAACCAACCGAACACAAAAAGCAGAGTTAAGCAATGCTATATCTTTACCTCTTCCTCCTCTTCCCATCCTTTCTATCCCATGCTCTTTCCTAGAGGACTGATCACCCACTCAGTCAGGGACATTAAGAACAGAAGGAACACTGACCAGTCTGACCTTTGTTCAAAAGCAACCAAGTGCCACGTGAGTACAGTCCTGTAATCTGCAGCTGGCTAATCCGCCTCCTCCAGAATGGCCCCCAGTCTCGATCTGAAGACACCAAAAGGTAGAGAATCTCCCACTTCTTCTGAAGTTTGTTCCAGCAACTTGTAATCGCTGCTTTAAACCTCTGCTTCATTTCAGATTAAAATACAACTGGTTTCTGCTTCCAGACACTGGCTCTTCTAGCTTTTTTTCTTCTCTACTAAAAAGCCCATCCTCCATTTGAAAGTCCTGATAGGACTAATCAGCCCCTCTTGATTCATGTCTGTGATTCTAAACAGACTGCTGTTCACATCTTTCAACTGAAGTACTTTTCTGCCTGAGTTGATTAATTGTATGACTTTTTGCCACTATCCCTGAATTTTCAACATTGTTATTGAAGTGTGGATCCCCTCACCAGTATCACAGGAAGAGTAAAATTGCCTCCTTACTTGAATTCACAACTGCCTAGTTTGCACGTACCAGAACCGTGCTCCAATTCCCACTGCCCAGGGCATCACACTGAGATCTCACGCTTAGGCACTTGCCTCCCTAGCTCCTTTTCCAGGTAATTTCTTTCCAGGGTACAGTTCTGCTTCTGCAAGGGGGTGATCAGATGTGATACTCTGGCTGCACTGGATGCAGGCTTTAGTTATCGCCCCAATATGACCCACTTGCTCATCACTGCCCTCTTAGATATGCTGGCACAACCACGTGTTCAGCCACTACCTGGCAAGTTTCAATTGGAATTATCTAACGAAAACACCTACAGCAAAATCTATGCCACAGAATTGTGCTGGAAGTGATTACACAGGCATTTATGTCAGCTACTCTAAGAGGATAGTGACCTCCAGCAAAGGGGATGAACAGGCGAGGGCTGACTGAGGCCAATTATTTTTAACCTGAATCACCGTAAGCAGCTGGATCCCACTGGGCACCTAACACCAGGTGCTGAAGCCTGGATCACTTCAAGCCAGTGCTGCTAACACAAGAAGTAGCTGTGCCCTCCCCATGTCTCCCTCACCCCCTCCCAAACAGTGTGGCTGTAGAGCAGGGAGCTAATAGCAGGAAAAAAATTCAGTCCTTTCGGGGGCCCGATTCCCCAGCTCCTGGCACTATATGGCTACACACATACTCATGCTGGCCCAGCGGCAGAAACAAGCGTGCAACAGGCAGGACTGCTTCTTGCGGTGCCTGCACTGTCTCACAATGCACATGAAGCCATGGCCTATGTTCCAGCTGCAGCCTCATTATTCCCAGATAAACAATTCCCCCCTGGCTGTACTGAAATGTGTTTTATCTGAACAAGCCCCACTCACCCAACAAGCAAGATCGCTATGGCAAACATGATTTCTATTCATCATTCCACCAAAAGTAATATAAGCTGTGAATTTATTAGTTATGCTTTACATTTATTTTCAGATCAGGCATAAAATTATCTGATCTTTCTCACTGTAAGGCTCTCTCTTGTTCAGGTATCTCCTCATGATGTAATTAGGTTTTTTGCCATACATACAACAGCAAATCCCATGAAAAAAACCTGACCGTATTAAAAATTCTCCCAGCTACTTGTTTAAACAACAGTAGTACGTTCACGCTTTCAAGAATCTTCACATTTTGCATAGACATCTACTCCCGAGTCAGAGATTCATAATTTACTCAGAAAACATGCTGTAATTTAGACAAACCATTACCCCATGAAAAATAAACAGAAACCAATTCAGCCTGCAGAACGACAGCCCCTCTACCACTGGAAATCCCTCCTTACTTAAATCCCAGTAATCTCCCCAGATTAGAGTTACCATTCCTGGAGAGCATAAGGTCATTTGGAAGAAAACGCAGGCACCAACAGAGCCTGATATCCAGTCCCATCTCCTGAAGGATGAGATAAATGATTTCTCTCGGAACTCACCTTTGAAGCTGGGCAAGACTCAAATCAAAACTCTTCATGAATATCATGATCTTTGAGACTCGCCCGTTTCAGGCACACAATCTAAACACAACACTTAGGCTCCCTCAGCACTAAACAGAGAAATGAAAGCATCCCTTGGTGGCAAAGAATGCCATCCTGCTTCAGCAGAATGAAAGAACCAGCTCAGATAATCTTCAGCCTATTGCTAATTAATACAAGTTCATGCCAACTGTTTATTTCTTATTTCCCAAAGAATGGTCAAGCTTCAGCAGAACTTCATAGGAAATAGGCTCTGAACAAATTTGTTGCTATATGGCACATACAGAACCATGTTCAATTATTCTTACGGTTGTATGTTTAAAGCACACAGAGGCTGGCAACACCACAGTTGGAATTTTCTGTGCAACTTTATTTCTACTTCTTCAAACATACGCTACGATGTAATATGACTATGCATCCTTTTTGCCATGCAATCTTGCAGCTTTCAGTGTACTGGATGCCCAATGCTCACATATTCAGCAGCTAATAAATATTTTGTATTTCCCCACTGTTCATCCTGTACTAATCAAATGTTGCTCAAAGCTAGCTCCAAATGAGGAATTAATAATCTTCTCATAGACAGTCTAGATTGCTCATCCCAAAACATCCAAACGCTTCACAAGAATGAATTCACAACAAGAGCTGGACAAAATCCAGGATTTCTGCCTCATGGAAAATTTTAGTGTTTCCAATTGGTTTCATTGTGCTTTGAAATGAAAACACACTGTTAAAATGTCCGTAATCTCAGAATTGAAATAACGAATTTTACAGTTCTGCCAGGGGTAAAATACAACTCCCCAGGGCAGCATTCAGCTGCTATAACACTGAGACTGGCTGTAATCACCTGCTCATTCACTATATGCCTTTAACTTTTGGCAAAAAAACCTTTGAATGAGGCATGAATTGCATGAAAAAAAATTGGACGCAATCATGCAGCTGAGGACTTACTGATAGTAATATGCAGAATGCTATTTAAAACAACTTCTAAATGATTTTCCTTAAGTTTTCTTTTTAAACACACAGAAAGTAACAGATTCTAGCATACTGTGGTATGTTAAAACTGGAATGGCTCATCTGCAAAGTCGGGATGTTTGGAGCCATCACAAAGATCTTTGCCACTTGAAGTAACAAAGTAGTTGACAGCAATAGCAATTTGTCACTGTACACATAGACCAGCACAAGCAATTCTGGAAATTAACTGAAACACTGAAAGAAAGGGTGAGGACATGGAATTCTCTCTAGAAGGTCCTTTGCCATTGCTGGAAACAACGACCTAGAGAAGTGAAGGTACATTCTGCTCCACTCCCGAGTTCTGGAGGTCTGTTCCCTAACGGCAAGACTCTGCTACCAGATCGCCCCGCGTCATCTGCCAGGCGCCTGTCCTTTCCTTCCTTCTGGTCTCCCCAGCTCCTTGCAATATGCATTCTGATTTAGACAGCCTCATTCTCTTTTGGTAGCTAAACACCAGAAAAGAAAAGAAAAGAAAAAACCCTAAACCTTAGGCAGCTTTTTCTGCAGAAAGCAAAACATACTCTGAGAGAAAGGCAACACCAAGGCATCACCAAGCTTCACTTTAAAACTTTCCATGGAAAGAATCACAGGACTTCTCACACTACAAAACTATGCACTTTTTTAGACTTTTCAGTGAAAATTACTGAATCTCTTCACCCTGAATTTTCTCAATAAATTCCCATAAAATGAATGCACAGCATAATGTGAGAATGTAACCTGAGGACTTCTGTATTAAGCAAAATCAAATTATTTCTGACATACATTATCTCTGACAACTGACTGATGCTTGGGCAGAAAGGGTAAGGAACAGGGATTATAAAGTCACACTTTTCCTGGCAGAACTTTCCAGCAATCAGCTGTTCTGTGATCTTCTAAGCAGGAGGTTTTGGCTGGACCAATTAAGTCTACACAAATGTGTAATTTTACCTAATCACTTCTTGGCACCCATTTATACTTCTGGCCTGTAGCAGAGTTCTACAATTTACCTGTGCACTGGCCAAACAGGTACCGTCTTTTGCCTTTTTTTCAAACTTGCTACCTGATCGTTTCTGTGCTGCCTATTAATATGTATATTATGAAAAATATTGTCCCTATTCACCTTCCCTCAACACTTTTAATTTCACAGAGCACGAGCACACCCTCTACTGCTTCTTTTTTACGCTGAAGAGTCAGTCTCTATTTATATGTAATTGTCTCCTTTTCTATGTCATTTTTGTTACTGTCTTTAAGGCAGAGCGTCTTTTCCTTCAGTGTTCAAGATGTGGCTGCATCATAAGACTTACACAAACCTACGATATTGTCTTGTCCTCGGTTCCTTCCTTTACAATAATTAACATTTAATTGGCCTCACTGCTGCTGAGCACTGACTTAACCTTATCAAAAACATATCCACAGTGACTTTAAATGTTCCCTCTGCAATATAATTATTAATTTGATGCTCTTTGTTCTGTATGTGTATTTACAGCCATGCTCCCCTGCGTATAGTAATTTAACCTACCTTGGGATTACCTTGGTTTTAATTCCTGTGCAATCTTTTGCTGTGACTTTCAGATTTGACTGTCCTGAATAATTTTGTACCACTTGCTTCTTCTGCCACCTCACTCGTCACCTCTTTTTTCCAAATCACCACTGACCATGCTGAACAGAACACATTTCAACAAAGGACTTACAGAGGAATCCACCAGTAACGTCTCTCCATTGTGAAAACTATTTCTTGTACTTTAAGGAGCTACTAGCCTAAGAGTACCCCCTCCAACTTCCCTCACATCAGTTTTACTTCTCCAGATAGCTTTGGTTTAGGTCCTGGCTGAAAGGTTTTCAGAAAGCTAAAAGCTGGACGATCTTGCTCCACATGCCTGTTGATTTCTCCAAAGAACTCTTAATAGATTTACAACTCTCTTAAGTCTCTGCAATGTAGCAAGCTGGCCTGAGAAATGGCTTCCTAAATCCTTCTAAGAGCTTTGATTCCTTGATACAGTACAGTCATCCAAGTATCTAACATCTCTAGTCTGTAACACCGTTTCTATCAGAATTACCTTTTCTGCAGTTCTGTGGCTCAAACCACTCGCCCTTTTCAAAACCCAGTGTCCAATTTGTCAGTGTTCTGGTCATACAGCAGATTTGAGCACTGGATTACATATCATCATTAGAGGCTCAGCAATTCATAGCTTCTGAAGAACATCTGAACAAAGAGCATGTGGCCTTAGTGACTTGTCACTGTTCAATTTATCAGTTTGCCTAAAAGCTTTTCCTGTTGACTCTCAGTAGGAAACTGTTTGTCAGACACAGACACACATTAACTCCTGAACATTCCACTGTGCCAACTGAAGGCATCACTGTCTCTACTTATTCCCCACCACTTCTCCCAGAGGTCCATGTCCAGTAATGTGCCAGCAAGGCACTGTGTTTGAGTGCTTCTTAATACGCTCCAGGCAAAAGCAGATGGGTTAAACAGTCTAATTGGCAGTTTAGGTAAATTAACCTGGCTGTTTTCCTGGAGCTAATTAGGAGACATGGAAACAAAATGCTCCATTTGCCAACTGATGGGAATGGTAACCTCTGGCAGGTGATGGGTTTGATAAGCAGTGATGGGCAGTAGCTTCCATCAGCACAGAAGAGAGGCAAGAACGGGGAACCCCTCTGACCTTTTCTGTAGCACCTTACATTATCTAGCCAACATCTGTGGGCTGACTTTTTAAGGTGTCTTTTCCAAGCCATGAGCACATGTTGTTCTACCCGCTTCTAACAATTTTCTTGAAGACATTATTAGTGTTTATACATCTAGTGAGTAGCCCTGATGCAGGCTTCATCTGATCTTCCTTGATATGACTTTAAGTTTAATATGTAGGGCATACTTTCCTGGTTAGACTTCAAATTTTTTTGAGTATATCTTTCTATTTTTATAAAACTAATTTTAATAAGGATGTCTTTGATACCTCCTTCTACACTCTTATCTACAGCACAAGCGCTCAGAAATACATTTTCGTCTTCCAGGAAGAAAATAATTCCTTTAGTTTCACACCATGTACACAAGTCTCCCAGATCAATGGTGCAGTATTCTCCTGAATCCTTCTAGCTGCAAACATCTGTCCACAATAAAAAACCCAGAAACTGGATGCTGTAATCAGGTCGCTAAGGCATACCTGTACTGGTAAAGCTGATGTCACCTGCAGTTACAGCACAGGCTCCTCCCTGCCTTCCGATTTTTTCCTCCTGTCTCTGGACTCCTGGTTCATCTCTCTGAAGTTCTGTCTTTCCACTCTAGCCTCTCTTCTCAAGTGTCAATAAATGGCTATACGCTTGGCTTCTAGCTTTGCCCTAGGGAAACTCAAGACTCAGAAGTCCTTCTGCCACAAGTATCCTGCCCTGCAGCACATTGTACGTACCTAGTTCTGCCCAGGGCTGGCTCTCTCCCTGCCCTGAGGGGATGCCCGAGGATGAATTCTCTGGTATGACCTCTGGACTTGCTTTCCGCAGGAAGCAGGACCCCAGCTGCTCACTGGGGCAGCTGGTTGAGGCTTCAGTCACCACTGTAATATAGAGCATAAAAGCAGTGTCTGCTTTAGGAGACAACACCAGACTGTATAGCTGCCTGGTATCCTTCTCTGCTCTGACCACAAAGTCAAGCAGAGGGGAAGTTCACGGACCAGAGTCCAGACAGGTAAGGTAAGGGCATGCGGGATGTGAAGTGGGACTGCATCAGATCAGTAAGAAACAGTGAGATTCCCTTGACAGATACCAGCCCTCAGTCTCCCTGGAAAGCTTGAAAGCTGGTTGTCAGCTTCCCACAACAGCTCTCTTCCAGCGTTAGTTAACATATCGTGAGGCAGAAATCCTGTCTGACAGCCGGGCCCTCCCACCACCCCTTCTCAAGCCAGAGCTGCTAACCTGTCTGCTGAGAGGGCAGCGGAGAAAGCCAGGCAGACCTGTGCTCTCTCCTGGCGTCCGGCAGCGATCTCAGCCACGAGATCTGTCTGAGCAGCTGCAGGAGCAGCGCACCGAGCGCTCCCTGAGGAAAAGCAGAGATAAGTCACGGGAAACAGCCCCACTCCCTCCTTCCCTCCCGTCTCCAGGTGGCAGCTTGCCCACAGCTCTGTTTCGGGTCCCCCTCCCACCACAGCTCCCCAGCCTGAGGGCTCCCGCTGCCCCCATCGCCCTTCACACCCCCAGGGCCCTCTGGTGACACCCCGGCCAGGGCCACCGGCCTTGCCTGCCGCTCCTCACCCAGGTGACTGCCTCCAGCACGGAGTAGCGGGGCACCAGGTCGGGCAGGGGCTGCTGCCTTCCTCCTCGCTCCCGGCCATCCCGGGGCCGTCCATCCTGACAGCCGGGCGCTCTGAAACCACCAGAAAACACCAACACCGTGAGGCCAGACGCCAGCCCTCTGCGCCCTTCCCCCCAGGGCCCTGAGGGCCGCGGCACCCCCTGCTCCAGCCGCAGGCCGGCCCCGGGCCGCACTCACCGCTCGGGGCTGGGGCCGCGGCCGTCGGGGGGCCCGGCAGCGCAGGCGGGGCGGGCGGGGGGCGGCCAGCAGCGGCTCAGGCCGCGGCCCAGCAGCAGCCGCCACATCCCGCCCGCGGGACCATAGAGAGGGCGCGTTGCCGAGCGACGGCGGTCTGGACCATAGAGAGGACGGAGCGGCTGAAGGGGTCGGCTGGTCCCGGCGGGCCTCCCGCGGGACGGCGGCGGCGGCCCCCGCACCGGGCTGCGGGGAGAACGGAGCTCGTCCGGGCAAAGCGCCGAGGAGCGGTTTCAAGCGACCCGAGCCCAGCAGGCGGGCAGGGCTAGAGCGCCGCCATACCACAGAGAGGAGCTAGAGCGGCGGGCGGCCCGCCCTCCGGCGGAGCGCGGGAACGGCGCGGCGGGCGCCGGACCTGGGCCGCGCCGTGGGGCTGGGGCAGGCCCAGGCCTGGAGGGGCCCGTGTAGGCCCCGGGGTCCCCTTGTGGGTCGGGGTCCCGTGTAGTGCCAGGGCTGTTCCGTGACGGCCCGCGGAGTCACTTGTAGGTCTGGGTGGCCGGGGGAGGATCCCTGAGGATCCCCTGTAGCTCGGGGAGATGAATCTCCCTCAGAGAGCACGGGGGGGCCGGCCGGGTGTGCTGCAGGGCCGCGGTTTGTGTGAGGGGTCGATGAGTCCCGGGGGTGAGGACTTGGCCTGTAGGGCCCAAGTTAGTAGTGGGGAGCAAGCCTGAGATTGCCTAATAAACCCAATAAAGGGTGCCTTGGCCTGCGCCAGCGTGCCTGCAGGGTAGATGGGCCTTTGGGCGTGCTGCAGTCGAACTGGGGAGAAACTGCGCACTGCAAAATACTTTTCTTAGAACAAGAAAGTAATTTCAGGTGTGATCAGGAACTCAGTTAATCTGCCTGTAATCAGTGATGTGATTAATTATATCTGGGAAATATGTATAAATGCAAAATATTTGTGAATGGAAATGTGTTAAAAAAATGCATTAAGATGTGGTTGCGGTTTGGGCCGTGTATGAACCTGCATTCACCTTTTGTCGGCAGTCAGCCTGATCTGTGACTGACGGTGCTCACAGAGGCCTGCCTTGGCTTCCATCTGCTGTGTGTCTGTGTGTTTATTTCAACGGTGTTGCAACAGGAGATGGCAGAGTTCCCAACCGAGAGTGTGGCAAGCCAGTGTGAGAGAAAAATACGCTTTATGTTCTCCTTACATTAGTGGTTTCCCTCAGAAGTATGAATATTGCCACCCCTGCATTCGTTCCAGCTCAACAGTGTACTGCCTTGTTTATTTCTTTGTTCCATAGGCACAGAAATTCTTGGTCAATCTGGCAGTTTGTTTCTCTTTCCAGAATATAGTGTTCTCCTTACTGGTAATTCCAGTTATGAACTTGTAGTTCTTGTTCAGTATATCTGTGTTTTATGCTTGGCTGGCTGCAAGTTTAGTTTCAAGTGTGGCTTTCTAGGAGATATGTAATCGCTCCCTTTCATCAGCCTAAACGCTAGCTTTAAACTACGAAATTTCTTTTGGTTTTCCTTAGCTGCTTTTTTTTTTTTTTTTTTTTTTTTTTTTTTATTGTCTCATGGGACACAAATCCTTTATCCTTTTCACCCCAGATTTGGCTTAATACCTTAATTACAAAGTCATTTAGTTGTCTGTTTTAGTAAATGTGTCTGTAATTGTCTCACGTTAGTAGACTGGTATTTGCTAAGCTACTACAGTTTGTTTGGGGATGAAAATTACATGCAAAATAGAAATACCAGCATCTTCACTGTATAATCTTACCTTAATTTTCTCACTCATGAAGTTGGTATCAGTAATTAATGCTCCAAAAACTTAAACTGCATTTGTTGGTTTTGGTTCATCCAAGATCTTCTCAGCTAATGACTGTACTTTTAATGCTGTTAGTCCTATTTTGCTTTCAAGTCCCCAGCCATTTGGTGTGTGATACTGTCTTTTTTGCAACTGGCAAGTCTATTGCAGAGCTAATCTGTTTTGATTCATATCGTGGGGATGCCACAGGAGTTGAACAGTGTCCATTGCGAGTTGCTGTGCTTTTGTGTCTTTTACTCTGGAGAAGGAAAATAGCTGAATGAAGATGAGATGAGGGGGGGATTCTGAGTGATGAGGAAGGGGACTGATTAGAGCAAGACAAAGCTGAGATAGCAAAGAGCAGAGACGTAGGCTGTCGTGGAGTAACATGGCTGAAGGAGTAAATGTTGTAGAGAGAAATGACTCAGGCTGTGCAGGCAGGACAGAGCGTTCTGTGTGAGGGCTACTGCTTGTGTCTTTCCAGCTCAGCTAGTTTGCATTCCTTGCAGCCAGAGGGTGGAGAGGATATTGAGAAGAAAGAGGTGATAAGCCATGAGGAAATGCTGCCGGTGTGGAGTGTCTTGCTATGTCTTTTCTGACTGTTGATGGTGGGATTCTGTTCTATGCATCCAAGGGTGCTCGGGGAAGTGGCCAATGTTATTGCAAGGCCACTTTGAAAGGCCACAGTAATCAGGAGAGAGTTCTGGTGACTGAAAAAGGGCAAACATCATATGCTTGTTCAAGAAGGATAAGAAGAAGGACTGGGCAACTCTGACACACTCTATTTAGCCTGGGTCTCTGGAAGATGATGGTACACCTTCTTCTGGAAACTTGAAGCATGTGAAGGACAGGAAGGTGATTGGGAACAGCCAGCATGGATTTGAGAAGGGCAATCATGCTGAACCAACCAGATTGCTTTCTGTGATGAGACTGGCTCAGGGAACAAGGAGAGAGAAGTGGGTGGTGTTTGCCTTGACTTTAGCAAGGCCTTTGACATGGTCTCTCATAGTATCATCTTACCAAACTGGTGAGGTGATTGGGTAAATGGACTATAAATTGGGTGGAAAATTGCTTGGATTGTTGGGCTCAGATGATGGTGATCAGTGGGCTAGCACACAGCGTGTACAAGAAGGGGCTGAGAAAACTGTGTTTGTTATCACACAACAATTTTAGAAAGATAAATACTTTGCTCCTCAGGGAAATAAATGCTGTGCTCCTTAAGAAAAATATATTTATTTTGGTGAAAAGAGCAAACCAGACTGGTTGTAGAAAGCAAGTTAAAAACAAATATTGAAGTTCCAGGAGGTTATATACATTCTGAAGTCTTTCCAAAACCTTACAATTTGAAAGCACTCTTTTTTTCACTGGTTTAACCACTCATTAATTCCAGCCCCCCTTGAAGTCCAGACAAAATCAACATATCTCCAAGTTCTTGATTATTTCTCTGAGACACATTTGCCACTGGAACTTAATTCCTTGGGTGCTGGAGCTGTTTCTTCTTGTCTCATAGTGGTATTCTAGAAACATGTTTTCACCTGCATTTTTCTTTTTCAGTCTTGAGCAAAGTAACTTTAGTGGAACATGTAAGCTTTCATACACAGTAGGTTTTTCTAAAGCCAGAAATTTATGGCTAAGAAAACCCACCACAGGACTTTGACCAAGTGTGCTTGAAACATTGTAATTACAGATGATCTAGTTTCACAGCTCACAGACAAAGAAAATGTGTTTGTTTTACTTTATTAGATTTCTTATAATGTGTTCATACAAAACCAAATGTGCATGTACACAGTCTGTCAATACTGCCAACTGCAATTTATTAAGTTTTATACATTTTTTCTCTGGGTCACTGTATTGTTAAACAGACATAGAATGCAAGATCAATGCTAAAGATGGGAAGGCTAAATTTCAGAGCAAAAAAATCTCATTTTTCCCTTAAAAGTTTACAAGGGGCATTTTTGAGGAAGTCTTAATTAGTCATAGGCTGAAAACCTCTCTTAATACAGTTGTATTTTTCTAACAGAATAAGAAAAAAGAAGGTATTTGGGCATAAGCTGCAGCTCATGCTGCCACTTTACTCTTCCCGGACTGCTGCAAAGCCCCTCAGTCAGTCATTGTAATCCAGAGCCGGAACTTGGAGCAGGTTTTGAGGATATATCTTGTTGCTTTGTGATGAACTCTGAGGCCCTGGGAAAAATCTCTTGGTGTTGACAGCCCCTGACAGTAAATGTCACATGAATTCGGAGGGAACTCAGAGCCTTCTGGTGACTGCTATGAGAAGAGACATGGTGACAGAAAACCTGATTGATGAGCCATGCCACAAGTAGAGGGAGCGCTGTGTGGTGATTGCCTATAATTGAACGGTCCACGGAAGTTATTTCTGGGTTTCCTATGAATGGTGACATACACTCCAGAAGGGTTTTCACAGGGGAGGCCTGCAGATTTTAATCCTGGTACTCGGCAACTCCCTGTTAATGCAGCATTAACAGACTTTAAAATTTAACGGGCTGTTTTAGCTTCAGTGAAACAAACGACAACAGGAGATGGTCAGTCATGCAATTACCTTTAGAAGCATTCCTTTGTCAGCTTTTGCGGCCTCTTTTTAGTGCTTTCTCTTTGCAGCTCGGCTCTGTGATCTGACAACCCGGAGATGTTGATTATAAAGGTTCTTCCCGATTCTGACAGTGCGTTCCTCTGACATGGGCTTGTCGCAGCCATGTTGAGCACAGCGGTGATGCTCCTGGCATTAAACAGGAATGTGAGACGTTGTAGCCCACTCACCCAGTAAAGCATCTGCTTGCACTGACCAATTAAATTGGCTTCTCTCTCATTAAAACCCTTGTGCAGACTCTGGTATGTCACAGATCTTTAAAATCTCCATTATGAATTCCACTTTCTTCTGGGTATTTTTAGCTTCTACTTGAAGAAATGATTATTGTCTCTTGCACTTAAACATATCAATTTTGTCTTCACAGACATCTCCTCTGGGCCATACTCAAAGACCCGAGCTGACTTGAACTGCTGAATCCCTAGGGAAGATTTCAACAGAGCTGTAAGCACTTGGACATTAGAACCGTGCAAGAAGGAAGAGGGAGAGAAATCCAAGCCCTCCCCCTTTCCCTTTGGTAAGTCAGGAGCACATCCCTTACAGATTTAGTTGGTTGTGCCAATTTAATGTGATTTCTTCTGAGGGCCAGGAACCACTCAAGGAAGGCTGACAGGTTTTATCAACAGAATGGAAACTGAAGTGATAGGGTGAGAGTTATTGACCTGATAACTAACAAACAGAAAACTTCAGTGTCCCTCAAGCTAAATATTGCACTCAGCAGGTAAGTAAAAGATGGCAACAGCTGTGGTCTTGTCACTGAGTGAGCGTGTGTTTTAGTGCAGAGGAGCAGGAGGTGAACTGTGAAAACAAACACATTCAGTTTGCTACAGACTATTTCCCTCTATTACTTTTAATGAGAACTAAACTCCAAAATGTACAATGGGACAATAATATTTTAGATAGAAGGAACTCTTTGTACGGGTCCTAAATTCTAGACACCCGGTTGCAATTAAAATGATTGCTTGCATATTATTAATAACTCATTAGTAGTTCAAGGCTGATATCAGGTATGGGACCAATTGGTACTAGCCACTGCACAACTGAATGAAAAGTAGAGCTGTCCTTGAAGGAGCTGAGTTAACAACCTGAACCCACAATGCTCAAAGGAGTTTGAAAAATGAGAGAAATGTAAAAATGTGAGAGGAGCTGTGTTAAAATGCATCACCATAGAGGCTGGCAAGCAACATGGCTAGATCGCCATAGTCAGATATTAGTAAATGCTGCCTAAGTGGTTTTTAATTTATTTTAAATCTGAAATTGTAGGGGGTGGGGGCAGATGGGCTGGGAAGTGGAGACCTCTAATGATTGATGATTTAGAAGTAATGGCACAAAAAATACTGCAAGTACAGCCGTTGTTGTTCCTCCTTTTTCCTCTTATATTTTTTTCCTGAAGATATGCTGGGATTCTGTATGAAACCCAGCTGTCACAATTCTCACACATCCCTTGACGTTCTTGTCTGACAGAATATGAAGGCTTCAGCAGCTGAACAAAAAGGCGTGCGACAGAGCTCTTGTATGATGTCCACCTCCCCTTTCTGGCATCTGGCCTGAACAGTACAATTGGGAAAGTCAAATGGCAAGTGATCACTTCCTATTCAACTTCTGCATGCTAACTTTGTTTCTCACATGGAAGCAGTTTTGTACTTACCATGTTTGTCATTCTGCCATGTATCTTTTCTTTTTCCTGTTACAGTTTCTTTTTTTTTTTTTTTTTTTTTTTTCAGGTGAGTGTACTTGGTATTGCAGAAGCAGATGCTCCATGAATTTATACAGTGGTGATGTCATACTTTTCTTTCCTAAGAATTCTGAAATTTTGATTTTCTTTTTTTGACTACTCTTGAGCAATGAGGTGATATGTTCATAGAACTAGCTATTATAACATCAAGATGTGTTTCCTAAATTGTGTAAACTAGTTCAGAGCCTATCACTCTGTGTGTGAAGTTAGCATTGCTTTTCGTGGATATCCAGATCATAGTTGTCAGGGCTGAAATTTATCTTCTGCTTTATCATAAGGCTTTCTCAGTGCCATGAGATCTTTAAGTTTTTGAAGTAAATATTATCCTAATTAATCTAGTTTTTACCAGAAACCTTCACTGTTCCACTTCCAGATAATTTCTGAACACATTGAACACCATGGACTTTAATCCCCGTGGGACTCCACTGATGATCATCTTCTACTGTGAAAACTCATCCTTTAGTCTAATCTTCTTTTTCCAATATTAAACTATTATGTAACTCTGTGAGGTCCCTACCTCTAGTCACTGTCTGTTTAGTTCATTTAAGAGCCTTTGATGGGACCTTCAACGTCTGAAGTTTCTGGAAGCTTGGGGTGAGTTGGAAGTACAGGAAAAATTTCTCAGCTAGATCTCTGTTATTTACATGCTTTTGACTCCTTCAAAGAATTCCAGCAGATTTAGGAGGCTCAGATTTCTTTCACATAAGTCATGTTTACTTTTTTTTAATGTGTTATTTTTATTCATGCATTCACTAATTCTGTTCTTTACTAGAGCTTCAGCCAATATGGCCAGTATGGACACTGGACTTAGTGATTTGTGGGTTCTTGAATCACCAAGTGGATTTATTTTTAAAAACTGATTTTTTACTAGTTACCTTTCAGTCCTTTGGTAATCACAGCAATTTTCAACAAAAGGTTACATACTAAGGGTATTAGCTCAGATGATTCATACTTAATATTCTGTAAAAATCTTGTATGAATATCATCAGTGCCCAATGGTAAGTTGTTACTCATTTTGTCCGGTTTGTAATCTATGTTTAACAACTATAAATTCAAGACAAGCCTTCTGTGAATGCCTTATAAGCAAGATACTGGTTTCAGAGTTACTCTGAGATTCTCCAGGTGAACAGAGATTTTTAAAAAAAGAGCTTGGGATTTTTTGCAATGGCATTATCTTTTTTGAGTGCTTCTTTCATACCTGTATAGCTCACTGGCTCTTGCAAGCTTCTTGCTCTTGATGTGTTCAAGAAGGATTTATTACATTTTTTTTTATTTCTTTAGCAAACTGCTTCTAAACTCTTTCTTCAGTCTATGTTATTGTGCTTTTACATTTAGTCTGCCAGAATTTATGTTCTTTTTAGTTTTCCTTTTTCAGACACAACTTCAGCTTTTTGCAGGTTACCTTTTAACTTCCAACAGCCTCCCTGATCCTGCTATTTTATGATGCTAGCTTTTTGTTTTTCTCTCAAGTCTTTTTTGACAGGTTATATGCATTTGCTTTGAGCCTCCAATATAGAATCCTAAAATAGTCTACCTGCCATCTGAAAACATTTTACCTTCTGGCTGGCACTCTGAGCGTTTTTTTAACAAATTTCCTCATTTTTAAATTCCCTTTCTTTGGAATCAAGCACAACCACTGCATTTGCCAACATTTCTTCATTTCAGAGTATACAGTCATGAATCAGATAAAAGGATTAAGGGTTTTGGCCTAACCCAGTCTCTAGGAAGCCTGGAAATATCAGCCATTAAAATTTCACTAATGTTAATTTCACTAATGTCATTAACTGAGAAACAGGGAAGGAAGTGGCTTGCCATAGCTGGAGGTGGTGGAAGCTTTTGTCCTGGAACATCAGTTTCTCTCTCCAAGCTACAACAGACAAAATGACAGGTAATTGGGAAAAAAGAGCAATCTGGGCTGATTTGTTGCCACATCACTAAAGTTTGATACTAACTAGCTTGAGTGTTTTTGGGCAGAGCCCATCTCCGCTGTGCTGGTGGGAACCAGAGTGAGACAGCAGTGTCATGTTGACAGGGTCCGGTTCTCACATTGGTGGACACAGGACTGATCCAGTATACCAAGAAGTCTGGAAGGACAGTGTATGAATGCAAGTAGTTCCTCACTGTGATAATGCTAGAGAATCAACAGCTTAGACTACCTCATGACTTCAGTTTGCATATAACAAAATCTTGGATAAGGTCTCACCAAAAAAGGACTAAGTCTGTGGCTAATAGAGGCTGGTATGGTAGCTGATTCTTTTTGGGTCTCTCCAGTTACAGACAGCTCCAAAGCTGCTCTGAAACCGGTGGGGATAAGCAGTCCTTGCCAAGCAGGTGCTGTGCTTCAGCGTGCCACTAAAGCTTGCTTACCAGTGAAAAACATTTGCTCTGGGGTTGAAAAGCATTACCACTCAGCTACTGCAAAGTGCGTTTAAAGCCAGGGTGAACCAAACAACACTGGTTACAGTGCAACTGCTGACTAGCATTGACTGCTTAGCAACAGTGAGAGTGATATGGATACAGATGAATTGACTGTTTTCTGAGCAAGCTGGGTAGGAACAGAAGTAATTAGCTGCTAGCTGATGAAAAGGCATGCTTAATTATTAGTATAATTATAGATATAATAGACCAGGAATTATTCAGTAAAAGTAAGAAAGCCAATACGTTACAAAGGAGGTAATCAGAATGGAAGAGAAAATGACAGCACTGTGAACTCTTGAGAAGAAATGTAAAGAATTAAGATGATAAATCTGGAACCTTTGGGTTTCCACTCTGACATATCTACTCAATTTAACAGTGGTGTAAGGGTATACAGAGGTAACAAGGTCTGTGGCTTGTATTATTTCTGGTTTTATATAATGTTGATTTAACTGATTGTATGCCACTGAAATTGAGCTGTATTTTCATAAATCTTGGAACTGCACAACTTAACAAGGATCTTTGTCCTTCTTCCAGCAGTGCTACAGTACAGCCATTAATTTGATGGGTCCTGTGGGGAGCTGAGCTATAGCTGGCTCTGATTGATATTGGTAATTGATTATGGTTATTTGATAAGGCACCACTGCTTTTGCTTGGCACCCTGAGAAGTAGTTGTGACTAAGAAGTGATCATGTTATGCAGCTGCCCTGCCTGGCCACTGCATCTTAAACTGTTTTCCATGTTCACTGAGGAGATGGCTGGAGATAACAGGCTAAACGTGCAGTGACATTAGAAATACGTCATAACCAGAGACATTAGAAATATGTCATTAGTATAGGATGTATAATCAATGAAATGGGTAATCTGGGGAAGATTTTGAGTACATCTCTTCAGATATTAAAATGGGCATGGGTAGTGCTGGTCTTGCTTTTGTGCCAGGGATTGGACTGGATGCTGATGACAGCAGCAGTGATCTGGTGTCCTCTATAAGAATCTGGAACTGAGAGGCTCAAGATGTATGCAGTTTTTTCTAAAATTATAGTGGTTTCTAAAATTGTGGCAGTGGAATGGGAGACTGGCACCAGCAGCTGTAATCTAGGCTCTTTGAGTCTGAGGGTAGTGGTGCCAAATTATTGCAAACCCTTTTGCCCATTGCACTGGTTAGAAAGGAAAATCAAGATAAAAAGATTTTATTGAATTACTATTTGAGGACTAATTATTAAAATGGCTTTTGATTAATGAGTTGTGAGTCAAGCTGGTTTGGCAAATAGCATTTTGATAAGGTATTTGTAAGACAGATAGTCTTAAGATGGTAAGATGAACGTAAAACACTAACCTTAATGATGATGTTAATGCAGAAATGATGTAAATGTGCATGAGCAATTACTGTGTGAAGTCACTGGGGTACATCAGGATAAATTGAGTACAGACAAACGCTAATCAGCATGAGCTGAGCACAGAATCACTGAAAAGTGAAGCTGGAAGAAATATCATCTGATCACTTTGTCCATCTCCTTCCACAATAGAATTGAATCTGCTTATGACATTCTTGGCATGTGCAGAACTGTTGTTTCTTTTCCATTTTGTGGTAGACTCTTATTTGCTACAGGACGATTACTGCACCGATCCTGATTCTGTCAGGACTGTTACCATATCTCTCCATGGTCTTCTCTCTTTGAGCACCTCCTGTTCTCAGTCTTTTGATTCAGGTCATGTTTTCCAGATCTCTAACCATTATTGTTATTCTTGTTGCTTAGCCTGTCAGCCTTTCTTGAGGAGCGGTACCCAAGACTGGATGTGCCTCTGCACTGAGGCATTACTAATACTGAGTACTGTGAAAGGACCTGCAAGATGTCTTGCAAGTAATTCTTCTGTTAATATATCTGTGTAGTGTTTTCTCTTGCTTAGGACAATAACCTTTGTTCAGCTTGTGATCTATCAGAACCTTCAGATATTTTTTTTTCCAGACTGCTTTCTACCCAGCTGATGTCTGTTCTGTATTTGTGCACTTTACTGCTGCCTAAGTTAAAACATTACATTTTTACAATTGACTTCAATATTTGTAGACAACTTGTCCAAGTTGTCAAAAGTTTTTAATACTGCTATCCCCCATGTATTTGTAGCCACTCTTCACAGATTTAATCTTGGCAGATTTAATAAACACACAGTCCATTCCCTCTTCCAGGCTATCAATAAAATATTGAATGGAACTTATGAACAGCTGAGTAACCATTCAATTTGTCCTTTACATTTCAGTGAACCATTGGAAACTACTCTCAGAGTGCAGATTCCAACCAGATTTGTGTCATGACTTCAGCCAGGGCATTCTTGCACTCATGAATCTCTTGTGGGACAATGTCAGGAGCCTCAGTGACATTGAGGTATGTGGTATCTGCTGCTTCTTCCTTATCCACAAAGTCTCATCCATCGGAGAGTGAAATTAGGTTGAGTCAGCTTGTTTTCTTCATGAGGAATTCATGTTGACAAGTACTCATCTCCTTATTAGTTTCTATGTGCTTAGAAATCATTCAGATTATTCTGGTGTTTTTCTTTTCCTGGGAGTTACATCTTTTGGTATCTTAGTTAGTCTATTTGACTTGTCGATGACTGCTAGTGGTCCTGGTTGTTTGAACGTGTGAGAACTTCGTGGACAGTTGTGAAGGCAAAAGATACAAACCCTCACCAAAAGAAACTCTGGGCCAAATGTGAAATTCCTGTGATAAAGCACAGAGACACAAAAGGTTCTTAAGAGAGCGATGGAAGGAATGTTTTAACAAAAATAAGTTATTTCAGTCTGAGAAATTATGGTGTAAACAGCTTAAATTAAAAAAGAGATTTCAGGATAGCTTGGAAGATTTCTGAAAAGTTTGAACTACGAGTCTGAACAGTCTTGTAGAAATATGGTCAGGGTCATGTAAAATAAAAAGTGGAAAACCATAATTTTGGCCTGCACTGACTTCTTTGCCTATAATAGATTGGTAGTGAACATCTAAGAAAATAGAAATAGAGATTAGACTAAATTTCATAACCTTTTAACCCAGAAAGCCTGGATCCCCTCAGCAAAGTGTTTTCTGAACTCTAATATATGCTCACTGTTGACACGGGCTTATTCATAGAACTGAATGACCTTTGCACAGCTCAACAAGAAGTGCATGTGTGATAAGTTTTAGTATCTCCTGTTCAGTACACCCACGTGACTGTAAGTTTGATCTTACCAAAAGAAGGTATTATACTTCTGCTGGAGTGTTTGATACCGTGTGTATAGGAAGTGTATATATATTCATATGAACACTCCAGTATATGAACCAAGGAAGAAAATATGCACTGCATTGGTATGAGTGACTGGCTGGTTTTCAGAAACTTTGGTTTTGCCTGAATTCAGAATTGTAACGGGCAGAAAGATGCCACCCAACAAACTCTTAATCTGTGCTGTGCATTAACAAGCCTTTGGGTCAGCACCATTTCTGCTGTGCATTTTGTTATATAGAATTATCATCATGGTCATGCCTTGAACTGTTTGGAAGCGGGAACTGCTGGCAGAAGAGGGAAATCAGAAGTGTCATCAGACTCCCAAAATAAAGGCAGATGTATTCGATGTTGGCTGCAGGAATTTTGAAGTGTGAGCAGGCGCCCTGTTATGACCCTTCTTTTGTCTGTTTTTTCACCATCTTCTGCAATATAGATCCCTTCTTCTTCCTGGTCTTTTATGCTTAAGGAGCTGTAGAAGTACTCTAGAAATCATTTGTGTACGGAAAAATGTTTTTGCTTTCTGGTATCTTTGGGTTTACATGTACCCTCTACAGACAGGTCCTCTACTGCAGGGTCAGAAATGTGCTTGGTGATGAAGCAGAGACGCACGTGGGTGTACTGAGGACAGGGGTGCAAGGCAATACAGTACAGATTTTATAATACAGAGGTGAGTCATTTCCTAATAGTGAGGACTTTTGAGTATTAACTTTAGCTGACTTCCACTACAAGGCAGCTGTTAATGTATTGCTATGAATTGGTTTGGAAAAAAAAAAGATTAAAATTGCATAAGTAGATAAATTTTGAAGAGACAGAAATAATAATGACATTAAAATTGGCTGAAAGAACTGAGCTGCAGTAACAATGGAACATTTTAAAAATAAATGGGTAGCTAGGAAAGGGTGTATGGAGACATGCTGTTTGGAGATCACACAGGCACCTAAGCTTGACAGTTTCAGCGACTGTGTGAAATAGAGAAACACAGCCAAGCCCCCGCTCTCTCCCAGCATATTATACTTCACAGCAATCAGGTTTAGTAACACGTTGCTGAGAAAAAGACTCCCACTATTTAGTATTCATTATAGATGGAATTTTTCAGATTGCAGCACAGCAGTGTAAATAAGCCAAACTGGAGGATGAGTGGAGAACAGCATTTCTCCACGCTCTGGTTTATTTCTTGTTGATATTCACTAGCTACACAAACCTATGGTAGCACCAATTTTAGGAAGGGAAAGTAACTCGAACCACCACCATTTTCCAGTGTTCTTGCAGGAAGCCAACACAACAGGAGGCAAAACACAATTCCTGCAGTAGGACAGGCATGTGGCTCCCTTGTGAGGCTGAAACATCTGGTAGATTTGTTTCTGGGAGTCGTCGTGGATCTGCAGGCCTGCCTGGGTTCTGCCAGCTGCCTGCTTTATATTCCATTTATATTGCATTTTGTAAACCTTGTTTGCATGAGGAGGGAGCCTGTCCAGAGGGACAGGGGAGCTGCTGTGCTGGGACACCTACATCTGTGAGCAAAAAGCAGCCTGGACAGGCCAGTATCCGAAGAGGTACCCTAAATACCCTGAAGCTGACAAACTGCTGTTATGTCCAAGTGTGACACCAGCCAGTGACAGCACCCAGAGAGCTTGCAGAGAGAGGTGCATGGCCGACGCTGCATCTCATGGGAGCTGGCTCCTCCTTTTTTGGTGTGAGATTGTTTCTTCCAGGTGAGCTGGATGCCAGCCACCCAGAAAAGCAACACAGCTTTTCCATCATCCATGAATCATTAATTCCTGTAAGCCACAAGGGTACTGAGCACTACAGCAGAGGTGGGAGCTGTGGTATAGGGAAGCGCACACAGGCTTTCACCCCAGGCTCCCTGTAGCCTCCCCAGAGCCTGCCTAGCAGAAGAGAGATCCAGCATGCTGAAGAAAGGCCATGTATGACAGCTCTGCTCCATACATACCGCCTGTGTGAATGCAGAGAGCCTGTACTCCGAACGAGGGAGTTCACATCATTCTGCTGACACAGGTGCATTCCTGCTTTTGAATGTGCATACTCCTTTGGGAGTTGCTTCCCCACATTCCCTACCTGTCTTTTACCTGGCCCTGATACAACCTTCTCGCAGACCCTGTTGAAACTTGGTGCTAGAGGTTCCTCTGCCTGCCTCACCCAGCATCCAGGTCCCTGCTCCCTGCAGTGCCATGGCCGAATCTTCCCCATCCTTCCCCTTCCAGCTGGAGGTGTTAGATGTCCTCTTTCCTCCAAAGCCTTCCTTCTTTGAAAACACCTTGGTGGATACCTGCCTTTATTTTCAGAGGGATTCACGACAGAGTATCTTAGGAGTATTTGATTTCCCCCCACAAGTACCTCACAGTAATACCTAACTTAAAAATGGGACCTATTCAATAGTGTGGGAGCTTCTTAAAAGGAAATTAAAAGTAGCTGCTATAAGGATGCAGAAGATGAGAAACTAGATAGAAACACCCTATCTGAAGCTCAGAGCAATATATCACTCAGTGAAATAATTCTGCAAGGAACCAAAAAGGCAATATTCTAACAGCAGAGTAGAGACTATTTAAAATCAGGGATTTCTCAGCAAATAAAGAAACTATTAAAAAAAAAAAAAAGGAAAAAAGCATTAACTGTGAAGCTACATCTGTAGGGCAGGCAAGGGAAAATTTTAAGGTGCTGACTCACTAAAGGAATAATAAAAATACTAGTAAAAATATTTTCAGAACTGCCGGGGTCAGGTACTTTTCCAGAAGTTTGGTCAACAAATGACAAGTCTGTAAAAGGATCACTAAGAAAGGAAAACTGCTTTGAAAAGTAAACTGAAGATTTGTGTTGGTGCTTATTATGGTTGAGGTAGGTTGTTCTCCCATGAGAGCCAAACTTATGGGGACAAGTGTAAGGAACTGTCTCAAAATAAATGACAATAAAATGCATTTTAGGACTAATTGATAAGATGAAGAGTCAGAGATTGCCAAGACCATATGGTAATCACTCAAGAGCTCTGGAGGAAAACAAATATGCAATTATAGAGCTACTACAGTGTGTAACCTGTCACTTAAATCACTCTCCCTGCAGGAGGGATGGAAGATGGTAAATGTGACAACAATCTCTGAGAAGGTCCCCAGGAGCGGAGTGGAGAACTGCAGACTGTCACACTGGAGTCTGTACTGAGATGTGAGTAGAAATTGATGAAATGGATAAACCCTAACATATTAGGAAAAGTTTTTCTAGTGAGAAACCACATTTCACAAATATTTTAGAGCCCTTGAAAGGGTCCTGAAGATGCAACTTAAGGTGACCTAGTCATAACAACATAAGAAATGCTCCAATGGGTCAGACCAATGGTCCATCTGCCTGCATTGTCCACCAATTGTTGCTGTGACTAAGTTTTTACAAGTCTCACTTGTATCTCCCTTGTCACCTTCTCTCTGAACTAGGAAGCCCCTTTAGTGTCTCTTCCAAAGCAACAACTAGAAATCAGTTTCATCTGCTTGATGGCTCTTTACAAAACTTGTAATTGAGCTGTAAAATCACTTGCCATAGGATATTATGGATGCTCAAAGTTTACTTATGCTCTAGGGGTAACAGGCAGAGTTAATGGAGAGAAGTTAAAGCATAACCTGTTAAACAGTAAACCCAAGGATTGTGACTCAAAAAGTCCCAAGACACATATTATTGGAAAACAGAGTGATATTCCAAGAAAGCGCTGTTGCATGCCTGGTATGTTCTTAAACTCCTTCCTCCTCTGTATTGAAAACCAGATGCTGCAGTAGAGGAACCTTCGATCTGACCCAGTGCAGCTTTTCTTGTGCTTCGTTATGTTCTGTCAAAAGAAAATGAAACATAGATATGAATGTAAACACTTCTGATGGTAACAGTGAACGCTGAACTCATCTCCCCACTATACAAGCAAACAATGAATTTTTATTTGAATGCTAATGAAGATCTTACCACGATGCTGTTAGGTCTCATCTAGCAATATAAAGAGAAAAGCTACATGTTGGAAATAAAGAAAGGACCTTTATAAAGGGATGAAAATGTATTGCAAATATTAATGTTATTAACCATTCACAGGTCAAAAATATACTTGAAGCTACTGATGTAATTTGAAGTAGGTAAACAAGTGTTAAGAAGAAATTTTTCTTACAATTAGTGCATCTGTTATGATCTGAAAAGGAGAAATTTGTATTTCTTGTATCCCTTTAACTCCAAATGATCCAGGGTTTGTAATCAAAAAGCATATCTTTCTACAGCCATCTAATCTGTTCTGGATCTCTTTTGGTTTTTGCATCAGAGCTGAGGCAAGCTTCTTTTACAAATTTGTGCTGCAGTCTACTAAAAGAGCTGTTCCTTGCCAGGAGAATATTACATACAGTTCTGAGAAAAATGAACAGAGTCAGCTTGTTTGAGAGCTAACTGATGCTTACTCACAACACTGATAAGCCTGACATTTACTGAGAAGTGCCACAATTCTCAGTCCAATGAAAAATCCCAAGAGGATGTTTTTTTCAATGACGTTTCATGTTCTATTGACTCAGGATAATCTGGAGTTTTCTAAAGTATTTTACTAAAAAAAAAAATAATTAAATGTGGAGCCCAACTCCTCCGCTTGAGTTACCTGGGGATGTACTAGCCTTCCTTGGCGCGTCTGTTAATGGTTGTGGTATGTTTAATGATGCTGTACAAGTTGTCAACGTCTTCTGTGTCATATTTCATTCCTGTAGTGTATTAAAAGCACTTATGCAAGAGTTCTTGGTGCCTTGATTGCAATTACAAAAATTATACTTGGAATAATGCCACTTAGCACCTCCACAGAGAAGCCAAAGCTTGTAGTGAAATACCTGTTTGTGATACTAGGAGTGTTCTGGCTGTTAGAGCAGTGTTTGCATGTTGGTCTGTGCTTTGTCTTTCTGTAGCATCCACTGTATCTGGCCTTGCAGGATTCTTCTGGAATAGGCCCTGCCTGAAAAAGGCTCTCAGAAGGCTTTTGAATGTTCAAGTAGATTATGTCAAGCAGTTCCCTTTTGATCATTATTATAAAGATATGTTCAAATAATTCTGAAATATTAGTGATGCAAAATTTTCATTACAGACACTGTGATAATTAGCTCCTACCATATCATACTCCTTATCTCGGAATTCCATTATTCCACTTTTAATTATCATTTTGACCAACTTTCAATGTACAAAGCTGTTTCTCTGGCTCATCTTATATCCTTTTAAAGTAGAGAAGAAACTGAAATAATGGCTAAGAATTTTCTGTCAAAATTGTTTTTCAGGGGAAAAAAAAATCTTGTTTATCAAAACTTGAACTTTTCACAGGAACATATGTTCCAGATGTCAGGAGTTGCAAAATCCATCACTTCAGGTGGTAGTTTGTTCCCAAATTTAATCATCACTGCTGTTAAAAAATGTGGGTTTCATTTCTGGTTTGAATCACTTTCATTTTTCAGCCCTTAGTCTTTCTTCTGTCTCTGCTAGATTAAAAAACGTTGGTTGATATTTTCCCCTTGTGAAAGTATTTATCGAATCGCCCCACAATTGAGCTGTTTAAGTTTCCCAGTTACATGTTCTTCTCTCCTCATATACTTTTTATGGCTCTTTTCTGCCCCCAATCTAATCTTTCAACAGCTTTAAATGTGAACATCAGAATTAGATATACTAGTGGTTTCAATGATGCTGTACCCAGAGGTTGAACGGATTCCTTATTTCTAATCACTTCTCTCGTTTTATCACGCTTTTACCTTGAGCATTTGTGGTGAGCTCCTAGCCCATTAAGACCTCCTAAGTCATAACCATTGCACTCCGAGATAGAGTTTTCTGTTCTGTCAGAGCAGCCCATATTCTCTGTTGGTTCATTGACTGCCTCTTCTTGAACTTACTTCTCGTGTACCTTGCATAATATTAAGTAGAGAGCAGCCTCTCTTCTTGGATGTTCAGGATCTAACAGTTCTGAAAAGCAGCCATACTCTGTTTCTATAAATTGGTTTTCTAACCTTTTTTTTCCCTTTGTTCCATTATATCGATTTATTTATGAATAATAGAGGTCCCCGTGTTTAGTATTTCACCTCTCAACACTAAGCACTCAGTCTTCTTTCTCTGGTGACTGATGGGATAACTCTACTCATATATTAACATTCTTACTGTCAGACAGTTTCAGTGTATAGTCTTTTCCAGTAAGAATTTTAGTCTGACTAGATTCCTTAAAACATTTTCTTTGATAGAAAAAAAATTCTTTTACTTTTATACTCTATTTTCCATAATTCACGGCCACATACTGTTGTATACCGTTGATTTTGTCACTGGGATTTACTATTTTCTGCTGTGTCAAGACCTGAATTTATTACCTGTGTTTTACTTCATCTAGCTTTTTTTTTTAATTAAAAAAATAATATTGTTTTTATATACTTGCAACTATAGTTCTTAATCTGGGGGCACCTTTGCTTGGCTTCTTAGTCCAATGTCATTTTGATATAATAAAATTTCACCTACAAACTGTTTCTATCCCTGTACTAAGCTTTTTCTCTGAACTAGCTGGATATGCAGAATATTTTTGTTTTACCAACGCTTAGCAATCTGTTTGCCTTAGCTCATGACAGATTTCCCCTAGCTCCCACTTAATTAAATACATCATATATATTTTCCTTGTGAAAAGTCTGATTTCACTTTTGACTTTTGATGGAGACCATCACCTCCGGATAGCATCTTCTTCCCCTCTGCCTAATTGGAGTTGTGTGTATAACTGGAAGGATTTCAGAGGAACTGTCAACAGTACCCTGGGGCTACATCTTCTAGCCAGCAGTCTGACTTTGCCTTCCAGGATCTTTCAATTGCATTTCCCTTTAAAATTTGTGACGTGCAGTAGGACCTCATGCTCCTCCCTAGCACTTTCTAGCATCCACCTAGGTGTCTCATAAAAGACTCCTTCATATTTTGCCTATAAGTCAGCAAATCTGTCATCACATGTGTGGCTGCTGGTATGCTCCTGGTATTTAAATTCCTATCAGCCCAGTAGACAAGAAGTTCTCAACTGAAAATGTATTTTCAGATATAGCCTTCCTGGAGTTGTCAGCTTGCCTTTCCTCAGCTGGAAGGCAGCTTCCTGCTATGTTAATACTATGCTGTGCTAAACTATCCATTGTGAGAGGGGACTGAGCCTCCTGGAAGGCGAGAGGAGAGCAAGCGGTTGCAGCCTGGCCTAGTCCCTCATGTCCTTTTACACTGTTTTTATGCCTTAGATTTGTTCTCTCTTTGTTTCTCCAGATTAGAAGCTCTGGCCTCAAACTGCTCTGGGTATGTGCTCTGAGAGCCGTGTGGGCAATGAAGACAGTAGCTGAAGCAATTACTGAAGCATTAGTGACTACCCTGGAAGCTCTTGGAAGGCAGGTAAGATCACTGAGCACTATAGAAAGGCAAACACAGTTTACTTTTTCGAAAAAGAGAAATCAGGGAATTAGAGACTGCTGTTCCCTGAAACAAGTCTAAAAAAATATTACATGATCAATTTAAAGCAAATAGAAGATAAAAAGAAAAAAAAAGACATAGATTTACTAAGAATTAATCATGCAACCTTAAGTCTAATTTCCTTCTTTGAGAAAAGAATGTCTAGTAGATGAAGAGGAGGCAGCAGATGGGACATATTTTGCTTTAGGAAAGCTTTTGAAACTGTTCCACATGATTCTTTCAGAAGCAGACTAAAGAAATATGGTCTATATCAGTGTGCCCAGTATTTCTGGCTGGGTGAGACACTTACCTTGTTTCTGTATAAGGGAGAGACCATATGGTGCAGCCCTTCCTCTAATGCATAACTGTATTGTGCAAGTGTAGAAAAGCCAGTGCTTTCTGGGGCAATGAGATTTATTGCGTATGTGCAGGCAGATTCACATACTGCCGTGATCAGAGGCACTAAGTGGACTCCCAGCAAAGCTGGCCTGCAGTGTGCTCAAAATAGCCCATCCAGCGGGCAGCCCTCCCTGTTGACTCTGGTCTGGATGCATAAGAGAGTGAGGGAGACCACAGCCAAATTCGTTGTCCTGGCAGGCCCTGTGCAGTTCATAGCTTGAGATTCATCATTTGGAAGGGATGTGATATTACTGTAATGGGGGTGGCAATGGTGCACTGTCAGACTGGGAGGTTATTTTGACCAGAGTCCTGCTGGCATATGTTCTGGGCCCAGTTCTGTTCAGTTTTTTAATTAACGACCTATATGATTTAACAAAGAACTCCCTCATAAAATTTGTGGATAAACCAAGATGCACTTTGAAGGTCAGGATCAGACTTCTCATGATCTTGAGAGACTGGAGAAAGTGATCCAGAAATCAACAGTGTGAAATAAAAAGAAACAAGTGCTGTGTGCCACATTTATGAAAGAGGAAACAAATAGCAAAATATAAAAAAAAGGTATAACTGCCTGAGGCATGCCAGGAAAAGATGTGGGAATTAGAGAAAATAAAATATTAAACATGAGTGAGCAATCACAAACTTCTCATACTGGGAGGTGTTAATGAAATGTATTATTAAAACATGGGAGGAATTCTCATTTTTTGCAGTGCTGTTGAGGCCTTTGCTGGACTTCTGTGTCCACACTTTGTGCTAGAGGGAGCTGGTGTTGTGAATCATGTGGGTACCGGCCACAGAGGAATGAGTAGGAAAGAAATTTTGAAAGTGGAATCACAGTGTTATAAATTGTCACAGTATCAGACAAGCACATTCTTAGTCGTTGGTGAGGCAGTTTTTACAAGAGAGATAAGCTATATAAATCAATGTGAAACTAGATTGCAAACTAGGTTTTAACATTCAAAAGCAATGAGGTATTTTTATAGTTGACAGTTGTGGAAACTCACCAAATAAGCAACAGCACATGGTTCAAGATCACAACTCCTTTTCAAGAGAAATAAGAAAATTCTTGTAACTTAGAAAAATTGAAGGAATGAAATGAATAACGTTGAGGAAGGAAATAGCAAAGAATGGTCTCAGCAATTAAAAGTCCCAGCTAAGCAGGCCACATGAAAAATGGGCAACTAGATCAATAAAAAATGTAGAAATATATCTATACAAATGCTGCAACTCTGAAGCCTAAAAGAGGTGAACTAGACTGTCTGATTTTAAAGGAAGTTATTGACATAATAAATGCCTCAGAAACTTGGCAGAAGGGTAGGAAACTGTAATAATAGGGAACAAATTACAGAGGAAGGCTGGAAAGGGGTACATTAGTGGTGAAGCAGTGGAGAGTATGAGGAATTGTCCCTAAATGAAGTTTCAGCAGAGGACATTTTGGAACAAATCAATAAAAAGAACAGTAAGAAAGCACCAAGATAAGATGATACTCAATCAAGAGTTCTGAAAGACCTCAAACACTAGATTAAGAGAAAGCTAAATGTAGCATGAAAAGTGTCATTTAAGTTGACCACACTGCAAGAAGGATGGAAAGTGGCAAATGTGTCTTCAGCCTTGAGCAAAAGGACTCCAGGACAAATGTGGAAAACCACCGATCAGTAAATCTCACTTCCAAACTGAATAAGTGGGTAAAAACTACAATAATAAAGAAGAGAACTAGTAGACAATTTCATAAATGTGATTTATTTGGAAAAAGTCATTACAGTTCTTGCAGAAGGAAACCGTGTCTCATAAATCTGTTTGAACTCTTTGAAGATGTCAACAAGCTTGTAGGTAAGGCTGATCTAGTTGATAAAGTGTGTACGGACTTCCAAACAAATGTCAGTAAGTCTTTCTGCAAAAACTCTTAAAGTAGTTGAGCTGAGATAATAAGATGTCCTCTCGTAAGTAAATAAGATGGAAACAAAATGGGATGAAAAGTGGGAGAAAAGATCAGTTTTTCCAGTGAAAGGAACTCTGCAGCTTAGTCTTGCAACTATTTGATTTAGGACCTGTGGTTTTCAGTATCTTAGAAGTGATTTGAAAAGAGGGGTGAATATTGCTGTGACAAGGTTTGTGGATGACACACAATTAGCTCAAATAGTGAAATCTGACCCTGAGAAGAGAGGCGGATGGTTCTCATGGCAGTGAGTGACTCTGTCAGAAATAGCACTTGGAAGTCAATGCTAGTAATTGCAAAGTAGTTCGTTTGGGAATATACATGTTCAATTATATATTATACGTATTCAATTACAGATTGAACTTTACATTATTATCACTTAGAAATAGAGTTGCTGTAGGATAACTCTCTGAAGCATTAATGCAGTGGCCACAGCAATAAAAAATTCAAACTAAATGAGAAATTTTTAGAAAAGGAAAAAAGGAAAAGAAAAACATAATTACGTGATTATGTCACTGTATAAATGTTTGGCAAACCCACGTATTGATTAATATGTGCAGTTCTGTTCATCCTGTCTTCATAAAGAATATAATAGAACTAAAAAGGATGGGTGGGAGTTACAGAGCTCAGAGATTTAAACACCTAAATTTAGATTTCTACCTGTAGGTGTCAATCTATGAGGTAGATATCTAAACTCAAACACTGAATCAAAGCATTTTAATCTGGATTCCACCCACAGAAAGTGGATGAGGATAGAATGGTTTTCATATCAGGACAGAGAAAATATTCAGGCATGGGACAGAGATATTGAGATCTCCTAGCTAGCTAGGAAACAGTGAAGAGTGTGTGGCTATTCATTTTAAGAACAGGAGAAGTTAAGGATACCCCATGAAATTATGAGGCATCAGGTCTAAACCAGGAAGTCACACATTCTCATATAACTTATTACTAAATTGTAGAACTTATTGCCAGAGGCTGTTAAGTAGGTCAAAAGTATAAATGAATTAAGAATTTCTGGAAGGCTGATGGGAAGTTAGTGTCCTGCCAAACAGAATTACGAAGGCTCATTCAGCTGTCAAAAGCCAGGCAGAGGTACATGGGAAGGACTCAGAGGCAGCTAAGTAGGACAATAAAGGCACTTTCTAGGCCAGAACAGAGACCATGGTGAGAAACTGGCATGCACCACACTGATAGCTTCTCTTAGTCAGTGGGACACCACAAAGAGAGAACCACAGGTGAGATCTCGGGAGCAGAAAGTGTGGTACGCTGCAGTGTAGACTTTGGGGGAAGGAAGAGGGAAAGGCAGGGAGAGAAATCCTGAGCAGAAATTTTAGAAAGTGAGGGAGACTGATTATAGCCATAAAACAATAGCCGTTAGCATAGGTGTTTTCCAGAAAATGGAAGCAAGAAGCAGTGTTTGTAGGTCATGATTTTCAGCACCTCAGAGCTGCCTGAATGAAGAAAATCCTAGAACCCACTAGCAGTACAGATGTTCTCAGGGCTTGCAGCTGGTTACACTTCTGCCTGGGGCTTGAAATGTAGGTACTAGAATTCACTTGCTAAATCTAGTCTTTACTAGAGCAATGCTGTAGTGGTTTTCAAAGACTTAAATTGCTAACAACCACATTCACCCAACTTACCTCTCTCTGACCAAACTCCCTGGGTTTCACTGACCAGCAATATTTCAGTCATTGCTGAAGCTGCAGATGAGATCCTGAGTGCAATCAACAGTGACCCGTAGTCAGTTTGGATGGATTGTCTCTGAGGAGTAGCTAACCAGGTACGCAGGGCTGTGGACAGTAAGGCTGGAGAACATCTCCAGGTCTTTGATGTGGGAGAGAACCAAATTATGAATGTGGCTACCACGGTAGGCAAGTTTAGTATAAAGTTGGGTATAGTGGTCCCAAACTTCCCTTTTTCAATCCTGTTTTCATTTTCCATTTTGTTTGGATATATTTTCATCATTCATTTTGACCTTGTTTCTGTTTTGCGTTACTCTACTAGCTGTCCCCAGGGTATTTCCGCCTGGCACTTAAATGTTTGCAGGTATTTTCTGTCTGCTTAGGCAGCCATGAATTTGGCTCCACAGACCTCAGAAGGACTCGGAGTACTCTGGAAAGCAGTATTGCTCATCCGCAGGGTGCAAACTCAGGGAATGATGATTTAATTAGATTGGTAGCACTACTTAAAAGCAAAATTGAAATCTAATGCAGCCGTCTTTAAAATACACTTCAGTATTACATAAGAAGCCCATAATAACATCAGAAGTGGAAACCTTTAAATGAGGGTAAATTTGATGCCAACTATTATATCCTTTATTGTAAAGCATGCTGAGCTGCAACATGGTAAAATCCATTAGTGCTTTGGGGATTTTTTTTTTTTTTCTTTCTGAAGTCGGGAACTATTCATTACCTCAAAGTCAAACTTACTGTAAGAATGTGCAAGTTCTGGTGGGAGTTGCTCCTGCTGATTGAGGAAGTATCATCCTCTCCTAGAACAACCCAAGGGCCTGAGCCACATGTCTGTGAGCCTGGTAGAAAAACACTGCAGCCTCCTGTTCCTACATGAAATTCCTGCTTTATTAAGCATCTCAACCAAAGACCACGATTACAAGTGCATTTCTTCCAGTGCCAGTATGACACTTAAGCAGTCTGCACCCCCTTCTGTCCCCACTTCCTTTTGATCATGATGAGGCTGCCCAGGAACCTGGGACAGAGAATGGGACTGCCTAAAAAATAATTTTCCTAATCAGTGCTATTCTTACCTGGGATCCACCTTGATCCACTTTTGTATGTGGCCCCAACACAGCTGTCCTGTCACAACTGTGGGGCTGTCGCAGGAGCTTCTTATACTGGCACAGCCTCTGAAAGGAAAAGATTTGTAGTTACACACAAAAAAAGAGAGTGCTGTGCGTAATCTCAGAGCTTTGGTATGCATATGTATGTTCTTCAGTCTCTGGGTAGGGATGATCTGCTTTACATGAGTACTTGTCACCATAGCAGGACTTTGAGCTTACTGCCTGATGCTCCGTTTGAATTCTGTGACCACAGGACTGTTCCCAGCATTTCTTACTTTCTCTGACCTAGAAAATATTTACTTATTTTTTATAAATCAGAACTGCTGTCCCTGGAAAAATTTAATAAGGTATTTTGGTGCCTGTCAGAGAGTTGCCAATGGAAATCAGGGTCAAAATGGTAGCATGGTTCTGGACTTAATTAGGTAGCCTGCTTTTTTTTGGAGAAGTTATTTTAAAGATTTGGACACTAGGGAATTTTCTGCATTGAGTTAAGAAGAAAACAGCTTTAAATTTTGTTTCTCCATTTCCTAGAAAATGAGTTTTCTGCACGGTTTCGGATTGTTCAGCCAAATGCCTCTGTCTTTTCATGATATGTTTCACAACATATTTGTTACATCCAGACATAGAATGTTAGAATTAATCAAAACTGAAATATTTATGGAGAAAGCCATTTCATGTCCATCTCTGTCATGAGACTGGCTGCTCTGATAGGGATTAGAGGTTGCTACACTAATGACTTAGACTTTTGTCTCATTGCCAGAGCAGTTTCCCAATTTAGAACCTTTTCTTCTGATTAATATTTGTATTCCTCCCACAATTCCCCTTCTTATAGGAACTCGTACTGGGAATTATTCCAGACCTACATAATGTCTCTGAAATCTTTTTATCCCTCTGTTTGCTGATCAGTGGAAAGGATTTTAATGCCAGGTTAGGTAATCGAGATAAATCCTAACTTCATCTAACTTTATCCCTCGACCATGTCTTGGATATTCTAGAAACATTTTTTGTGATCCATAAATAAATTCACATAGGATTTTGATAAATCTTTTTTTTTGCTCTTCTTTTTTCAGTGAAGCCTCATTACATTAAATGGGAGATCAAACAGAGTGTATTACAACTTCCACTATGAACTAGTTTGTTTAATGCAACACCTTTTTGGGGATTGAAAACATCAGTAAGTTCCAAAGACAAAGTTTTGTGCACAGTATTATCCTGAAGCAGTAATGGCTTCTGGTACCTGAGAATGCTTTCTAGCCCCATTCAGTTGTTTGAAATAGCTTACACAGTGGTGCAAAGTATACAGTGATTTAATACACTTCACTTCTAACTGCAACTTGTTACAAAGAAGAGGGAGTCAAACTTATTTAAAGTAGGTCTCTCGCTGGCACTTGAAGCCAGCAAAGGCGTGGATGGCTCTGTGGCTTGGGAGAGGTAGGGCTCCTGGCTCAGAGCCACATCACAGCACTACTCCATGAGCTTCTGCATGCCTGTTTGGGACATTCATGGCCACAAGCCAGCCACTTCTCATGCACAGTCACTGGGAAAAGTACATACCTAAGGAAAAGCTTCACAAAAAACTACATCCTTGTTAGAAAATGATCTGACCTTGCATGTGGGCAGTAACAGGGAGCAGAACTCGAGCCCATCTCTATCCTTTTTTGCTTGACTTCCTTAACTCCAGCAGAAGGTTTCAAGCTAACCCAGAAGTCAAAGTTTTCTTACCAAAATTTTGGTCTGAGGGACTGCCGAGTGACAACTTTGTACCTCAGAGCTGTCAGGTTAAATGAGCCTGGGAAAGGTGGTGGCTGCAGTTTGTTAGGAGAACTGGACTCCCTGTTACCCTTGACCATCCTAATTATAGACAGGATGGAAAAAAACCCTCCCTTGCTTTGACCCGGAGTTGCTCTTTCCTCTGATGGTTCATTGATTCCCTTTGCTTCCCTTCTCATTTAATAGATTTTTATAAGTTGGGCATTTACAGATCTGCTGCTATTAACATTCAATGTTAGTGGACCCGAGAGCTTCTCTGCCAACTATGCTGGAGCTTCTGAGCCTGCTGATTTAAAAATGTTCATTGCTGATAGATTCTAACATCTCTCTCAGTTACTAATAGACTGGAAAGTATTTTATCATCCTCAAGCAATGAAAGCAAATCATCCTTCTTTCCAAATACCGAATAAAAGTCTGTTTGAACACTTCTGCATTTTCTGCATAATCCTTCACAATTCTTCTGTCTGCACTGAGCAGTGACCCCGTACTGTTGCTAGGATTTCTTTTGCAAACACAACTTTCTTGCGTTAAGCTCTGTCAGCCATGGATTTTATTCTGAGGTTTCTTTGTTTCGTGCTTCTGTTCATGTAGGTCAGGAGTTTTCCTGGCTATTGATTTACAACTAGTTACATGTAGTACTAATGTTTGACATTTCTGCCTTTGTTTTTCTTTGCTGATATCAGTACCAAAATTTAACCACACGAGTCAATTGTTTTAAGATTTCATGTTGAGTGTCTGACTCAGTCTGATATTTTTCACATTTTTGAAAGTGTCAGGTAAAACGGTAAAAGGATTAGGAAAAAGGTACCGTTTTCCCAATGTTTTAAATATGTACATATACCTTTATAATATATGTTTAATGTTGAATAGATATATATAAATAAAACCCCCAATAGCAATGCCATATAGTCCATTTTTGACAAGCTAGAGTCTTAGTATTAGAATTAAGGGCTTGAAATTTAGGAAAGGAATAACCCCGCTGAAAGATGTGCATTTTTTCTTTTCCTTTGAAATCTGACGTGTCCTGCCAGAGTCTCTCACCATGTCAGTCTGTGTCTGTTCAGCGGAGACTTGCCAGTGTTCAGCTGTGTATTCCACTGAGACCTTGTCCAACAACAGGCACCACTCCCAGCTTCAGGCATGAGCAAGATTTTACTGCAGTGCACAGCAGAGGAGCTGGTACGTGCCATCAGACCTCAGAAGCAAGGCGGGTGGGAGGACTTAGAAGGTAAACAGCTGTAAGGTGGGAAGGGAGGCAAAAATAGCTGGACAGGCACAGGTGAGGCCAGGGAAAGTCTGCAGGATAGAGGTGGAAAGATAGGTGCTCACTCAGGTGTGTTGCCCATTAAGAATGTGGAATGGAGCCCAGCACTACAGAGTGCCTCCTGTGCAGGTCTGGCAGCAAATATATGAAACCACGAGCATAATGTGTGCATTCAGACTCACTCTACTTAAAGTCTTTATAAAGGATGACAACATCATACTGTTATCAGTAACCTCATTATTTGTAGATACTAGGCCACAGGAGGGGATGAGGATACCAGAATGCTGTCTGCTTCAGCAGCAGTATCTGGGGAAGAGCTCAGTCGATGCAGGGCTACCTGTGCTGCCTCCATCTGGACAGGCATCCTGATACATCATCAGCAGGGCTGGAAGGCAAGCAGTAGAAGAGGGCTTACAGTTTATGGTATGAGGTTCAGGTGGCAAATCTGCCCTCTCTTTCAAAAGCCATTCATGCTCCCCAGACTCTCAGATACCTTGTGCTTCATCACCATATATCGAAGATCCTCATTCCTTTATCAAAGCGGGTATCTTTTGTTCATGCCAGCCTCCTCACACCACTGTGCTGTCCCTGGATGGAGTATATGGGCAGGTAAACATGCAGAATATGTGTATGTAGAGATACATGCATGCAGCTACTTCTACGTGGGCTAAGAAAGCCCGGCCGTAGTGTTGTATCCTCTTGTGCTTGCTCTGAACTGTAAATTTTGGTGACCACAGACTGACATTAACTGACAATCCAGAAAATTATCCAGCAAAAGAATATGTATTTATCCTATGCTGTAAGGGTTTTCTGTAGCACCTACTACAGGTCACAAGATGTGAGCAGGTAGAGTCCATGGCCCTTTCATTTGTCTGAGTAGGATGGTTTTTGTGTTCTTTGTACCTTAAAGCCCAGTGGCTTTCTTTTCTCATAACTACAGTTACAGCACTTTCAATCTGAAGGGCTTTTCCTTAGTGAACCTTTCTCTTGTGCTCACACCATTGTATCTCTTCATTTTCATTATTAGCAGATGGAGCATGAGTCCCAGTTCTTTCATTCCATCCTTCCTGCCAATAGATCTCTGGTGCCTAGGCATATTTTGTGGATACTTAATCTTGCACTACTTTTCTTCCAGAGATTTTGATTAATTTTATCCATGTACATAAAATTATTTTCTGAGTGACACTTCCCATTAAAAAAATTATGTTGAAAGTTAGGTTTACTGACCTGATTCCAATGAAAACATTTCATGCTCCTTTTTTTTCAAATTTGAACTTCATTATTATTTTTCTGTAATCCACTTTTAATTGTAAGTACCCGTTTCTGCTAGTTCACGCAGCACCAAATGACACAAGGTTGCTCTGGAGTGCTCCAGTGAGTGTCTTCTGGGGAATATTGAAATTCCATGGAAACAACATGAGAACCATTATCTGAAACAGCCTCTTCAGGCAAACCATATGGGGTGAAATATTCTGCACTGCTTCGATAATCCGAGCACAGATATGTTCACTGGTAACTCTGCAGTAAGCATCTGTCATTTGCTTTGTCTGTGCAGTATTAATGAGCCATTTCAATAGACAGCAGGTTTCGACTATATTTGCTGCATATTCATGTTGCTTCCTTCAAGTTGTTTCAAAACTCTTTCCACTAGATTAACTAGAAAGTTTCAGTTATTGAGTCAAGTGCTAGGGTACTGAAGATATGGACCATCCTGTCCTTTCCAGTCTTGGCTGAAGAGTCGGGCTAGCGTTTGGAAGAGAGATGGTGTACTAGGCACGCTGCCTTTGCCGAGCCTTGCTTTAGCGGGGAGGCTGAGCTGCTGCTTCTAGCACTGTGTGCTGGGGCTAATTCTTTCTATGCATGTAAAACCTCCTTACTGTTTTCTGGTTCATCTGTCTTTTAGGGGTTGTGGTTGTTAGCAAGCAACGGAGCCTTAAGACACCTTTTGCAGGTGGGCACACATTATATGGTGGAGGAGTGAGAATATGCAAATCACAGAACAGGGGCTACAGTGGGAAGAGCTGTATGTTTTGACTAGGCTGATTTGTGCTGTGCCTGTAAGCATCTCTCTGTGATGCTGTTGTGGTATGGTCAGGGGAGCTGAAACACTCCAGACATTGGTCTCGGTACCTACAAAGCCTCCCCATGCATGAGTACGGCATTTTCCATGGGGCATAAAAATTAAGAAAAATTCAGAGAAATTCATACACAAGTTCTGAAAACCATAATGCACACAGAAGCCTCTTGTGGGGGGAGAGGGTGGTGGGCACTGAAAGCTGAAGGGCTCTGGTTACTACTGAAAGCCACACAGAATGCTTCAGGGGGCACCAGAAGTCACTTGAAATTCAAGAAATACTCAAATTACTCCCTTTTTTTCTCTTTGTGAGTGTTCAGAAACACACTCCTTCCTTAATTTTAGTGCCTGGTCCTGATAGCTACATGGAGCTTAACCCGGACAGCAACCTAAAAAAAATTGTAAATACATCTGTAAGGTTACTTACAGGTCTTTCTACAGAAAGACACACCACAAATCTTGAACTAACCACTTCCCAAGCAAGGGAACTTGCATATTTAAAGAGAACCACGAGGATAATTAAAAGAGACCAGAGGTTGTCAGCACCAAACTAGATTGGCTAAGGTGCTTGTAGATGTGGAGGGGGTGGGGAAAGAGAGGTTTTTCATTTCAGCTCTTTTTTAATGCTACATCCATTTTACCAAAAAAGAGTAGAAAGTGAGCACATGTTTTATCCAGCAGGAAGGGTCCGGCAGTGCTGTGGTTGAGGGGAGGTGAAGGACAGCAGCCGAGGGCTGGAAGCAGCAGCCACATCCTCAAGCTGAGTTTGTTGCTATGATTGTGCCAGGGCTGTGGAGGAGGAGCCGAGCTGGCTGAGTGCTGCTGTGCCTCTGGAACTGGTGGAAGAGCTGGAGGTGAGGGGTGGTTTTCCTTCTCTTTTGCGAGCAATCTTCTGAAGGGAAAGAGCACAGACTAACGAATAGCACAGATGTCTGTAAGTCTGTCCTGGACCCTTTCAAGTCCTTGTATTTCTTTTTATATGTTGTTAGAAGGAAGTTTTATTGTATTGCCTTTTCTTCTTTGTAAAAAACCCGAACTGGTAACATTGCAGCATCTCACCTCTGAGGCCTTGCTGGCTGGCTCCTTTTCTCACACCAATTGATGCCCTACTTTGAGTTCCCTCTGCCCTTCCGGAGCGCGTACATCAGGCCATGCTGGTCCTTTTCCTTCTGTCTCTGGGAACAGCACTAATGGAAGTATCTCCCCTTGGACCTGGAGCAGGTTCTCTGTTCTCAGGGGCAGATGTCCCTCTGCTTTGGCACAGGCTCTTTGCCAGGGCTGCTGGGAGGGAGAGCAGCCACAAGGGCTTTTGCATCCTGGTCTGTGGTGTGAGGCACACTCCCTGGCTGAGGCTTTTTGGTCCCCTCACCTTTTTCTCCAGGACTTGTGTCCAGGTGCTGTGGAGTGCCTGGTCTCTGCAGCATGCTTCAAACGTGGTAGTACAGTGTGGGGGCTGTAGTGTCAGGGTTTCAGAGGTGCTGCAAGGAGGTTACTGGTGTGTTACTCTTCCCAGCTTGACTCAGGAGATGGGGAGTTTCATTCCTCTGTGTGATTGCTTGGTCCTCTATTGGAGTCTGTGGGTGTTTTTGGGTTGCAGGGGTATGTGGCAGAGGGGAGGGTAGATGAGACCAGGAGTGCTTGTACCAGGAGTGTCAGTGTCTTCTCCAAAAAGAGCCATTGGTCTGGTTCCTGGGATGGGAATGGAGCTACCACGGGCAGCATTGCACTGGAGTGGGAGAGCTGGTTGCTGGGGCTGAGCTCTGCAGCACTCTACAGCTCTGCCTGTCCCCTGCACTGGTGTGCAAAGACCCCACAGAGGGTGGCTGAAAGGGGCCATCTGTGGGCGTGAGGGTCCTTATAGGTGAGGGGGGATCCCTGTGTGAGGGCTGAGATGTGCTGCTGCTTTTGGCCCCTGCACAAGTGCCCCCTCCTGCCCTGAGTGTGGCTTCTGGAGGAAGAGGAGAGGTAAAGTGTGTACCTGCTCCTGTCATGGTGTGGGGATGATTTGTGGTCCCTCTGCATATCCCCCATTGGTCTGTGGGGCAGGGGGCATGGTGGGCAGGCAGCTTTGCACAAGGCACAAGAGACGTACCAGCAGATGGGACATGGTGCATGCTGCTCCCTGTCAGGCAGGGCATTTTGGGAAGCTGCTTGGATTTTGGGCTGTTCCTCAGCAGTGAGCCAGTTCCCAAACAGCATTTGTTAGGTTGGAGTTTGCAGGGCAGGAGACTGCTCTGGGACCTGGGGAGTTGGAGAGACCTGTGTTGGTCTCATTTAATCACAAAGAGCTTTTCTTTTGGCAGAGATGATGCTGTTCTACTGCAGTGAAGCATCAGAAGTCCCTGGCTGTCAGCACAGCCCTGTCAGTACGGGGAACAGGGGAGGATGTGGGCACAGGAGATGTCGGATGAATGCCCCAAAGTGGTAAGTGATCAAAGCTAGATCCCAAGGAGGCTTTGGGGGCCTGTGTACCCTATTCCTCGTGGGTCAGTTGTGCCCAGAAGGTGGGGGCAAGGGGGACCTGGAGGGCATCCCTTGCTGCTAGCCAGAGGTGTGGCGATCCCAGGCACTTCTGCAAGGTCCCGCATGACTGAGGAGGTGGGCTGTTTTCAGGTCTCTGCAGTGAAAGTGCAGATTGCTGCACTGCAGAGGCAGGAGCTGGACTGTGATCTCACCATGGGAAAGGCTGATGTGGGCCAAACAAGTAGGAGCACAGTTAAATCGGAGCTGGAGACTTTGTTTCTCAGTCACTGAGAGGAGCACCCAGGAGGCCTGGTGCCTCACAGGGGTGTGAGGGCTGCAGGAGCGCTGCCCTCCAGGCGATCAGCTGCTCAGCTGAGGCTGTTTGGAGTGGGTGGTAGCTGGCTTCTGGACTGAGATTGTCTTTGTGGTGCTGGGGTTGCCTGTGGGCCTGTCTTGTAGGGCTGGCTGGGACTAAAGGTAGCAGCTGGCTTGGCCTTGCCTTGTAAGATGCTCTTCGTTGTAGATAAAAGCCTTTCTGATCATTCTAGTTCTTGTGGCTGGCAAGTATTTTATGAATGGCAAAGGCTGTCATTGTGGGTCAGCCCTTTGGGAAGTCTTTCTCATCTGTCTACCCTAGGAGCGGGTTGGCAAACCATCTTCCTTTTCTAAATGTGCTGGCAGGAACAAGCACCTCTGTGCTTGAACTACAACCCACTCAAGGTGGCAGTTGTGTTCCTGTGGCTGTCCTGTGCTTTTGGTTGAGCTTTGGGAGAGATTTTGCCTTGCCCAGCTGTGGCTGAAGCTCTAGCACCTGCTGTGTGTGGAGAAGTGAAGCCCTGTGCTTGGCTGGGAGCTGCTGGAGCAAGGGAGCATAAATCCAACGTGCACATCTGCACACCTGCCCCTGCTTGGGTGAAAACAGGGGTTTGAGTCCTACTATTTATAGAGGAAAAACATCTAGAGTTTCTGTTCCTGCTGTTTCTCTGTTTTCCTAGATGCTTATTGCTAAAAATAACTGCTATTTCACCTCTTGCCCACACTCCACCAGCTGCTTGGGGCCACCATTTTATGCTTCAGATTAAGCTGCAAAGAGCAAGTGACCTTTTTTCCCAGAGAGCCTGAAAGAGCAGGAATCGGATTTTGCCTTCACTTACCCCTTAAGGAGCTGCCAGAGGAGGAAAGGGCTGTATCTGCCAGTTCCCTGCAGCCCTTGCCGGGGAGCCGCACCACAGTGTGAAGGAAGCGCTGAGCAGGAATCAGGCATGCTGGCATCATGCTGGGTTAGTTTCCTCTTGGAAATGAAAAGTGGAGCAAGCCACAACTGAGACAAGGTGACTTTCAGTTTATTCAATGCATTGTTTACTTAATGCATGGTAACAGATCTCTGGAGCAGACTTTGCCCTGCTCCTCATCCTCAACTTATCCCACAGCTCCTACATCAGAAAAAGCTTGTTGCTGGGCTGGTGGAGCTAAAAGGGGGCAGCCAACAGCCATGGCTGTGTTGCTTCAGCAGCTCCTATTTCTTAGTAGGATGTAAGTGCCAGAAGGGGCTGTTTCTCTGCCTTCACAGATGCTCCCTTCAGCCCAGCTTGCTCTTTACTCCGTTTCAGCAAACACAGCTCTGGCTGGTGAAGTCCTTGTTCCAGCATGTTTCGTAAATATTGCCATTAAATGGAGGGTAGAAAGCGTTTAATTCAGGGGGAGGATAGTTGGACACCTGCAAAGACAAGTGCACCCCAAACTTAACTGGAAGTTGAACAGTGATCACTGCAGAGACTGAGCTGTGCGAGGGCAGAAAACCCAAGTGGCTTTTTTGTGCCCACATTGTTCACACAAGCTGGGGAGCAAAGTCTGGCAACATTGACCACACAGTTGGGCCTTGCCCACCTCTGCACTTAAGTCTCATCTTGTTACTCTTTAAAAGAAGTCTCTAAAAATACTTCCTTTATAAGGAAGCCTTTTAGAGAAGTCTCTAAAAGATGTCCTTTACTAGGATAATGAGATGAGGTATAAGTGCAGAGGTGGGAGGGGGCAGGCTGCACCAGAGAAGTTGCCTGAGAGGGGCAAGACCCATCCAGAGCGTCCAAGGCAGGGACTGACAGTGGCTGCAAGACCTCACTCTGCAGCTCAAATGAGTTGTTTGAAGATAAAAATGCTGCCCAGGGTTTCTTTCCCCCAATCCAGTCTCTGCAGTGATTGCTGTTCTTAAGAGCCCTGGCTGCTGGAGCAGAGTGCATGAACAGACCTGACCTGTGTCCCAAAAGGGAATCCCTGTGCAACTTTTGGGGTTGTTTGCAGTTAGTACAGAAACTGGCTAGTGCAGCATGGCTCACAGGCAGGACACTGCTCTGCTGAGGGAGCTGGCACCAGGACAGAACCGCCAAGGCTGTGTCCGTCTGGGGTGCTGCTACCAGCTCATGCAGCTGAGGTCAAAACATGTCTCTTCTTCCTACCCAATAAGTCTGTTCAGGCTGAATCACCACTTTGCTGTTGAGAAAAGCTCAAATATAAAACTGCATGAACTTACTTGTGTCTCCTACTACCTAGACATCCCAAAGAGGCAGCTGCTTCTTTACCTACCTCCTCAGGGACAGGCAGCCAGTACCTACTGGGAATGCCAGCCAGGCAGGATCACAGAAGCTTCTTCCCCAGGTAGGGGCACTGGAGAGGGGGCTGCTCATCCTGTCTCTGGAGAGAAGGTAGGGCTGTGTGCATGTCAAGGCTGTCTGAATGTATTTCTGCTATCTCTTGCCCAGTGCAGGATGTGCTACAAAGGAAACAAAAGTGCTTCATTCCCCTCATACTGCCTCTCTTCCTTGGGCACCCAGCCCTTGCTCCAGACTGCTCTCGGAACTGAAGCAAGGAGTTTGCTGGGAAAATGAGATGTGAGGGGCACCAGCTTCTTCCCAGCAACCTTTCCCTGCTAATAACTTCAGGGAAACCAAAACAGTAAGAATAACCTGGCTTTGGCTGCTAAAAACCAGGTAAAGCAAAGAAGTGAAAAGCTATGATGGAGATCAGGGAGATCCTTCCCCTCCTCCTTTGCTCTTGCACACAAACAATGGCTGCCTTGGGTTCCAGTCCTGCAAGGAACCTGCCCTGGCTGGGGAAGGCAGCCCCAGAAAGCAGCATAAGGAAGTTTTATTTATTTGTTCTTTGCTTACCACTTTCTCTGACCTCCAGTGCTGGCTCTGCAGTGAAAGCAGGACCTGTACCAGGCAGGATGTAGGCTCCAGGAGGTCACAGCAGAAAGGGCCACGTCCACAGGAGATGCCTGGACCCACTGGCCACACAGCCCTGACATCTGAGATGAGTTTTAACACAGCTTTAAATGGTGTGATTCACATTGCTGATGCAATCTTCTCTTGCTGCAGAACAAAACCCTTTGCACCAGAGCAGCCTCATGTGCCATCCCTGGGGTGAGTCCTGGTTCCCCTCCCCTCCCCTGGAGCAGGTCCAGCTCTCATCCTGCCCTTCTTTTCAGACCAGCTCATTGTTGAATAGCTTAAAAAGAGGTGTCCTTGTGTCCCGTCCCCACGCAGGTGGTTGTGAGACCATGGGTCCTGCCTTTGCCTCACTGCTGTGTGGTGGGACCGATACTCCTTGGGGCCCACAGTGTACCCAGAAGGTTCCTGAGGGCACCAAAGCACACAGATTTTCAGGGGCAGTGGGCACCAAAAAACAGATTGAAAGCTCTGGGGCACCCTAAAAGGCACCCCAAGGGTCTTGAGGGCACTGGAAAAGAAACAGAGGGGCTCCAGGAGTACCCCAAACCACCCTGAGCGGCACTGTTGGAGGACAAGGACAGAGCAGCACTGGTTTCCCTCTCGCCTCTCCAGCTAGCTAGGGAATCACAAAAGCAAGCCAAGTGGTCGAGGGAAACAGCATGGGGGCAGAGGGATTCAGACCACTGAAAAGTAGATGGAGGAATTCAAGGGGCCACAGCGGCACCGGAAACAATATACAGGGATATGGGAAGGCACCATAAAAGAACACAGGAGCCTCTAGGGACACTGGAGGGGGCATCAAGACCAAATTAATTGCATATGTAAGAGACCTGGGGTTTTTTTGGTTTTTTTTTTTAGCAGAAAGAGTCCTATATCTGTCCTTTTGCCTCCATTCCTGGCATCCAGGTTTTTCAGATGCATTTCACGGTGCGTAAGCATCCCGGGAGAATTTCCTTATTGTTCATGCTACGGAAGAGAAACGCTCCCATTTCCACTTGGATCTTACAATGCCTTGTCAGTGACAAAACATTCCCAAATCCTCTCATTTATCAAATGGCCAATCCTGTTAACAGCTTAAGAAACATAATTACCTGCAATCTCTTCTGCTATTCATTTTATGCCTACACTTCCCTCTCTCTGGCAGCTTACCAGCAGGCAAGTCAAGAGCTGAAGCACGGCTGCAGCCACAGAGTGCTTCAGCAATGCAATTTCCTCTAATCACTTACATGATGATTGCAGGAGTTTTGCCTCCCTGTTTGTAGCAGCATGAAGCAGGTGAGTGAGGAAGGCACATGGCCAAAAGCATTGGCTAGCTCAGCACCAGTTGTGTGTAGGTTTCCAAGCATGGCCACATTTTAAGTGCTGTTCTACCCGAAGGGTGGGAACATTGTTGATTAACATCTGCTTTTAGGGCACCAGAAATCACAGCCAGACTTACTTTCCTGGGAGATACATTTGTGCAGGTGGGCTCTGAGAGAAGCAGCAAGAGGTGCTGGTGCAGCCTTGGGTGCTGGAAATGGCTGTGAAAGCTTCATCAGCAAGAAGGCAGGGCCTGAAACATCCATGAGCTGGTGGAGGAATGGGGAAATCAGGATCAGCTGGAGACGGTGTGAGCTCCTGATTATTGCATTGCTAAAAGAGGCTGATTTTATCTTATTTCACAGTGCATCTACAACCTGTGAGAGTCTTCACAATGGCTCATTTGGATCAAATCTCAGGGAGGATTTAAAGAGCAATGTTTGCAGGCTGGAGATACGCTGGCTTCCTAAATACTGGTTACACATGGGACAGCTTGATCTGAAGAGAAACCCCTCGGAACACCATGGCTTCCCCTAGAGCTAGGGAACTAGAATATTCCCAGGTCTGTCCTACCCGTGCTGGCTGCTGAGGAAGTTGCCTTTTGTGCCTTAAAATCTTGTACTAGCTTGACATTATCATTGTGCATTTAACTGGTCGAGACATGCTTCTGTCTGCACTCTCCATTTAGACCTGCCTTCAGTTTGGAAGGATTTTTCTTATGCCTACTCTACTCTTCTCTTCAATTGTACCAGCTCTTTTGGATCCTTAGTGTTCTGGACAAATGATACACATTTCTTCTGACACTTCCATGTGTTATTTTTAAACAGTTTTTTGTGCTGCTTGCCAACATTTTATCCTTACAGTTCTTTGAATTTTGTATGAAAAACCCCTATGAACAAACTGTATACAAATCAGAAGATCTTTTTTTAAAGTCAGACATCATCTTAAGGGATTTGGGGTTTTATGATCCTGCTAAGATACTGAATTCAAGTACATTTTGGTCACTATTATAGAATAGCCCTTTCTTAATAGCAGTTTGAACCTCAAATGCTGAATTTGGCCAGAACTGCCTAAAGAACTGCTTTTTCCCATTGGAAATAGTTTAATTCAGTTCTCAAAATTCAGTTACTAAATTTTGGTATGGCCCAAATGCCACCCAGGCCCAGGTGCCAAAGAGCTTGGGTGGCTCTGGGCCTCCTGCCTGGAGTCACGTGCTGCTTAGGAACAGCAAGGAGTCAGGTAAGAAACTATCAGAGTCCTGAGGAGGGACTGCAGCAAGCTGGCTTCTTGTGTTTAACAGGATATAATATATACGTAGGGAAATTAAGAACTGCAAATGAATAAATTGTACCTAAAGAAAGTGAAAACTGCCCCAATTTAAAAAAAAAAAAAAAAGTAGGACAGCTGTGCTTTTATACAAGAACTTGTTCTTTCTTTTATGACGTTTATTTCAAGTCATGCAAACCCTTCAGAGCAGCTCTAATGCCCAGTGGAGTTCTCCAACCTAAATGACTTGTCGTCAGTGTAAGAAACAAAGATAATATAATTTGAATACTGGATGCAACAATGTAAGCTGCTCTAGAGGCTGATTCTCCTTGCTCCAAGTGGGAATGATGGTTCCGAACACAGTCACCGGAATAGACTGGGAAGCAGACATCTCATTTGTGAAGAAATGGCCAAAATCTCAGCTTCCCCCCCTCTCATTTGTTTCTTCCTGGAAAGAAAAAAACAAAACAGTTGCATAAAGGCACTGCTATTTCAAAGCAAATTTTAAAACATTTCTGATTTGCAAGTGGCATTTCAGCATTTTCATGAGAATAAAATGCTACTATGGTGCTGTGTTTAAATATTTCATTCCAGCTCCCTGAACAAACTTAAAATCTTATTATAAGTCGTTTTGACATAAAAGTGTGCTTCTCTGTGGTGCCCGTAGCTTAGACATCTCCAGCTTCAAGCGCAGCTGCAGGAGCCCTCCCTGCTCAGGGCTGATCAAAGAAAAACCACGCTGCCACCCCGGAGCCGCTGCTTGTCCTCAGCACCCAGCCCAGGAGAATAAACACATCCTGAACGTCCCGAGTGCTTCTTCCCTAGGGGTGATGCAGTCTACGCAAAATACACGTTGCTGTTGTAACCCTGCTGTGAAAAGGTTGAGTGAGTTTAGCAAACAAAAATAACTTGCCTTCAAATTGTGCTGAAACAAAACATCAGCCAGCACTGGCTGCTCAATTAAACAGTTTGTCGTGCAGCCTTTGGAGAGGAAAATGCCTAAAAAAAGGATTTCAGGGTACATACATACTGTGTGGAAAGAATGTTTCATGAGGATTTTTTCAAACCTCCCTGCAATTCCCATGCACTGCCATTCCTTGCCATGCAACATGTGTGTTGCCCTCAAATTTGGATATGGCTGCGTGCGACTGTGCTGTGACAACTGCCAGGATGTACGTGGGGCCACAGAGGGTGTATGTGTACATTTAGTTATTTGGGTGGGTAGTCCCGATGTGGGAGCAAGGAGCCATTTTTTCCCTCCTAGAGGCTTGAGCACATCTCTTTTGGGAGATGCTGGCTCTCCTCTTCCTCAGCGTGGGCATTTAATCCCCCCGATACCCATGGTCACCCTGCTGGTGGGAGGGGTCCTGCTTTACCTGTCAGTGCTGGCTTTCTGCTGTGAGCACTCCACTGTTGCGTCCCACTGTTGCAACTGAAATGGTGATGTTGGCCGTGCACTGGGGCTCCCAGCTCCTCGTGTTTATTGCCTTGCTCCTCGTGGTTATGTGCAATGCTGGTTTTGTTGGGGCTGAGATCTCAATACCACAATGGTGGCAGCTCTCCCAGGGTCTCTAAGGACCTGTTTTGGGATTCCTAGCATCCTGACTCCATTGCCTGACCGCAGAAGCCCACGCCTGTGGTTGGTGAGATGCTTACGTATTTCTTCTGGTGTCTCTGCCCTTGATAACACCCTGGTCTGTGGGGCGGGTATAAGGCTCAGCCTGCAGAAGCCGAAGTCATGGCGGTGGGTGTCTCGGGGCAGGACACATGCTGGGACACGTAGAGGAGGATGGGGTTACTTGCTGTCTCACATACGGCGCCACCCGCCAGCCTTACAGAGCCTGTATGAACACTGTGTGTTTTGCATCTCCACCATTCTTGCTGAGTAGCTTTGATGGTTCTTGATGCATGAGTGAGGCCCCATCCAGCGCACGGGGAGGGTACAAGCAAGTGGAAATCGGGGCTTATGTTTGCCACTGATAAATGTATTAGTCTTCATAGCAGAATTTAAACTACAACCCCTTTTCAGGCACCTCAGCACTCCGTTATTTTGCAGGCCTTGTAAGAGAATGTGATTTTGCCTTTTAACTGGAGTGTATCTTATGCTAAGCAGTGAGATTAAGCGTAGGGATCCAAAAGAAGTTGCTGAATGGCAGAATTGCCTTTATAAATAACATTAATAATTTATCCGATGCAGGGTTTTTTTGGGTAAATGAAATACCTGCCTCTGTATAAAGCCCACTGAATAGGAACACATCTCCGCTTTTACGAGGCTTGGATTAAAGAAGGGAAACGCTAAGGGGCTTATCTTCGCTTCAATTTGCAGCCCTTCCGGCTAATGGCAAACTCATTTAAGAAGCTCCTGTGTTTGTGCCAGCTCTGCCTTTATTCTCGGTGCTGGAGCTCGGCTGCATTCCTCACCACAGCACGGGAGAGAGCAGGGAGGAAGCAGTTTGTTTTCTTGACCTCGGATTACCAGACAAAAGCTAGCAAGAATAATTTTCCTTGGAGTCCTCCCTATTGTGGGTTGCTCAAAGCGGCTGCACAGCGGCTGTGGGGAAGCTGGCGGTTTGGGGACCCCGTGTGTGAAAGAGGATGGGGCTGGTGGCTGAACGGGGATGCGTTGAAAGAGCATCTGTCATCTTTCTTTTGGGATGCCTGCATCCTCCTGCATGGACAGTTGTGAAATGGCAAAATTCATCCTCCGCAAAGCCCACGAGCTGTCACTTCTCAGCTCTTCTTTTATGCTGGTAAAAATCAATTGCTTCAAAGTTCACTGAAGGTGAAGGCAACATTTGCTTTCCATTCAGAGCTAAGCGGGCCATCTTCGAGAGCAAATGCTCTCAAAAGGGAGAATAGCAAAAATCAGCAGAAAAATTCTCTGAATAATTTGGACTAGGAAAGGAAAAAGCAATTTGCTCCCAGTCATTCCACAGACAAAAGTATGAATAAAAAAATCATGAGCTATTTACCCTGCCTGGACTGTTTGCATGAGTTTTATGCTATTCCAGTTTTGCTTCACCAACCCCCAAAGACCTTATCACTGGATCCTCAAAGGCACTTAAAGCAAGCATGCTTTTTTTCTCCCTTTTTTTTTTTTTTTTTTTCCATGCTGGATCAGCAGGGACCAAAAGCAGAGGAAACAATAGGGGTCCTAAATCTGAACCATGCTGATGCTGGCATGTGCATTGACCTGGATCAGAGACCCAGACTCTGGCCGGCCAACTCTACCAACATAGAAATTTTATCCAAAATAGTATTACAAGCTTGGGTGCTTTGCATTCAGATAGTGAGGCTGTGGCAAAGGCACGGCGGGTATTTACAATCTACTAGAAAAACCTGATACATGTTGTTAGCTATTCTGTTGTAAAAGCAGTTTACGTTACCCACATCTGTTGGTTTAGGTGGCCCAGCCAGACGGCTGGTGCTGCTCGAAGTGCCAAAGACCACGGTGCTGCAATGAGGAGAGGAAAGAGAAAGGTGGATGAAGACCTCGTAAGCTTTATTAAAACCCACCAAAAACGTCAGGAGATTTGGGGATTACGCTGTGTAATTACATTACCTTAAGAAACAAAGTTTAGTGAAAATTTCCTGTTTTGTGTTGCCAGCACTTTTCAGCCATTAGTAACACATAACTTCTCATTGTCTTTTCCCGAGGCACAGATGGGCTAATTTTCAGCTACCTGATAATTACACATTGTTTGAAACTGTATCAAAAGCTTCTGTTCCTGCATTCTTCCAGTAGCTGTTCTTACAGTTCACAAAGTCCCTTGGTTGGGGCTTGCAAAGGTCCCCATCCATCGGTCCGTCTGTCCGTCTGGAGGGCCAGGTGCAGAGCAGCAAAACCTCCACCTTCACCCACAGGTGTTGCAGGCTGCTTGTACGGATTTGCACCATTCCCAACCCGGGTGGATTGCCTGAAGCTCCATCAAAAGCATCGTCTCGGCTCAATGCCAGGATCTGAGGTTAATATGGGATAATGCTGCATCAAACTGTTTCTACGTGTGTGGGTGCTGATGTCACAGGGAAATTAAGGATGAACCAAAACGAGGTACTGGAAATCAGTATAATAAAGGTTGAGTCTCAGTTTTCCTTGGGCCAGGAGCTGTCCTTGGGCAAAGCTGCGGGCTGCCAGATTGGAGAAAGGCACCCATCAGCCGTATGGAGAGGAAGGTTGACAGCCCCTCCTCTGGAGCCACAGTAGATGCTGGAGAAGCCTCCTTGTCCCTCGATCCCTCCTCCTCGGGAGTGGTTATGCTGCCAGTTGAGCTCTGACTGGTTTTAGAGGGTGGTTTCTCAGCTTGTTCGAGGCTGTCCAGGGGGGAAATGCAAAAGGCCTCACTCATGTGTTTTCTGCTTCCCCATCATCAAGTATGCCGGTTGCCTTATCAAAGAATGAAATTAAATTGAGTTGACATGACTGGTTCTTGACAAACCCATGTTCTTTGATTTTATTCATCATTTTACATCTTACAAGTTGCTCATTTAAGGCTTTCTTCCAGCCTCTTTCAGGGAATTGAGATTAAGATGATTATTCAGTTTGGTTTTTTTTTTTGTTTTGGTTCTTTTTTTAAGTACCCTCTTTAAAGTGAGGTCCTTCTCTCATCTCCAGGGACCTCTGTGCCTTCATAAATTTTGAAGATAACCACTTGGCATTCAATGTTCTTGGGTGCATTTCATCAGGTCCTCACATTTTGAATACATTTGACATATCCAAATGGCTTTAAACTTCTTTCCTTATGCTGGCCTTCTCCACAGTTCCCTTCAGAGCCTGTTCTGTTAAGTTTCATTCACAATTAACCATTTTATAAAGACTGAAACAAGGGAGATGGGGCAAATTTCTGCTTTGAACGCTTAGTCTGTTTTCCTTCCCCAGACATGTACACCCCTACACATCTTGCTGTTCTCATTTTACATCTAATTTATTTGCAGACCCTTGCTGGTTGCCTCCGAAACCTTGTGTGCACAGACTTTGCTGCTCTCAGGCTGTGAACCTGTATTATGCCTCTGTTTTCCCCCCAGGCACATGCCCGTTTTGACTTCCCATACAATTTCTTTCCAGCTTCCAGACCCTGCTGCTGCCATAATGCCATCTAATTATGCTTATCTGCTTTCACAGGGGAGCAGTTTGCTGTTGTGCACCATCTTTGGTCTCTTCTGGGAACTGCCAGTTCTCATACGTTTCCTCGCCACATATTTCCATCCAAGAGAGCTTCTCCACCGCTTCCCTGATCTCTGCCAGATGCTTGTTATTTTGTTACTTCTATTCTTCCGTCTTGCTGTGCTGGTGGGAAGAGGCACTCAGGTAATACATAGCTTCTATTCCCAAATCTCTTGGGGTGCAAGTTAAGGACTAGCCTGATAAGGCTGCAAAACTGAAGGGGGGGGTGGGAATCACTGAAAGCTCCTAAACCACTCCTGGCAGTGGTCCCAGGTGGAACTGCCTGAGTGTTGCGGTGGAGGGGCCGTTGCTTGGGCAAAAAGATCCAAATTGGCCAGTTGGTCCATGTTGGGCAGTATGTGGGAGGGGGGCTCTGCAGCAGGACCCCCCAGACCCTGGCATCTCCCAGAGCCATTTCTGATGTCCTGTGTGCACATGGGGCTGGGATGAAAAAGCAGCTCTGCTCATGCCTCGGTTCTCCAGGCGACATTCGTATCCTCGGCTCAGGAGAGCCAAAGCATTGCCCACCTCCCTAGCCTGGTTGCCAGCGCTGGGCTGGAGGCTCGGTGCAGTGGCACTGGTCACCTGCCTGATGGTCACCAGGCTGGCCCGAGTATCTTCTCGTTTCTCCTGTGGCCATTTGGAGACGAGTGCTGCTGGGAAGGCGGCTCCTGCAAGGAGGAGTTTGAGGTGCCCTTGGGGGCATTTCACATTCAGATCCTCAACGTTTCTGAGTGCAGTTTTGTTTCGAGTTTTACAAATGCTCTTCTGCTTGCTTGCTTGCCTCAAGTAATGAAGCAGCGAGATAAAAGACAAGGCCACAGAAGGTTGTTAAAAAATTACTTGCAAATTAATGTGAGGACAAGGTGTATGAGTTAATATCGTATAAAGACCCTTGAAATCGGTATACATGTGTGCACCCTCCGAGCACTGACATTCGCAGGCAGAACTACACTGGTAAACCGAGCCCAAGGGGCTTGATTAACAGGAAATGTTCAGAATGCCAATTAGAGCAAAGTTTACCGAACAAATTGTTTGCACTTGTACCCTAGAACCATCATGAATTTTAATTCAGCATGGATTTATGTGGCTGAAACAATAATTAAAGATACATGAACGCCTCACGTTCACGGGACTCCCCCACAGCTGCGCTGTAGTTTTAGGTGGGGAAGGGAGCGAAGAGCCCCTTTGGGCAGGGTCTGCTCTCACTTGGGAGGTGCAGGAGGCTTTTCCCCATGGAGATAGAAGCAGGTTCCCAAGTACTGAGCTCACCGATTTGTCTTTGATTTCTTTTTTCTTTTTCTTTTCTTCTTCATTTATGTAATCTGAGCAAGAATGATCCATGGGATGTTTTCCTCAATAAATAATGGCTTGTCTTTTCCTGCCTGCCGCTTCTGGTGGCTCTGAAATGTTAAATCATCTCCTTGGATATCCCAAGGCTGGAGCCTGGCCCTGTGCTCTGCCTGCAGCCCTGGAGGGGACACAGGGATCCCCTCTTTCCTTATTCCTGCTCCTGCTCTGCCAGTCCCAGGTTTGGCCATGGGGGAAGAGCCCTGTATGCCACCGTAATGCCAGGAGCAGCTTTGCTGGAGGAGAAAGTGGTGCTACTGTACAGCATCGGGGAAAAGTCACAATTGAGCAGTGCGATGTATATGTATGCCTTCATTTGAATTCTTCTCTCCCTCTCCTTGTGCTGGTAAATAAGTTACACGTATTTTTAGAAGAAGTTATTTTCTGTCACTGCACTTTTAAATATCAAGCTCCTGGAGAGAAGTCTTCAGATAGTTTAAGGTCAGTCAGGCTTCAAGGAAGAAGTACGGAGGTGGGGAATAAAAGCGGCTGTTGGGCTGTGGTCCAGGCTAAACCCAGGCTGTGGGCTAAAGGATGGGCCAGCACGAGCATCCCGCACAGACGCAGCAGCCAGGGGGCCAGGGCATTGCTCTCCCTGTACTTCAGCAGTTTCCCTCTGTTATGGAATAGCTAAAAAGCTTTGACAAAAAAAGCCAGTGGCTGAAAATTATCTGGCCTGTTAGCTCAGGAATACTGATGAATAATGCATACATCCAAAGGTCAGTTTACAAATGATTAATTAACCTTAAGAGAGGTTATCTTCTTTGGCGACATCCGTTGTCCTAAATGGCTTAATCATGTCTGCACAGGATAATGTGTTTGAAACAATTCCTTGGGAAATCGAGGGATCATGGAGCAAGTGCTGGACCCCTGTGTGGGTCATGGTAGAGACGGGCCAGCAGCAGGCACGGGGACTGCAACAGGTCTCCAGGCTTTGCTGTGCTGTGCGTGGTGTAAGGCAGGCTCAAACATCACTTACTGGAGCCCGGTGCCTGCTCACGTGCATGCTGAGCTGTGTCTGGGAGGGTGCAGAAATTGCACCTTTGCTGGGGTAAACAGTTCGGGCACCTGCTTCCCCGCTTTGACATAGGAGCACCGCTCTCTTGCCAGAGAGCTGCTCCGGGTGCCTCCCGCTGCGACTAATGGCAGCTGCACTCAGTGGGCAAACCGGCCGTTAGTCCAAGGGCTTTTTGCATTTGTTATCAGTGATTTGTTACGTGCATCTATTAATAAAGTGCTCCTAAAAAGCACTTCCGCTGTCTGGAGTAATTTCTGGCTGATACCTGGATGCCTGCAGCGAGCAGCGTCTCTGCTAAAAGCTTGCTCATCTTCAGCAGGGACCTGCGCAGCTGCTGCTGTGGGGACCTGCCGTGGTCCCCAACTCCGGGGAGAGCTTAACCCTGTTTGCCCCCAGTTCAGGCTTCAAGAGAGCCCCCAGCACCAGGCAGGGTCACTTACGATGATCATATTTTAGTTCTAAAATAAATGGGTTTGGTTTGGTTTGGAAGAGGCAGGTCTGGCTGGAGGCTGGCCCCCATCGATACCTCTCACGGGACAGATGTCAGCGCGTGGAAGCCTTGTCTACATCAGAAAGTTGCTGTTCCTCCAGCTCCTTCTTCCTTCTACACATCCCTTCCCCTCCCAGGCTGTCTTCCTGTAGGAAGAACAATTTTCCCTACACTGGGTGCAGCTAAGTTGGTTTCTTACCTTTTTTTTTTAATCCATAAAGTCACAAAAGCAGCACGCATTCACACCTGAGCACCCCATGCCTTGGAATGCCTGACATTTCTGAAGTGTTTCAGCTCAACTTCAGCGTTTCGGAGTGCAGAAGAATCACTCTCCATGGGGAAAGAGAGAATCTGGGGGGAAAAAATCAAAAATACACGTCCTAAGCAGCTGGTTTTCACTTTGTCCGGCACAGCCAAACCCCAGAAGGGCAGAGGGTGTCTGAAGTACAGCTCTGGGGGGGTGTGAAGCCCTAAACTGGGTTCAGTGACCCATCCAAACACCTGCTGGCCTGGGTGCTGAGGGTCCCCATGCTCATGGGTGCAACTCAGAAATGATGGGGAGCCCTTGCAAATCTTGGTGTCATCGTCACTAAGCTGGTGAACCACCAAGTTTTTCCCACCTGTCTGCTCATCTCCCACATTCCTGGCTGCCACATCTGTGCAATATCACTCCTGACCTGCTGGGAACGGGAGCAGTGGGGCGATGGAGACCATCAGGGTGACACCAGAGAAGCAGCACCTACCGTGACTGCTCTGCTTGGTGCTTCTACAGCTCAGGCATCTCCTGGGGCTACAGCTTTAATACATGTATTTATGAATTTTTATGGATTTTTTCAGAAGCATGAAAATGATTTACAACATTTCATATTACATTTTTTTAATCCTTTAAAATTAAAACAAATCTTTTTCCTGCTTTGCCCAAATTTAAGGCATCTCTTTTGTTTAGCTCTTGCAGAAAAAAATGGATGGAAGAAACTCCTAAAATCCCCAACCACTGGAAACAAAATTAGTATTTTTCCAAGTTAAGTACTGTAACAGAGCAAACATACATGTTTAATTTGAAAATGTTGATTCCAAATGGATTTTTCTTTAAAAAAAAACTTCCCCCAAGCAAGTCAATATTTGTAATCAAATTGAAATTTCCTCTGGGAATTATTTATTTTCATGAGGTCTAATTTTTGCAAGGGAAATTTTTTACACAGGAAGGTTCTAAGTCGCTTTAAACCAGCTTTAGGAATCTGGGCCATGGGAGGCGGCCAGAAGATCCCACTCCGGCTGCAGCTCACTTGCCTTTGATGAGGGTGATCTGATGAAAGAGTTGAAACTGACTCTTTGCTCTTTGAAGAAGGTAAAGAGTGAGCAGAAAGGAAGGGGAGGAATTGGAGAGGAGGCGGCATTCAACACCAGTTCCAGCCTGGTTCCCCCTCAATGTTTCTTGACAAGGCAGCAGATGGCACAGGCTCCAGCTCTGGCAACGTGCTGACATGAAAGTGAGACCTCCGAGTTGGCTACTTTGGCTTCCCACCCAGCCGGGGGACATGTGGCACTCTGGGGAGGTGGGGAGTTCCCCTACCCCTCTCTGACATCTGCTGAGGGATGAGATGAATTGTGCCATTGACCTTCATCTGCCTCGAAGAGGAACTGATGGTGGCAGGTCCATGCCCACCACAGCCCGATGAAGCCCACCTGCGCTGCCTGACTTGCCGTGGATTTTCTGGTGGAGCAGAAGCGTGCCTCAGGGTACTGCAGCCCCTCCACGGGTAACCCAGCGCGGCCCCCAGGAGGAACAGGCACCTTGTACTGCTGCTGTTAGTGCATCAGCAGAGCTCCAAACCAGTTCTCCAAACCTCAAGAGAAGAGGACACCAGGGTCTTCCAGCACCTAGAGGGAAGCCCTTCAAAGATGATGATTTTCTTGCAGAATTCCTGTCCATTTTAGAGCAACAGTTGGGGTTAATGATGTGTGTAATTTACATTATTATGCCTTTTATTTTTGTATTATGATAAATCACCTACCTTCATGTTTCTTTTTATTATGATGTGCTGGGAAGACAATATAGTGGTAGGAAAACAACATTATAGTGCTGCACTGTCAGTCTCAAACACAGAACCAGCACACCCATGCTACAAACACTCACAGATGCACAGCACCGTGTCAGATTATTAGCTCCAAGGCAACTGCCAACATGCAGTTTTATTAGAAATGAAAACAAGGTAATTCAAGATTTATTTTCTAAGAAAGTGCCAGGAGGCAGGAGCCAACCCCCAGCATCTCCCATAAAACACCCTGCACATGGTAACTTGCTCCTCCTCAGCCTCTGCCCGTGGACTGGGGCTTTTTGGGTGACCTCTTCAAAAGGAGGAGAATTTCCCTCCTTGTCCCCATACTGGGCCCTAAAGGGAGCAATGGAGATTGACTGAAGGGCTTCACTGCACCCAGGGGACATGCCGCACCCCGCGCTGCTGTGGGCCCAGGCATGGCTCCTAGGGGATCTGGGAACTCCTAATCACACATCCTTGATATTACATACCCTGGAATTACATACCCTGAGATTACATATGACATACGCTAATTATTTTCCTACTCAAAGTACTCATTACTTTCAGAATATTGCTGCCTTAGCCCCTTTTCTAATGGATTGGGGTGAACTGATCACCAGATAAAACTCCTTATTAACAGTTATCTACCATGCCCCGAGGTTGTTGCTCTGCCCAAAACCAGTCCGTGCCTAGGCACTGATACAGGCACATGCTGTGGTCAGAGAACGGCCACACTGGAAACATTTAGGAACTGGGAGGAAAATTATCAGAATAATTAAAGTGATTAATTTAGAGTTGTTGAAGACCATTTTAAAAGATGCCCTAAACGTGTTCCAAAAAGCCATGCTGATTAAAAAGACAACGAAAAAAATGCACCTTGGTTAGATGAGAGGTGAAAGAAGGAATAAAACCAAATAAAATAACCTATATAATAAATGGGATAAGAGCAAGCTGACAGCACCGATCATCAGTCGGAAAGCCAGAGATGCAAACAGTGCCTGACAGTAACCTGCGTGGTGAAAGCGGCCCTAATGGAGATGGAGAGGCGGTTTCCCAGCCCGGGTGTTGGCTGTCCCACAAAGAGGGAGCGCGGCAGGGCAGCTCCAGAGCAGTTTGTGTCACGGATCTGGAATGGAGGCTTGCTGTCATGTTCTGGACAATGCTGAACTGTTTCTGAAACATGCCTGCCTCCCCCCCCCCGCCCCAGATACATACTTTTAAAAACAATCTGAAAAGCAAAGCTTGGAAACCTGACTCTTCAAATAAAGATCCAGAAACACTTCTGTTCTCAGCTTCTGATCAATCTTTTTTTAGCTCTGCTGTCACTCTTAAGGACATAGAGGGAAGGTCTGGTAGGGCTTGTGTGTCCTCCAGAGGACTGACGTAGCTGGAGGACCCGGAATCTGATGCATTCAGCTTGCTCAGGTTGGACTTACTGCCCACAGACCATTGGTTTGGAACAAGCCTGGCATTTCCCGGGGTAGGAAACACGCCATGCATGTGCAGGACTGTAGTGGGTGCTGGAAGGCATCCGCACACCGATGCTGAAAACTCCTAACCCCAATCCCTCCTCCAGGCGCCCGGCAGCTTTGGCACCACACGGGCACAGATCAGCCCAGTGTGGCAGCAGTGGTGGGACAGATTGCTGCCCAGGGGTCTGCTCACAGAGAGGTTTTCCTGCTTGGTTCAAATCGTTCTGCTCCATCTGAGGCTTGGATGGAGGTTTGCCAGCCTGGAAAGCAGAGATGCTAGAAAAGACCTGATGTCAGACCTCAGAGGTGGGGGCTCGCGCAGTTCTGTTGGCCAGCCTTGGGACCGAGTGGTGGGAAGGGTCCCCCTGCCATACACCCAAGCACCTGGGAAGCCTTTGGCTGCCGCTGGCATTGGCACACAAACTGAGAAGACATTTACTTCCAGGAGCAGACGCAAACATAGGGAACTGCCAATTGGCCAAAATCAAATAAAACATGACCTCTGATGAACTGGAGCCTTAATACTTTCAAACAACCCTGCACTCAATATTGGCAATGTAATAGTTTACCTTTGAGACATGAGGGCTGAAGGAGAAAGGAAACCTGAAGCTCCCGGAGATGTTTCATTACCATCATTTCTATTATTGATAACAAGGCAGCAAACCCCCACAAGGTCCCTCAGCCGGGCTCTAGGCAGCCTGCCTGTACCTTTTCCCCAAGGGAAAAGCACAGACCCTGGGAGCTGAGTTTTATTAGAGCACCCGAACCTCTCGGAGTACAGAAAATTCAGAATAGAAATGCTCTCCCCTGGCAGGAAGGTCCTTTCTCTCAGATTTGTTCTCAAACCTGCAACCCCCCAGCCACTCCCCGGGTAACCACTCGCCCACGCAGCCTCGCCAGCCCCCAGGGAAAGCCCCTTTCTTGCCTTTAAGTAGGGCAGACACCCCCAGGGAACAAACCCTATGTTAGAAATAACAGGAACTCTTTAGGGGGGGTGTGTGTGTAAATCATCTGAGTTTGATTATAACCATAAAGAAAGAAATGGAAGTTTATCAGCAATACACACCGCCTCCCAGCCAAGCAAATACCCCAGACCACGGTCCTGTCCAGAAGCAGCATAAATTTCTCAGCAACTTAAGGCTTTGGTGCCTGGATCACCCCAAGCTCTTTGGAACCAGTTTGAAGCACAGGCAAATCCATTAAAAAAATGATTTATTTTATTTCTCTATAGCAGTTTTTAACTTTAGTCCCTTTTCTCTTAAACTTTGGCTACAATAAGTTCACCCTTTGCCTTTCTTTTTTCCCAGCAAGGTGTTTCATACATTTTTAAGACATATCCCTCTTGTTACCCTCAAATCACCAGGGTGGACGATCCAGCTCCTGGTATGGGTCTATAAACCCCTTTCTGCCTCTACCCCAGGACAAAACAGGGTGCTGCCAGCAGTTACCCTGTGCCACGAGGTTTATCCAGAGCCATTGTAGAGGCTGCAGTTCCTCATCCCACTTCCACAACCTGCGATCTCCTTCACTCGGGTACTTCAAAACCCAGCATGGTCACACGAACGGGAAGCACGGCTAGAGGCAGTTTGGGCTTCTCATTTCCCAAAAATTTGAAGGCAGGGGGACCAACAGCCTATGACAGTCACCCCTGCCATACCCCTTACAAACCTTTCAGTAACTCACTTTTCAAGGCATTTAGGCGTTTGTAACTTGCCGCTCAAGAGGAATGGGGACACTGTATAGGCTGGGCACAGCAGTAGCGTACAGGGAGCCGTATGCTCTGCCAGGAGAAAAGCAGATGAAGATTAGCAGAGGGACTGACCCCAGGCAGACATATCTGGGGCCATGGCCGAAGCTGCCACAGACATGGGTCCTGCTCCCACAGCTGCAAACCACAGCTCAGCACAGCCCTTCTTATCCCCAGCAATGCCCTTACTGCTGTGAGTGGAAGGAGATGAAATTCATGCACAGCCCATCCTTTGTGCATAGGGTACCTCAGGTTTTATCCCAGCTACAGGGGAGGATCACGCCTCTCCTTGTCTCATGAAAAAACCCTACTTTGCACCCTTGTAGCAGCAGCAGCACCACTGCTGCACCAGCACTGGTATGCAAGGTATCCACCCCCAGGCATCCCCAAACAGCCACCATATCCCAAAACATATAGCCAGGACGGGTGAAAATGAGTGTCCCTCCTGTGATTTGGCCCTCTGACTGCAATAAAACCATCTGATGACCAAGAATCCTTTTCTGCATGGTATGTCAGTCAGTAAAGTAGCCAGTCAGGCAGGGCCAGGGGGTGGTTTGGGATGTGGCAGCACAGTACATTTTTCCCCAGCCACCAAGGTGGTCGGGGAAGTCCTTCAACCCCTTCGCTGCTTCTCTGGCAGCACATGTCTGTGGCTGCAGGTCTGGACTGGGAACTGCATCCCTGGCACAGCTGGAGTTAATGTTGACTTTTGAAAGCAGGAAGAAGGATTGTGTTCATATATATGTACATATAAAAATATGTATTTTTAAATCCAGGAAATTCTCGTCACCCCCCTGGGGTTCAGCTCCCAGCTGCTACCGCAGCCGGGTTGGGTGCGTTGCAGGATGCAGTGCAGGGAGAGGGGCTGGGAACGCAGCAGCACTGGGGCTCACAGCCAAGAGAAACTCTCTGCAGCAGCGCCCTGTGTGCCGAGTGATTCACAGGGACAGGTTTTCACAACCTCAGGCTCCCTGAGCCCGCATCCAGCCCACAAGCCACCCCGAGCACAGCAGGGATGACACCCGTGTGCCCACAGCTGGTCCCTCACAGCCAGCCCTGCCGCTGACAGCCACACTGGTGCCCAGCCTGGGCACCTCACTGGGGAAGCCCTTGCATGCATCCAGTGCCACGGAGCCACAGCAAGACCTGCCCTGGCGTGGCTGCTTGGCCATACAGCCAAGGGCTGCTGTCACAAAGGGACTCTATAAACCCACCGGCCAGAGGTGCCCTCTCCCCCGGGCACGGGGGACTAGGCAGGTCCTTGCTTGCTTTTCCTGTGCTGGTTTTAGCTGAGCAGCTGGAAGGAGCCGGCCAGGAGCCACCCAACAGCACTGCAGGAGTCATGCAGCAGGATTTAAACACCCCAGAGCTGGAGGGTTGCATGTTCTGCACCCACCCCTCCCACTTACCTTAGCATCCTGCTATCCTCAGTGAGCTGAGCAGCTCTCCAGTGTCGGAGAAGGGGAACAGCTGATGGCACCTCCCCAGACCCCAGACCCGTCTCTGTGCCCACCAGGAGGGCAGCAACACCACGGTGCCTCCAACTGCCCCTTGCCAGCAAGCCCTGGCTCCTGCAGCCCCCTCAAACCTAGATGCGTGGAAAAATCTGCAAGATGACAGAGAGCTCTCTTATTCCTGCCATAATTAGTCCCTTTGGAATTCAATTAACAAGCTCCCCGCTGCAGCTATCAAGCCATCATCAGTTAGGCAAACAGGCGTACAAGCCAGGCCAGGTTCTTGAGAGTACAATATAAATATTTCAGCATGTCCAAGGGGAGCCTGTCCTTCCACACCAGCTGCAACTTCAAAATGTTGCCCTGCTAGTGGGGATATAGGAGCTTTACTGATGGCCAGAAGCACCCGTGTGTCCCCTGCTCACCCTTCCCAGCTGGAGAGCATCTACCCTGCCCAAGCAGTGCCTGGGAAAAGCATCATCCCTGGTATGACCACAGCATCACGGGGCTGGCCCTGGCCTGGCAGGGCTGGTGCCACGCAAGGTGTGAACGCGCTGTCAGCTCTGCTGTCACTGTGTGCTAGCGTGGTGCTAGGCACGTAGGCAGGCATCGAGCGATGTGAGTGGTGTTGCCCTGCCTGTCTCCAGGGTGTGCGACTGGGCTGAGATACACACTGGTGACAGTGAGTAGCAACTGTCACTGCAGGGCCTAGATAACTTCTTATTTTTATGGTTTTCTGCCTTTTTCTATGAGTTTAGCCAGGCTGGAAATGGAGAAGCTGATGCTTTCTGAGCTGTTCTTCTGGGCTTCTGGAAGCGGGGAGAGGAAAGCTCAATTCAGCCCACTTATTTTCAAATACCAGTGGAGTAGGGTTTGAAATAGGGCTTTAGCTGGGGGAAGACTTAATGCACGTTTCCCTCCAGGGGCAAGTTTAGGGCTAGGGAAGTGGGATGCTCAGTATCTGGAAGGACTGTGGGCACAGCCTTGCCTGTGCCTGCTAGAAAAGCCCCAGGACGTGACACCCCGTGCTGCAGCTGGCCAGGGACCGGGGCCTCGCACAAAGGTCTGTGAACCTCCTCTGCACCACCAGACGTACCTCCCTGCCTTCAGAACTTCTTCCATGTCATAGTTTGCAAGGAAAAGCTGCAAAAATGAATGACTCTTCTTATAGACACCAAAGGTCATCCTGAGAGATCAATTCAACCAGCGCCTACTGCAGACGGTCTGCTCCTTGGGGACCAGAGGAGGGCACGCAGCGCTGTGCGGGTCCTTATCACACATCCAGCTGGGGCCGTCTCAACAACTCCCCAGCCAGGCTTGTGCGAAGAGCAGCAGCCCCTCACCGCTCCCCCGGCCCTGCCGCTGCCGGAGCCTGGCAGCCCTGCCCATGCACCGGGGCGAGCAGGAGGTACAGCCGCAGCGCGACTCTGGGGCTGCAGCCCAGGGTGTGGGTGACAAAATGCCCCGCTCTGGCCTTCAGTGCAGGAAACCGCATTCGCCTGCTATGAATGATATTTCAACTCGGCAAACCCTATTCAAAATGAAACCCATCATGGCAAAGAAAGAAAAAAACCCTCTAATGTTTGTACTGCATCAAGATGAATGATGTCACATGTCCGGTCTGCCTTGGAAAGTGCCGAATTGCCAAAAGATGGTGAATTTCTTTGATGTTAAGTGAGAGGGACAGAAGGAAGATGCTACGACCTAGAGAAACTTTTCAGATAACGCTTCTGTTCATGCAATTTTTTCTTTGAGGAGCATCCTCTGCTTTGGTTTGAAGGTGCCCTTATAACACTGGGGACCTGATAACAGTGCTGGTGACCACTTGAGGTTGATGCATGGATGATAACACCCTATCCAGGTTTTGGGCAGGTCTCCTGGCCTGGCAGCATGTGCTGAAGCTCTGGCTTCAGCATGTGCATCCCTGCTCCGATCTCTCCATCATGCGCTCAGGGTGAACTTGCGGCTGGGCAGGGCTGGGGTGACCTGCTGCCTCAGGGCAGATGGAGCCAGGAGCCTGCTGGCTCTATGTGACCTGCCTTACCGACTGTCACCTGGCCCTGGCCACAGCGGGAGCAGAGCACGCTGTGTTCCTGGCTTACAGCTCCCCACAGTGCCCTCGATGCCTTTGCCCTGGGGAATTTTGATGTTCCTCCAGCTGTTCCCACCGTCACAGGGTGTTACAAGCCAGGACACTGCTGTGCAAAGCCCTGCTGAAATGCAGGACAGCTGGCAGTGCAAAAGCTGGCAACAACACCGGTTCCAGGGTGTGGAAGCCAGCGTAGCCCAGCGGGTGTTCATCCCTTCCGTGGAAGTGCCAGGGTCCTTCCAGGCCAGCTCGCTGCCCCGTTAGACAACGCTTAAATGAGGTGTGCTGCTGCTCGTAGCTTGGCTCCAACTAGTGATGTTGGGAGCGATCCTGGGGAGGTCGGGGCTCCCTTGGGCAGAAATGAAGCAGCAGCAAAACGCTGCTTCCCACCCAAATAACCATTCTAACGGGGCCAAGTCCTGCCAGCGATTTAGCGTCCCTTTCCTATAGCAAGCCTTTCCTATGGCCAGGTGAGAGACATGGTGTGCTAGACGGGAGGACAAGATCAAGGGAGCTATTTCTTGAAGATGCTCTTTTAGACCCCAAATCACGTGGGTTTGGCTTTCGTTTGCTCCTGTTTTGCAGTAGAGGTGGAATGTGTTGTTTCCCTGGTTAAACATCAGTTCACTTGTATTGTTTCAAAATTTCTAATAATATTAGGATCACAGTGACCCTGCAACTATTTTGCTGATATTCCAGTTGACTTGTGGTGATTTAACTGGGGGCCAACCCCCAAACATACACAATACCCCTTAATCTGACAAATGATGAATCAAACCTCCCACGTCAACTCCTACCTGCTGCGAGCCAACAAACTAAAATGTCTCAAAACTTCTTCCAGGATAACAAGGACAATAAACTTCTGCGTCAAAGACAACCCCCAGGCTTGCGAGATGCTTTTGGGAAAGCATTTTTTTTCCACAGCTTATAAAAAAATATTGCATGTTTGATGTTGAGGGGAAAACAAAGGAGGGTAGTTCATAGCATAGACCCAGCTGAAGCATCCGGGGGGGCAGGGGTGTACGGAGGGGGGAGAAGCCCTGAGGGACCGTGGCACACCTGAGCTGCTGTCACAGGGGCTGGCGATGCCCTGTAGCCCCATTTTTCACTCTCAATACCACCACGACACCAGCTTTATTCTGCCATTCTTTTAAAATATTTAGTGATTTTCTCCACAAATTTAGAAACAAGTTGGCTGATCTTGCAGATGAAAACTAGTTTAAAAATTAATTGAAAGCTTTTAAAAATTAATAATTATTTCAGTTAATTAAGGCTGCAGCTTAACATTTTTTAAACTGTTAACAATTTGGTAGCTGCTACACAGTCACCATTGGAATAGAAAAGGACGGGGACCGAGAGCGGGCAGTATGTCGTCTTCATCCTTTCACAGAGCAGGTTTTTGGGCTCTTCTGCATCGTCTGCATTGTTATTGATGGCATTACTGCACCTATCAAAATAGGGATCTATAACATTGTAATTTTGCTAGAATTTCTTTTATTCCAGATAATTTAAAATGCTTTCTTGTTGTCCGTAACACATTTGTATATGGATTTTTTTTTCTAATGGATACTTTTACTGTTCATATCCATTGTTCTTTATTTCATAGCATCAGATTTTTAATCACAACTATTATCTTCTTCCCTTTCCTGATCTGTTACTTATTATCTGTATCTCGGCTCGCTCTTCTTGCTTCCTTTTTTCCCCAGGATTTGTTGTGATCTTTTCTTTGTGATCTTCATAAATACGCCTGTCAAGAAGGAACCGAAACAAAAGGCATTTATTTCTCTGAGAATCTGAGAATTTTCTGTTTTCCAATGAATCAGTGGAGAGAGCTATAAAAAATTGCTGTGTGTATGAGAATTGGCTGGCAGGTTTTGCTAAGGGCTTCTGCCTAGTTACTGCATCTGAATGGGATGGTTAGTGCCTGGGACCTCTCTGGCCAGTGCAGAGCCCATCGGCAGGAGCTGCTGCGCACCCTGGCCTGGCCTCAGCACCAAGAATCACCTTATTTTCCTAGATCATGATCTACAGTGGTTATAAATTCATATATCTAAAATATATGTTATCATGCAGAGGTGGATACAGAACAAGTTGCCCCCGGGTCTCCCTGCCCAGAGCATCCCACGCAGCAGGCTGTGGCTGGAATGCTGTGGAGCGTGCAGAAGAGGGGGATAAAATTAGAGTGTGCATTTTTTAATGTCCCATGGACCAGAAGGACCCACCAGAAACTTCTCTCTGGTGCTGTGCAAGCCCGGCTGCTCATATTTGCTCCGCCGTGCCAGCAGCCCATCTTTGCCATCACCAGCTGCAGCATGTGCCGCGGCTGCTCCCTGTGCTGGAGGGCTGCTCTCATCTGCCGTTTGATTTGTTTACATTGATTTTAGAATAATGACTTTTCACAAAATAAATTTCGATTGAGAAAATAAATTATTTTCTCATTTGGGCGCAGGCAGGCAGCCACTGTGCCGGGTGCACGCTCCCCAGCCCTGCCGGCGTTGATTCCCCATTATAAGCACATCATCAGCGGGGCTCGGGCAGTGCGAGAATTTCCATTCAAATGCGAAGTATTCAAAACTTTATGTATTTCACTTTTCATGCAGAAAATCTGCCTATTTCTACTCAGCACAACAGGAACTTCTGTTGGGTTGTTTAACCTTGAATAAAAGACGGTTTAACCATTTTCAGGACAGTAGAGTAAAAAAATCACACTGCTGCCGTTATGCACGACTGCTCCGTGGCCGATGGTTTAAACGTGAATGTGGCAGAACTGCATTCCATAAGCAAAATATCTATTTTTTTTTTTTTCAGTGCTGCAGTGGAAATGCACTTTGAGTCCTGCTTCATTTTAGAAATGTGCTTTGAAGCTGTGACCTGTTGTTTTCTTTCTCCTGCCTGTGTTTCATGACCTGCCAGCCTTCAGCTGGCACCAAGCACAACTCCACAAAGGATCCGATGGGGAGCTGCCGTGGCCCCTCGTCCCAGAGGTACCACCTTCCTCCGTGGGTGTGGTTATACCGATGCTCACCTGCTCGTAGGACTGGAGCTTTCCTGGAGCGTGAGATGAATTTTAAAAATCATCTTGCTCAAAGGCTGTTCAAGAAATTAAACCATCATTCTGGTTCTCTCCTTACAGTAATGGAAGGCGAATGTGATGTACAGTGGGGGTTCCCCTCACAAAAGCGGCTGGATGTGCTCTATGGTGAGGAAGATCCTATGTTTCAACGTGAAATCCTGTGTCCTGTATAAAGGCAGGCTCTCAGCTTCCAGTCTGGACTAGAAATGCAGAAACATGTGTATGGAGTCCCACCTCATCCTCCTCTGACCTCACATTAGAGCTTGGCCCGGGTCACCCATTTCAAGAGTTTCCTGATGGGCTCCTACGAGAAGCTTAAAAACCAGAAATAAGATCAAGAAGAGGAAACCACCCCCCGGGGGCGTGTTGTAAGGCCGACGGTGCCAAAACCATCTCGCTGTAGCTCCCAGCAGCTGCTCTCCCTGGGGTCGTTCAGTTACCCTGCAGCCCATCCAGACCTTACAAATAACACCCTGTGGGGAAGAAGTTCAGTTATGCAGGATATGAAAAAAGCATTTTCTTCTGGCGTGTTTCAAATGTCCTGATCCGTAGGTTGATACCCCTAGGTTTTGTGCTGCAGGGAAGCGTGAATAATCTCTCCCGTGCCGCTCCTCACCGCCCAGCCCATCACTCACACTTCTCCGGGATGAAGAGTCTCCGTCCGTGTAATCTCTCCACCTGCAGAGCCGTTCCCCAGCGCTTATCTTTCCCATCTCTCTCTTCACCTTTTTCTAGTTTCTAGGGGTTTTTTTCTGTCTTTTTTTTTATTTCCCCTCCAGTGGAGGGAACACATTTGTAAACAGTATTTAAGTAGCAGGTGACTTATTGATCTGTGCAATGACAAATTGATCTCTTCTGTTTTGTTTAACGCTTTTTCCCTAAAAATTTCCACACTCAATTTACTTTTTAGGCTATCACAGATCACTGAGGTGATGTTTTTATAACACTACCTGCAAGGTGGGTATGCAAGGGAAAAGTTATCTTTCCTGAGCAGTAATAGCTCGTTCAAGGCTTATGACAGGCCCAAGCACAAACATGCTGTTTCAGCCATGTACATGATTTTGCACATCTTGCTGCTGAATTTCACTTGTTTTGCTGCCCAGTTGCTCAGTATTGAGAGATCTTGCCATAGCTTTTCACCACCAACCCTGAATATTGAAATATTGCCAGGAATTTCACCCCCTCAGTATTTTCCTTTTCTTCTCCACCACAGGTCCCTCAGTACCTCTCTTGGCACTTTTATTCCAGTGCAAAATCTGCCAATTTATTCCTAATTTGCCTTTCATACTCTTAAGCAGCTATTAAACAGAGGCGGACTTTCTCTTTTACACTACAGCGGCTTAATTTCTTTAAGTACTCTGATGGAGACAATTTTCCAGAGCTTTTGCCCAATGCACCTCCAGCTCTGCAAGCTCACCAGGGCTCACGGTGCAGGTCTTCCTTCTGCACAGCCTGCACCGACTCTTCCCCACTATTCCGTATTTATCCTCATGCTCACTGGCACCTTTGTTATGTGTGTCCGACTGCCCGCCCAGCACAGAGGTCAGCTGGGCAGCCCCCTGGGTTGCTGCTGGGACCCTTTTTTAATATCATTGCATTTACCACCTTTGGCTCCTTTGGCACCACCGTTATTTTAAACGGTCCCTTGCTACATGGCTATTTCATACTAGACCTCCCTCGGGCTCTGGGGTGAATGCTCTCTGCTCTTTGATACTCTTGATTTCCCCAGTTTGCTCCCCAGCCTCTTTCAGCAACACTGATTTTGGGATGGGTCTTCTGTGGTGGGAAGAGCCCCAGGGGGCTCCACAGTTGCTGAGGGGTTTGAGAAAAAAGGTCTACTATTAGATTTTTACACCTTAGGAAGCTGCTCATAAAAAAAGGGTTCACCTCCTTTGTTGTATTTATACGCTTAATTTGTCATCTCTCACTTTTTTTATTTATTTTCCCCATTTGAACATGACTTCTGCTTTTTGAAGGATACTGTTTTACTTCTGATGGGGTCCTTTAGTCGGTTCTTTAATGAGAAGAGCTAATTTTGTGCCTTTTTAGAGCTTCTTTCGATAATTGTATAGACTTGCTCTCATCATCTAATAGAAGATCTTTAAACAATGTCTGTGTCCCCTGGAAAAATTTTACTCTTTTGGTGGCTGCTTTTAATTTCTTTTTAACAAGCCTCTCCACTTTTATGTGGATAGCCTTTTTGAAATTAAGTCACAATGAACTTTTTCAGCTTTATTTTTAAATTCCTACAGTGTTACTGAGTTTAAGTATATTGCAGACATTTTTGTGGAGGGACTCTTCAATAATAACATTTTAAATTAGCCCTGTGGCCTGCTCAGGATTAAATCTAGTGTTGCTTCTCCTAGCTGTCCCAAGGAAGATTTATCTTCTGTGTTGTCTCCAGGCATCTGTCCATTTCTCTATATGAATATTTGAAGCCCCCACAGCATTGGGCTGGTTTGCACCCCCTCGGCCCCCCCCATCTTACTGATGGCTATTATGGCTAAGAGTCATCTGGTTGGGTTGGTAAGGATGTCACATCAACCTTTTGTATTGGCATTGTATTTAAACCCACAGGGGGTCTGTTATTTTCTGACATTTATTGTTCACTGATATTCTGCACTACTTAATATCCAGCCCACTTGTGCCAGTGCTTTCGCTCCCGCTCTGACGTGCCTGTTATGCCAACGCTTTCACAGTTTGGGGTCTGTGGGCACCATGAAGGTCACCCTGTCCCGCTGATTTTCACATGGGTTGGGATAAAACTTCAGTAGTGCCCCACATTGACCTTAACTGGGTGACAGGGTCATCCAAGATACCCCTTTCCTAAACTAAAGCTCTGGGAGAGTTGCCAAGTTCAGTTGGAACTGCTGTTCTTTAAGCTGGGCATGTCCATGATCCTACCACTTTACCTGGAATTATACGCGATGCCAAATAAATCTGAGAATACAAAATAAAATGTTTCACTCTGGCGACGGAAAGGTTATATTGCTAATTACAAAGTTTAAAAGACGGTTGCTACACCTCCTCCCCGCCCCGCCCCAAACCTCACAGATCTTCCCAAGCCAGCAAGCTGCTTCGACATCTGTGGTGCTTCACCTCAGCTCCTGAGGATGTGCCCCGACCCTGAGTGCAGGGGACCCCCCAGGCTGGCCTGTGTTGAAGACCTCTCCCCCAGCGTGCCCTGGGCCATGGCCCAGTTATCCGGCCCTTCTGTCTCATCCCAAGTGGCAGGATGTGTGCCTGGCTGTGTCCTGCACAGCTTTCTCCCCAAGGCATCTGCCTCTGGAAGATTCAGACCATCTCCCATGGTTGTTAAGCCAACCCCATCACTTTCTTTCCAGGCCCTCCTGTCTCCTCAGCCCCACAGCTGAGTACGCAGCCACCCTGGTCCCTGTCCCACCATCCCTCCTCCCGTCACACACTGGTCACCTAGGTGTGAAGGTCCTCCTGACCACCAGTTCTGTCCCTTCCAACCGATCCTTGTGCAGCCTGGGAGCTCCGGGGGGCAGACGCATGCCGATCCCCCTGCTCCTGGCACATGCAGTGCAGATAAGCCCAGGGATGGTCATACCTGCCTGTTTTCCTGACTCCCCTGCCTGGCATTTCCAAGAGGAATCTCTCCCTCCCCTAGTCTGCAGTGGATGGGAGCTGGGGGAAGGTGGCAGGGAGTTAGTTAAACCATCTGATGCTTTCCCTCCACCCCCAGCTGGTACCAAGACCCCTGCTGATACTCAGTGCAGCGAAGCTTCCCACCAGCACAAGCACCAGTCTCTGGTTCAGTTACACCCTGGCTTTTCAGACAGCAGCACCGCAAAGTGAAACATGGAAACAGAGGGATCCCTGAGCATCTTTGTCTTTGGACTGTTTCCTTGAAACACGTAAAACAGGAATGGGGAAGCAGGGCAGGAAGATGGGGAAACAGAAGGGGATGCGGGGGGCAGACATTGTTCCTGTTGCCAGCCCCATCGATCCTGGTAGCCCGCAGCCCCCGACAGTGAGCCCAGCTGTTCGGAGTGAGCCCAGGTGCACAGGCATGGACCCAGAGAGCAGCTCCCATGGATGAACCATGCAGAGCTGCTCCTACAGCCACCATCCCATCACACAGAGGGGATCTGAGAGGACCAGGCAGTACCCCAGTCTCTCCTGAAACAGCAGCTATGGGCTACCTAGATGCTCCGAGGTGGTTTCACCTCTTTTTAAAATGCCTGTGAAGTTGTCTTGGTGGTAGCCCAGGTCTCTCCTCTCCTCCAGCCATGGGTCTTGGGGCTGGGACCTCTTTTGTGACAAGCTGAATGTGCATGCTACTCCTCCCCTGCAGCCCCGACCATCTGAGCTGTGACATGTCCTGTTGGGTCTCCCCACATCGCCCCTGTGAGCTGGGGCTGGGGCTGAGCACAGCAGAGGAGCAACGGCTCCAGGGCTTCATCCCAGTGGGTGGCTTGAGAGCCTGAGCCTGGTTTTGGGCTGGACCCTCTCACCAGGCTGACTTTGTATTTTCTGTCTGGAATAACACTTATTTCAACAAGTGAGACAACATTAACAAGCAGTGAAAAACTTCAGGTCGTGCCTGAGTAGAAAAGGTGATTTAAAATTGTCCAAACATGTTTTTGACATTTTTCTAAATTAAAAACCAGCCCCTTCCTCCCTACTTCTCAGTTCACAAAATTTAAACCAGGGCTGCCATTTTAAGGGAATATTTAAAAAACCAAAACAAAATGCAACTTTGTAAAGATGTTAAGTGTTTTTCAGGTTTCTTTCTGGTTTGCAACTTGCCATCATACTCCATGACCAGAATATTGTCTGCAAAGGTGGCTACAGCCCCTCACATCCCACCTACTGCAGAGGAGCCGGGAGTGTGTGACAAGAGGAGGGAAGGTTGTAAAAATCCAGGTACCTTTCCCTCTCCCATGTTTTAGACTGAAAGCACGATTATTTCCAATCTTGTCATTTCCTCTGAGCTTTTTATCACAGCTAAGAACTGCCAGGAACATTCAACAGGGGAGGAGAGGAAGAAAGGGAAACCCAGCAGCCGCAACTGGGTAGCACAGGCAGCAGGCGCTTCCCCGAGCACAGCCGGCAGGATCCGCCGTCTACCCTGGCTAAGTCTGCCTGAAAACATTTGTAAAGCAAGTCTGCCTCCATTAAGTCAGTGGGGAAAGCCTTGTTCATGCCAAAAAAATTTGTCCCGGCAAGCTCTGAAGTAGATACACTTAGTTTTACGTTGAAAAGCAGCGCTGGCGGGGCTGGCTCTGCTTCTATCATGGGAACAGCGAGCCGTCACGGGGAGCGGAGCGGCTGCACAGGCTCTGCTGGTTCCTCGTGTTTTCCACTTGGTTTATGTGATCTTTTAGCAAACGGGTAGCAAGCCACACCACCCCGTTTCTAAAAAACCCCAAACCCCTGCAAATTCCCAACATCACCCCTCAATAAATCCAGGCTTACAAGCTTCCTTCCAGGTGAGCGTGGACAACATTTCCCAGGCATTTCAATTTTCTCTTTTAAAATACACAGCCTGCTTATTCATTCACAGCTGTCACAGTTTCATTCCTTCCCTGTTCGTGCCTTAAGCATCACTTCTCTTTGCATCTCGAGCCTCAAATGCCGCCAAACGCAGCTCCCGTTGGACAGCATACCTGGTTGTTGCTGTGCAGTGACGCGCTTGTCTCATTGTACAGCTACAGCCGCATGTTTGCTTGTCTCCGTGCAGTCTCCTCCCGGAGGCTCCGGAGGATTCTGTTTGCGCTGCACAGGCTCAGACCCTGGGCTTTAGGGATAAGCCAGATTTTCTTCTGATTAAAGACTTCAGAAAGATTAAAGATACACAGCCAGGGCCCAAGTCAAAGCTGCAAAGCAAAGATCATTCTGCAACTTCTCAGTTTGCAATTTGATTTGGTTTTTTTCCCAGTCTGTTCTCCTGCATTTTTAAACATGCAAATCGGGGAAGAGTCATCTGCCTGCTTGAGAACAGGACTCGAAATGGAGCGCCCAAGTCTGGTCAGTCCCTATTCCCAAGGGTTGTCCTCCCACCCCAGGATTTGGGCACAGCCAGCCCAGCTCTGATGCTGGATGGGTCTCGCACTCCTACACAGCCCCAGGCTCCTGCCCCAGTCTGGCTTTGTTCTGATCTGCCCTGCTTCCTCTCCTCCTCCCATTCCCAGCACTTGTCTCCATCCCACACATACAAACCTCCCCACACTCCTCCACGTCCTCCTCCTTAGCCTGAATCCCTAGCCCTCTATCTCCCCCAGAAGAATGATTTTCCCGGAGGCCGCAGGCAAAATGTGCTCTTCTCATGGACCAGAAGTAGTGACACAGCTGGGCTGGTTGGACAAGAGGCCAAGGGCAGGGGACACATCCACGGTCTCCAAAGCCACATGTGTAGCGGGGGAACACAGAGTGGTACCCGTGGGAGCCAGGGACGTCTCTGCAGCATAGCCTCTCAGTTCCAGGGACCAAAGCCTTGCACTGAGCCCTGGCACCCATCTGAACTGGGCTGGCAGACCCTCCCTCTCCTCCATCTCGCTTGTGCCCACTGAGCACAGGATCATTGAGTAGCATATCCCAAGAACATGGCCAGTGTCATCATCCCCAAAGAGGGTTCTCCAGAAAGGAATAATAAAGGATGGCCTCAGGAGAACTTTTGCAGTGCCGATTTCTGTTTCTCCCACCAAACACACCCATCAAGCCACCTTGGCATCAAGCAGCCGATGCCCCTGTCCTGCCTGAGTCCCTATGTGGGACAGTCTAAGCATCCTCCTCTGCTTGCTTTGTGCCACTATATGGTGTTGCCCAAGCAGCCAGGAGCCATGTGAGCAACATCAGCCTGTTCTGAGCTGTAAAAGGACAAGCAAAGAGTGGTCCAGGCAGGCATCCATCTCTGCTCCCTGCTTTGGGACCTGAGTGCAGGAGAGGTACCTGTGGGAGCTCCTGAGGCACTGTGTGGTCATGGATCATCCTGCCCTGATGCCACTGGGCTTGTCTGCTGGTCCCAAGGAGTAGAGCAGGTACCTAGAGCCTTAAGAAAGATCTACCCAGTTTCCTCTGTGTAGAGATCATTCCCAAAAGGCCTTTAGGGCAAAAAGGGACAGTTTTGTTTGACTGTGTTCGGGATACTTCCTTCTCTTCTGAAATTAAGATAGGTCAAAGTGACCAAATCAAAGTAGAAGTAAAAAGAGATACGAAGAGGAGTGAAAAAGGGTTTATGAACAGTTTCCCCACCCACCACATCCTTGCCAGCTGGTCCTTCCTCCCAGACCAGCTTCAGCTGACAATAACTTGCAGTGCTGCTGGCCCTGGGCTGTTTGCCCCTCCATCACCCCCCCCCCCCCCCCCCCCCCCCCCCCCCGGCTCCCCTCCACAGCCTCTGGGCACAGGCTGCCGATTCCCAGCTCTACGCTTGGCTTTTCCTCTCCGCTTCCCGCACCCGGGAGGCTGGTTCAGGTCTGGGCTGCCTCCTCCCGAGGGAAGGAGCAAGGCATGCCGGCTCCCTTCAGAGGCATCTGCCCAGCCCCAGCACTTCTTAGAGAAACCTGACACACACACACACCAAGAGCACACGCAGATCAAACAGATGCTGTCTGTCACAGAGCTTAAAGCCTAATTATAGAAGATTACAGAAACTATTTATAAATATTTATATCCATTTAAATATATTTATAAACATATCAGGATTGGATAAAAGGGTATATTGTTATCCTAGCTTAAGACATAACCAAGTATCATTTATACAATGCTCACACAGTAGTCATATATTTGTATTAAGCTTCTTTTTGACTAACATGGACAGCAGCTGTTAACATTTGAATTGCTGTTAATTCAAAGTAGGTTGGCACCGATGAGCTGAGGAGAAGGGGTGGGTAGATGCTGGGAAGTCTGGAGGTAACAGAACAAGTAGAAAACTCTTGCTCTTCTTAGGCAGAAGCCCTCCTGATTCACCAAGAGGGATACTGGAAATACATAGGTAGGTTATGTATCTCCTTCCATCGTTAATCTGGCAATTTATTGTGGCAGCATGCTGCCTGCCCTCCCCCATCATTCACTTGCATGCACCTGGGACAGTGGGTGTCTCCCACAGCACAGCTCCCTGGTGCTGCTCATCTTGCTCAGGTCCTTTACATGTGCAGCAGCACTCAGCAAGTGTAACACCTAAATCACCATTTTGTGGTTGCCCAGCTTCACAACTCACTGCTTTTGCAGCTCACTTTGGATGCTACGGAGCACCATCCTCCCCCAGGCACCTCCGGATGCACGGCAGAGCTGTACTTCTCACTGTGCGGCAGCTTCGTTTCTTCTGATGATTAGGAAAGGCTCCAGCAAAGGCATTTGGAAAGTCACCTGTTATTTCTTCCTTTCTTTTAATTTGGCTTCCTAAAGGAAACAACACATGTGCTATGCAGTGTCTGCCAAGCATTTTGAGCTGACGGGGCAGTCGAAGCCACAGCTGAGAGGGGCAGAGGTCCCCAGATCGACACACTTCTGGGAGTCGTGTGAAAGGCAGATGAACCTTTGTGCTCACTGAAAGCACAGTGGGGAAGACTCAAGCCTTGCCTGTGGGATTTGGCAGCAGCTCACTGTGCCCAGGAAGATGTGGGCTGGTGGGCCACCAGCCTGCAGTGGCCCCCAGACCAGCTGGCAGGAGGCTCTGGATGGATGCGGGCATGCTGGAGGGCACTGAGGGGGAGGGATGGTGCGGGGGGAGCACTGGGGTGGTGGGCAGTGGTGGCAGAGAAGATAAGCTTGGGAAGCACTGGAGGAAAGGCAGCTTGGAGCAGCAGCAGGCAGTGCAGCAAGTTGCTCACCATGCGAGCTGCTCCCATAGCCAGACCTCGGGGCTCCCGTGGCCAGTCCCCGTGCAGGGGAGGCTTCACGTGGGCTGTGCCAGGTGCTGAGCAGAGGTGATGCTGCCTGCTCATCCCTGCCCTTGGCCTCCATCACAGGCATGTTGTGGTGGTGTGGGCAAGCCAGCCTGGCCCTTGCCTCCTTCCAAGAGCTTTTTTTTTTTTCCTTCCCAGGAGAAGACAAAGCAGGAAGCTCGCTTCGTGCTCCTGGCAGGGTGGTTTTGAGCAGGACAATCCCTTTGGTCAGGCATCAAATACCAGCATGTGAGCCATCTGCTTTTTCGACTAAAACACCCAGAGAAAAGCTGCTGGATTGGAAAAAGGATATTAATCTGAAAAGCGTACAACAAAGCAACTGCAGGGTGTTTCCCCCCCAAGCCAGAGCTAGCGAGGGAAAGCTGATTACCATGACACACAGGAGCCCTGATCTAATATTCCACTTCAAGATTTGCAAATAATGTGCCCATTAACATTCATTAGCTCTTTAAATAATACCTGCCAGACCTTCCAGGCAAGGAGGAAAGGCCCCTGCGCCCAGAAATCAATCACATAACAGCCTCTAATTGTGCATTTTCCACGTCTACACAAAGTTTCAATAAAAACAAGCCGGGACAGAACAGCAAAGCTGAAGCTGTCATCGCTGTGTACAGAGCTGCAGAGACACCCTTTCCACTCCCGGCTGCAGCACGAAGATCTTTGCTAATTAGCAGGCTTCTCTCCGACAGCTCGCCCGAGTTCAACGGGTGCTGGGGGAGGCTCTCTGCAGGAATGTGTCAAACCAGCCTTTCACCACCCAAAATAGCTTCTGTCCTCTGGCTCATCAGGGCAGCCTGCAGAGATAAGCGCCATGGAAAGAAAGAGGCTGGTGTCATGCCCATCATGGCTCTCGCTTGAGCTTTGGGAGTCCCACGTTAATACCCAGATATGGAAAGGTTTAAGGGGGCTTCCTGCAGCCCCGGCTGAAGTAATACCCTAAGAGAGGTAGAAAGCTAATGGTTTGCTATCAAGGGATGGCCATGGAGCTGTGATCCTACCTACGACCTCATTGCTCTCTATCAACTCAACTTTCTGCCCTCCCAGCCCTCCCTTCAGAAAGGGCAGATCCTCTGCTGAAGGCAAAGGGGGCTCAGGGCACGGGGCCACACCACGCTGGTCACATTGATCTTGGATACCCAAAAGGACTAGCACCTTCCCAACACCTTTAATAAATCAAGTTTCTTAGCCATTACCTGCGACACTGCTGCACTGAAAACTGACCCAGCCAAGAATATCTGTGTTCAGACTCTGCAGGGGGACCTTGTCCTTTCACCACCATGGCCATGTCCCAGGTGGACCAGAGGGATAAAAGTTAGAGGGTCCACCACCATGAACACGGAGGTCGTGGGTGCTGGTAAAACCACAGTGCTAGTTTTTATTCTTGGGCTGTGCTTGTGTTGTGCAGAGGACTTCCAAACCAGAAGCATGGGGACGCGTCCTTGCAGAATTCCGTGTTATGGGAATTATGGACTGAAGATCCCTGGGGGTCATAAGGCAGGTCAGCCAAGGTTTGCCACTGGAAGAAGGCTTTATGTGAAGCTTTACATTGCTATATGTAAATATATATATACACACACATATATATATGTAAATATATATAATACATACATTGCTAGCTGTAGAGAAGCAATGCCACTATCACCACCTTCTCAGCTGATTTATACTGATGGACACAGTTCATCTTGTCACCTACCTGACTACCAGCATGATCAGGCTCCCTCTTCTCTACAGCTCCAGCATTGATTTGAGTCTGTGCTGAGCTGTTTGGACACACTAAATCTAAAAGAAATCAACCTGACAAAGAGTGAATAGCTTCTTGGCAAGATAAAAGGTATGGTCTAACCCTTGTGCACAGCAGTTCTGATCAAAACAGCGAGCAGGATCAGCACTGAGGTAGACACAACAGCTTTCTGAGTTAGTCACCATCAACCAACTTCAGCACACTGAATCACCGTGCTGGCACTCAGCAAGCAACTGTGAGTTGCTGTAAAGCTCAAATTAGCTGTCCATACAAGCACATTCTGGATCTTGTCTGGTGTATTTTCATGTTGGTTTTTTTTTGTTTGTTTTTTTTTTTTTTTTAAAAAAAAGCTACATCACCAGGTAAGTAGGACCCTTTGCACAAGGCCACAAGCAAGCCCAGAGGCATTGGGGTCTGTAGCACATCTTCATGTTCATTGGAAAATGGCTCTGTGTTGTCACAGATGTTACAGTCAAAGCAAAAACACTGCTTGGGAAAGGTACATTTTCCTTAAGAAAAAACAGTGTGTCAGGGGGACAGCTGTTTATAGTTGCATTTAATCAGCCCCAAATGAGTTTGAGTAGTTAATAGGCAACCTAAAGCAATTTGTCTGGTCTAACTAGGCAGGTCAAGGAAGGGCAACAGAAGTAGTGATAGGTACTGCAAAGGGTCTGCATGTCTGCAGGATTAGCAAAAACTCTACTCCCCAAACAAGAATTTTCTTGAGCAAAGAGAGGACTGAAGAAATTCCTTCAAAGTGTGAAGGTGAAATACAAAGAGAAATGGGAAACAAACACTTTTCTTAATGTGCAGATGATAACATGCAATGGAGAAGAGCTCAGGAGAAAGAAATAGTTTTGCTTAAGTACCTCTGTAGATACTGCAAAGAAATGCAAGAGCAAAATGACTTTATGAGCATACTTAAAGGGCAGTGAGCTGATGAAGAGAAATACAGAATTAATGTTCTCTCCTGGATTTCATCACAAATTTACCATGCAAGATTTTGCCAGATTGCTCCACATGCCTGGAAAAAAAAGTAAAAAAAAAGGGAATTTCCAGTTGCAGAGTGGAGCAGTGGATGTTACCATCACACTGTGACATGCAGAACAGGTGGTCACCAGCACTGCTCATGTAGAAAAAGATCATCTTCAGAGCAGTTTTTCCCAACCCTAGTGTCAGCTCTGCTCCCTTTGAGCCTAGGTCCCCCCAGGTTATCAGGTAGCAATTCTTACCTCAGACCTGCTCTACATTATTGCTTTAAGTGCCACTAATCCCCCCTGCTATCTCTCACCAGCTCCCATCTAATTTGTCCTACCAGCTACCACAAACTTATTTAATCTAAAGCTCTTGTAAAAAGAAAAAAAATAATCTGTTTTATGCTATGTACTCTCCATTCCCTCATCCAAGACCTGTGTGAACATGGATAAAATCACTATTTAGTAGTGCTGGTCAAGCCCTGCTGCTTGTTCAGAAACCTTGCTTCCAGCCTGTTTGGATCAGCTATTAAAAGTTTGTATGAAACTTGTGAACGTGTTCTTATAGTACGCGAAGGAAGAATTAAAGTGTCTGGCTCACAGAAGCAGCTGGTATCAGTCCTGCCCCTGGGGACTGAGCGCAGTATGGAGAGGGATTCATCCAGCGAGATGCCGGGGTCTCCATCGGAGCGGTCTCCTGCGCTCCTGGTATGCCCGATGGAGCCAAATGTGCTGGGGGCAACAACCCAGCTCTTTCTAAAGCAGGGGGCATAGAGGGGTTTGGTGGGGGTCCCTGGGTGCACCCACCTCTTTCAGCAGCCGAGGGGACCAGGTCACCGTCATCACGAGGTGAGCCGCTGCCCAAGGCTTGCCCATCCTGCAGGCACTTCCCGGGTAAACGGGACACCCCCCCACAACACTAGGGCAAGGCAAGTCACCAGGGCAGATACTGGCTTAAGACAGCCCTACAGTGTCTCTCTAGGTGGGGGAAAAGCTCAGCCTGGATATGTTTCAGGAAGGTTAAATTTATCCTAGAACAAGCATTTGAGTAGTTTGTAGCTTCCCCCCCCCACACACAGTTTTTTGTCCCCTCTGTTCCTTTTGCAGTACCTTGAATCACCAGCCTCTAATTATTGCCTGCAGTTATAAACCTGCACTTCTCCCTGGAAGAAGTCCATTATTTTTTACCTAAAATTCAGGGCAGTTAGCAGATGCTTGGGTGGTGCGAACACTTGCAATATTTTATTAAAACAAGCTCTCACCCCTCTGCTTTGAAGTAGCTGCTAACGCTGCTTTCTGTAGCACTTCTCAGGCTTCTTGAAAGTTTTTGTGATCCCAAGCAGACAGCAGCCCTTAGTCTGAAGGACAGACTGTCATTTAATGGACCTTTCTAGCACTAAAATCAGGGAGTCAATGACAATTTCTATGTGGTGCATAGCCATAGCTAAACTCTCCTGCAGCCATTTAAAGCAGGAGTGGAAGAACGGAGACATGAGGGAGCCCGTTCAGATCTCACAAATACCAGTTCAGTTTGCCCCACGGAGCATCTAACAACACTGGAAACTCAAGGCCCAGAGGCAGAAAAACTTCAGACAAAAGCCAGTTCCCACAGTGTCCTTATACCTTTAAAATCCCACAACCTATCACACTTAAAAACTAGAACAGGGACGGGATTAGGCTATCCGCAGCAAATCACCTGATATAACTTCAGTATTAAAAATCTTTGGGCTACAGCTGCCCATAAATAAAAAGTTATTGTAAAAAAGTTATTTTGAAACCAAAAGCCATAATGATGGCTTTCCTTGATTAAATCCTTATAGCGTCTGAAGAGCCCTACTCCTGTCCAAAGCTTCATTTTTGACAAAAGAGTGTTTTGATAGAAAAAATATCTTTGAAAAGCTACCTGGCTGTAATAGTCGATAACTCAAAACTGCAGGAAGATAAAATGTTTATATTAATTTCTCTAATATATATATAACCTATTAAAAATAAGAAATATAATACTTTGATTCGGTCTAACATTATAGCAATATTAACATAAGGAACAATATCCAAGGCAACATTGGATATTCATGAAACAGTAAAAGGGTTTGTTCACGGCACTGAGTTTCCCATTAACCATCACCGGTACTGTCGCAGCTGGGATGGCCAAATACAATCTTTGCAACATGATTTTTGCTACACAGGGCCTGGGAACATCTGCTGGCTTTGCGCTTGAAGAGCGAGGTGACAAGCCTTGCTGGGCTCACCCTGGCCCCTGCGCTGGTTTGAGCTCATTTTGGCTGCAATCGCCACTGATCAGTGGCAGCTGCCTGACCTGTCACAGCTTAGCTCTGCAAACGCTACGGGAGGATGCAGCAAACCTCAGCGGTAATTGCGTAACAACCAACCCTCTGCGCTGAGGTGGGGGCTTCTGTGCAACTTGCAGACTTTAGCAGCAGCAAGAAAGCAGGCTGCATTGAGGGGAGGTGTAAGGGTAACCCCAGGCACCCTGGGGAACAGCACGTGCAGCCACCCTGAGCTCATCCTGCTGAAAGGCTTGAGATGCTGTCGACCCAGTTGACACCCCAACCCGTTTTCTGCTCCAGGAGGACCAGTGCCACCAGGCTTAGGAACCACAGAAGGGTGAGCGTAGCTTGAGACAAACACCAGCAGGGTTTTTATGATTGTATTATTAATGACGCTTTTCCATATTAATTCAGAGTGTTAGTATCATTGTAACAGGGATAATAACTGTTATATTTTGATTAGACTGTTAAGGCTGTAATTAGACACACACTAGATCTTTAGCTCCGCAGAGGTTGCTCCTGTTTTACCCATAATGACAATCTGGGTCTAAGAGGCAGGTGAGGCAGGGCAAAGGGGCAACAGGGCAGACATAGCTCCTGGCTCCCCACCAGCGGGGACAGCCCTGCGAGCAGGGAGAGAATCGTCGGGGGACCTTGTTATGCCTTTGAAATGGGGATCTCCAGCCAGTGCAATGCCTGAACAGGCTAGAGAAGGGGGTGTGAGGAGGGCTCAGGGTGGCCTCCCAGTCAGTGGGTCATCGAGCCTGCACCTTGCACAAATCACTATTGGTCAGTGCCCCAATTAACAGACATCCCAGGATAACTTGTAGCTGTACAATTAATTAGAGGTCAGAGATGGCTAGAGCTGTCTTACCCAAGCTGGTAGGACATGTCTCCTTTTATATTCCCAGAAACACCAAGCAGCCAAAATACAGAACATGCTTTGTTCTGTTTCTGGGAAGGGCCAAGAGAAGGCTTGCTCCAGGTGAGCATCTCCTAGTTTTTACTCATCTGATAACTGATCAGCAAGTGCCAGCTTTGTCAAGAAGAGGCATCACAGGCATTGCCCATAGGGGACTGAACAAGGCCCGATGTGCTGGGCTCTGCACCCCTCTCCCTGGAGCACAAAGCATCCCCAGGAAGGCTGGGGGCGGGGAGCAGCGAGGGGGAGCAGCCAGTAATTTACCAGGTAATGCCTCAAATTGCATCCAAGACAAGCATCCCATTAACTTTATGTCTCTGAAATCCTATTTAGGGAACTGGCTCATAAGATGTGGAGTAACAACAATGTGACTTTCATATCACTTTGAGAGAAAAGTACTTGAATGCACTCTTAGTTTATCTTGAGAAACCAGTCATTGCAACTGTGAGACGGAGAACTCGCTTTCATGCTGGTTCCAATTGATAAGCCCCAAACCGAGCCTGATAGTTGTGTCTTGTTTACCCAAGTGACAAGATGACTCTTTGTGTCCAACTACTTCTCTGGAAGCACACACCTTAGTTAAAGCCTTGCAAGGGACTTCAGGTTTAATACTCTCCCCGATTCACAAGGAGAGGAGCTGCTACTGCGCGGGAGCAATGCCGATGCTAAGAACAACCTGCTAACATGAAGCCTGGCAGCAATCACATCCTCAGTTTGCTGGGTTTTATCTGTTAATAGCTGTTGCCTGCTCAGCGCACGTTGTGTTCTCAGTGGCAAAAACCTGCTTTCACAGAGAGCTGCTGCCTGTCTCGACACCGCAGTCACGCTGCAAACAAGCTGCACCACGGCCACGTGGCCAAGAAGTCCTGGCCCCTGGCAGGTTATCCCACCAGGACCCTGAGCCAGGAGGAAAGCCCTGGAGAGAGGCAACCCTCCTCAGTCCCGTCTGCCCACCCTGATTTTAGGTGCTTTATTAAGCACTGCTTGCAAGGCTGCTGCTGAGGAGCTCATCCAGGGAGTAACAGACCGGCTGGAGGGAGAGGATGCGTTTGGCCCCCCAGGCAAGGGTGGCTTTTGCCCTGTGCCCCACTCAGTGCTTGGGCGACGATGGGGTTATGTCAGGAAGGGTGGGGGGAGGGGAAGGGGGATTCTCTGGCTGCCGTCTGAGAGCACGCTGCAGCTGCTGGGTCTTGTCCGGAGCGTTACTTTACGTGTGTTTTGCAGGACTTGCAGCTTAGCCCCCACTGAGGGGAAACCGTGGCTTTAAGGGCACTGCGAGGGGAGCTGCTGCACAGCCCCGAGCCCCAGCACGCCTGGTCCCACTGCCAGCACAAGCCTCACATGGGACAGCGTGTGCCGGCACCCACCTCTCCTGCAGACCACAATAAACCCACACCACGCTGGGGAGGGCTCTGCACTCTTCCAGAAGTCACCTGCCCCCCCCCAGCAGGTTGCGGATAGAGCTTACTCTGGTAACACAGTGGTAGGATGACTTGGATTAACTGATTTAATTCACTGTGCTTCATCTGCTTTAACAGCTAAAGTTATCATTTTACATGTTGCAAGCATGATCAGGTGGCCTGCGTTTCATTCACTGTAACTTCTTATTTTCTTTGTGAATTCCATTTTGTCTAATAAAGAGCTTTAATTTACTCTAATTTCCATATTGTACTGTAGCTAAAGAACAGAGATAAAGAGAACTACAAGAAACTTTGAATAGATAATTGCTTAATTAAAACAACTTTATTGATATGTGGTTTATAACATATTGTTCTCACAGAAGCAACAATATGGTGAACTGCTCTGGATAGGTAATTCCAAGTTCCAGCTGCCTTTCATGAGTGTATACTATAAAAGGGCTGGTAATTATGAAATTCAGATAATTAGGCTTCCTTTCTCAAAGATTTTTAACTGCTTTGTATCAAATCCTTATCCAGTCTTGTTCCCCTATCTGCTAAAGACAGTTCATAGTTGTCATGGGAATTTACCCAACCGCACACCCACCCACTCACCTGGTTCTGTCACCAGAACCTGCGTGAAGCATCTCAGGTGGAGAAGATATTTCCCCTCCCTGGAAGCAGTCTGGATCCGGTGGGTTACCATGAAGGGAGGGCAAAGCACTGCTGTGCCCGCTCCAGGCAGAAGGTGCTGGAGAGGACAGGATGGGTGCTACCAGAGTTGGGCTGGCAGAGCTGGGAACCCACTAGCCAAGCGGTGTCAGAGCCCACAGCAAGAGACAGGGATCAAAGAGCCAGGCCTGGGAGACACTGGAAAGGGAAGATCTCCTGGGATGAGAAGGGCTGTGCAGAGCTTGCTGCCCTGAAACCAATGAATCACTTGCCTAAACCCAGTCTGGAGGCAAGGATCTGCCTGCATAGACATCTGAGCATGGGAAGAGCTGTTCATAAGCCTTTTAAGTGTTTCCTTCTGTATTATCAGCTTACTTTCAATCGCTTTCATTGTATTTTCTGTCTAATGTTTTGGTTGGGTCACCTTTGGGCCCTAGCAATGGGGTGGAGGTCTGGGCAGATACAGCTCTGGACAATTCAGGGTCTGTGGCCAGGCAGGCTGGAGTGGGCAGAAGTGCTCCCGTTGGCTGAGGCTGTCTATATAGCAGTTCCTTTGGGTCACTTTTCTAAGCCTTTGGCTGTGACCTCCTAAAAGATTTGGTCTGAGAGGTGCTGAGAACATCTCTCTCACTTGGTTTCAGCAAGCAAAATACAGCCCATATAGGAAGGGTGTGTCTGAGCTGGAGATTAAGGCACTGAAATATAGCTTTCTGATGTGTCTGTGTGCTTTGTGAATCCTGCTGTGGTCATTTAACAACAGTTCAGACATGTAGCTCTCATGTAGATACCTGCAGTTATGTCCTAAATTTAAATTGAAGCCCACCTGCAATGGAAGAGTGGGTGGGACTGCACATCTCCATCCAGATAGCAAGCCTAGGCATTAGACAAGTGCTCACTGGAAGGAGCAAAATAGGATCATAAAGCTCCACTCAAAACAAACAGGAAAAAAGAAATTACAGGGAACTCTGGTTTAGTTCAGTTCCAGGTGATTTAAGTAATTGGAAAATCATAGTTGTGAAACAACTCTTTGCAGAGCATCATAATCAGCCACACAACTCAGCAGGGTCTAAGTGCAGCAGAGTAGCTTTAAAGACCCCTTGAGGAATGTGCTTTTCTGGGGGAGACATGTCATTTTGAGATGGCATCTCCAGGAACAGCAGTTCTTCAGAACAGCATAAAGTCTTTGGGACCATAAGGATGCAGTGATTCATGTAATACTTATTAAGAGACTTTAACCAGCTTGCTGACAGGCACTGTCATTCCAAGGTCTAGCTGCTGCAAGCATTCAAACCGTAAATGTGCAACTTTTCCGTGGTGCAAAGAAAACTGAGGACATGAAAGACCATCACCTCCAGCCTGGGAGGCCTGGCTTAGGAAAGCACTGTGGACTTCGAGGAGGGAGGCGACTGCTCACATGACTGAAGCCAAGTGCGTGCCGCACGCCACACAAGTGGCACCTACATAAGGGCTGTGTCTTCCCGAGTAATATATTCACATCACGCATACTCCCCTTCACATTATTAAGTTTGACTCAGTGCTTTGAATTCTGCTTTGAGCAATCCATAATCTCCAACCAAATAATCATAAAGGCCCTGCTGGCCTTAAAACATATGTCTCTGACAATAGCAATAAACCCATTTATTACTATTGTGACCACTGAAGAAAAGTCCATGCGATGTGAGCATCACATCATCCAGATTTACTTGTAAAGCAAGCCATACCCAGCATTTACTAAATGGATGAGATAAAAATATTACTCTTAAGATCCACTGATCATGTATGTGGGCTTTTAAATATCAGAGACAGTTACCACTATACAGAGTGGGAGAGGAAAAAGGACATAAAATAAGATTAAGACAGAAGGATATAAGCTACCATAAAAGTAACTCAATAAACAAGGCACTGAGCTCACGTCTGTACATCCAGAAGCATCCCAGCGCTATAAACCCAGGGATACATTAGGATCAAGTCAAAAAGCTCAAGGAAAGGAAAATGTTTAAGTAGACACAGGTTTTGGCAAAATGCCCCAGACAGTATAATACGGACCAGGGCACCTACTTCGAAGCTTTGGGACTAGCAAGTGTCTGCTATCTCTCGTGCTCACTAGAGCAAAGCAGCTACTGCCCCAGAGGTTCTCAAGCAATAAATGTATTGACAGAATAACGATAACGTGTTTGCAGTAGAAAACTGCCTATATTCAGGCAGTGTCATGCTATAACTCTGCAGCCGTAACAGGCAGTCTCAGAAATAGGAAGAGAAACAATTTTGGAGAGATTTTCAGCTTTTAAAGAGAATTAACCAAAGTGGAAATCACTAGCAATACATGCACTAAAATAGAATTGCACAAAAAAATAGAGGAACAGTATGGCCTCTGCTGGGGTATCTACATACTTAAGAACACAAATGTCTACAGGACCAAACAAGCTTTATGGCCTTAGCTTCTCTCCACTGATACATAAAAATCAAGAGACTTGCAGAAATAGAGTTAATTCACCATTGCATATGCAGAGAGAATAGCTATAATAAAAATGAATGTGCTCCTTGGCTAGTATTTATTTTTCAAATGTTCCCACTAAAATCCTGGGTACAATAGTAGCAGAAGTGCAAAAGGACATTTCAGACTTTTATGGGTAAAAAAAGTAAATCATAAGAGAAGGAGAGCAGAGGAAATGAAAGAGATGGCATTCCCCTGTGTAAAAGAATATATGATCAAGGCTAGACTAAGAAAGCTTTTCTGGTGTTACAGATTATAACATCAGTTTTAGGAGCTTCCCCCCTTCTTATCTTTGGCACTCACGATACGCCTGCAGCTGGAACAGGCTCTTGTGGATGCTCTCAGAGCAGTGGGTGTCAGTTGTTGTTAGTTGTCTGGCAGTACCCAGATCCCATCTTTCCCCCCTCAACCCACTGATCCCTCACTTCATGGAGAAGATGAACACACTGACATACAAAAATATTTTGAATCCTAAAACTGGGGATAGTTCTGACAAACAGAACAACATACCAGACTCCGTACTTAAAAAGATATCTATTTATTGACTAGGAAATAGCTTTTCCTATATATGATTTCCTTTGCTTGCTTCCTTCCATAAAAAAGTTTATTCTGCCTAAAATACTTCCTGTGAGCTTATCAAGGGTAATAATATTGATGTGATATAATGTGAGTGGGTCTGATATGCTTCAGGCCCCACCTATTGCTGCCAGGGGCGGAGGGAAACAGCTCAGATTTTAAAAGGAAGAGATGGGGAGCCTCTGGCACCAGCAGAAATGGAGCACAGAAGGGAGGTTACAGCCACATTTACAGCAGTGTGTTTGGGATGTTAAGAGTGACTCTTCAGCATCAAAGCTGTCCTACTTCCAGAGTCTTATCGTATTTGCTGAAGCACAATTCAGGGAAAAGGACTTCAGCACAAATCACATTCCACTGGAAGACTTGGTAATAAATAAATTACATCCCACTTCTAGAAACAATTTCCCATGATCAATAATGAATTAAAAAAAGAGTCAGGGCCAAAGAAGTGTTGTGACAGCATGACACATAAGTGAGTGACAGCAAGGATTTTGCTTCAGTAGCGAAATCAGTGCCTGATAAAACATCACGTTTCCCTGGGACTCAAAAGGTATGGCAAATCGGGAAGCAAAACTCAACACCCCCAACAAGGGCCGTGCAGCACAGCCCAAAGGGATCAGGTTTTGAATAAAATGTTGTCTCCTGGGCTCAGAGTTGCTACACTGCGCAGACAGGACATTGCATTGGCACATGGGTGCCAGGATGGGTTCATTTTGACCAGAGGAACGTGGACCTCAGCTGCTGGGCCAGCCAGGATCACCAGCCGCGAGCCTGCAGCTCCACGCGCTCGGGTGCTGCCAGGACATGCGTGTTGTGGGCTGTCACCGGACGTCTGGTTTAGAGCTGGACATGGCAGCCTTCACATCATCTTCACAGATAAAAACAAAATCACAGAAGCAAACATTTTTTTTGTGACCACAGTTTACAGTTTTAGTGACTCAGCTACAAGCTGAAGAATAAAGTGCAAATCCACCCAGACGAGTATTTACTTAAAAGCCTTGTAAGGACCCATTTCACATCACTGAGAGCACTGCACACTGACGGAGAAAAACAACAAATTTGAAAAAAACAAACCACAAAGGAAAGGACTATAATTGGGAACCATCTCAAGAATAGTTGACATGATGCCAAAACCCCACAATCTCCCAACTTACAAAGAAGCTGTGTTGCTTTAACAGCATCCCTGGCAACTCCTGCGGCAGAGCAGGCTCAGCACGTGGAGGACTTGGGAGAAGGGCACATGCCCATCAGCTATCACCCCCAGTTTGCAACCATGGGACAGTTTCAGCTTCTATCCCAGCTGATAAACGGAGTCCTGATCAAAATCTGAAAATTGAACTGTCTGAGTTCACAGCGAGCTTTACTTTCCCACTCACAAGTGGTGAGTCAGACAGCTCTGCCGATCAGCACTGTGCTGAAGATCAAGAAGGAAAAGAAAATGGGATGATGAACAGGCAGCAGCCATCTGTGTCTCTCCCAAACCGCAGCAATAAGCTTTTCAGGTCCCTCTTGGTTTCTTGGTAAAATCCACCATGACACCCGCCAGGCCATCCTGCCTCCCTCGCAGAACATGGGGGCTGCTGGGCATCAGTGCAGCTCCCACCGGCGTGGGCTGCCCCAGGCCCCCTCCACGGCTGCTCCCGTCTGCCTAGCACCCCTGCAGGGCTGGCAGCACCCCAGCCCATGCCGCCTCACCCCCCACAGCTCCGTACATCCCGCCCCAGCCCTCCTCCTCCAGACAGGAGGCTGAGAAATTGTCACTTGTGGTATGGAGGGCTGGGTGTACATTTCTTGGTGTATCTGCACAGGGGATGCAGGGAGATTTATTTTGCATGCCATGCCTAGGCTATATATAACCCTGTGGTCCCAGGGATCGGGACAAATTTCTATTTCTGCCACTTGATGCGTTAACTTGGGTTTTGGGTTTGCTTGTTTCTTTTGCAGCACCAGCAGGCAGCCACAGGTAAAGGTGGGTTTGGCATGGAAAGATGCATCTTGCTCCCAGGCCCAGGATTAACTTGGTCACCAGGTTTGGGATCAAGGAGGTATTCCCTAAATCAGGGATCATAGGGATGCCTTTATTTTTCACCTTCTGTGAGATGGCATTATCAGAGGCCACCTGGCAGTTTTTATTGGGCGAACACCCCGGTGCTGCAGGAGCCCACCACACTGACAGCATTCCACAGTCTCTCCTGCTTTCTACCTTGGACACATTGTTTTTTGTAGTATTTGGTATTTTAGTCTTGGAGTTAAGTACATTAAAGTATATTGGAGGATTATCTGTGGCTTTTGAAGCTCCAGGATGTTCCTCTGAACCCCTGGATTTAATTTCTATTTTGGAGTTGCCTGAGCTCGCAGCAGCCCCATGCAGTCCCCATCCTCCTGTTTCACCAGCCACACACCACCACGCACGACTGAGAGATGTACCCGAGAAAATCACTCCAATGGTTACCCTTGGTGATTTATAACCGTTTACCAGGAACACTCAGAAAAGCCTGCTGAGTGGCCAAAATAATCTATTATAATAATGTTTTATTCTCAATTAATTATTAGCTATATCTTTTACCAGCTGTCCTGCTATTTTATGTAGGAACAGTGTTCAGCAAAATAACTTCAGCAATTTCATTCTGTTCTTTGTTTTGGCCCAGTGTTTCCCTCTCCCCATCCTCTGAAGCTTTCTCAGTATTTCCCATTATCACAGTACGTATTATTAACCCACAAGTTCCCCAGGAGTTTCTCAAAAACACTTGGAAGCCCATTGCACAGCATCTCTAATTTAAATGCATTTGACTCAATATTGCAATTTAATAACCACCAATAGTTACAGTTTAGAATGAAAAATATCTCATTAGCTCTGTAAACTTGCAAAACGCTGTCCTTTTTTTTTTTTTTTTTAATTACCAAGCAGAAATATTTTTGGAACATATTTGACTTTTCAGTAACACTACCCTCAGTTTTATCATGCCCACTTAGTAGCAGGCCTTATACCAGCATTTGATTCCTTTTAATAACTAACATCAGATTCCTTTTAGTCCTAACACATTTTTATTTTCTTCTTTTGTTCCTTACTTCCATAACCACATACTTTCTAATAATATAGCCGTTCAGCTTAAGAGGCAAAATCTAGGTAACTGGTGTTAGATTAATTATTCTCTCTTCCCTTCTTTATATATGTGCATGCATATAGGTCTGCACTAACAGCCACGGCCTGTCACCTGCACTTAAAGAAACATCCTTACCCATAACATTTAACAATATTATGCATCTATATCATTCATACGCGTTTACTGTCAAGACACAGGCAGCCATCCAGCTGCCAACCTTATCAATATAAACAGAGAAATTGGAAAGGAGCAGCTAGCGATTTCAGGGTAGATGCTGACTCACAGACCAAGCTGTTAGTCCTTTTTGACAGGACAAGGACTGGGCTTTTGCACTACTCTAACATGCAAAACAATTTGTATTTTTATATTCTGCACAGCAGAATCATGGATCTTTGGTATGTAACCGAACATGCAAGAGGAGCCTCTCTAGGAACAAGCAAGTTCCTTTGTGTTTTCCTTCACCGTCAGTTTTGCTCAGCACTGATGCTCTCAGGGGAAAGCAATGCTGTGTTTCCCCACCCAGGTCCCCCTCTCCTCAAAGGCCATGCCCACTCCTTCCCCAGCAAAAATGAGAGGAACCGCTTGTGCCCCCTGTTGCAATGTGGGGCCTGGATTAACACAAGGCTGGCCCTCACCCATCCCCATCCCCCCACCAGCCTTTTGCAGCATTGCCCTGGCACAGCCCTCCCAACCCTGCTCACAGGGGTGGCTTTGGATTACCGAGGGAGGACATGCTGTGAGCAGGGGTTCTCCCTGAGCCAGAGGAAAGGGATGCTCCCAGACCAAGCAGTTCACAGGGGCAAGGACAGCTTTGAAAGGCTGCAGATGTGTCACAGCTGAGGGCACTCAAGGTGTCAGCCTCATCAGCTCCTCCCTGGCATGTGGGTTCCACCACAGCCACCTGGTTCAGCTCTGGATCTGCCGGTCCTGGTGCAGGCAAATGCCTGTGGTATCTGTCCTGCCCCAAGCCACCGAGTCTGCCCGCCCCTGTGGTGGTCCCAACATGCAGGGGAAGGTAGAGCCTGTCTGCAGGGGGAGGTGGGGGCTGCCGCCACCTTGCTGGAGAAGGCAGGTGGGAGTGAAGCAGATGGGTTTGCACAAAGCTGTGCCTCTGGGCCTCAGAAAAGCAAGAGCATCTTCTGGGATGCATAAGAGTTTCTCTGCGTTCGTCCAAGCACGTTGAGGCATTGATTTCATAAATGCTGACTGTATCTGGATGAGCTCCCCCATGATGCTCTCCATCCTGTCCATCGGCATTACTCTCCCTTGCCTGAGTCCTGCAGGCAGAGGGGCCCAGCGCAGGGAGCCATCCCGCCGGTTGGAAAGAGATAGAGGCAGGAGCAGAGATGCTTGGGGATGGGCCAGGCAGTAGCCACGTAGGCTGTGAGAGCCATTCTGGAGGTTTGGCCAGAGCTGAGAGCTGCTTTCCCCCTTCCTGGTGCCTCCCCCTCAGCTCTCTCTCTGCACTCTCTTCCCTGCCCTCCGGTTCTATGGCTATAATCAAATCATAACTTTTATTAAATTCGAGATTACTTTTTAATGGAATCAATTTCTTGCGTGGTGCTTTTCCCTTCTGCCCCACGGCTCAGCCACGCTCTGCACTTTTGTGGTTTTACTCTGGCTTTTATCTCTGCTGCTGCCCTAATGCTGAATGCTGGCTGTGGAGGTGAGCACCCGCGACCCTGTCCTGCCTGCTGGACAAGATGCAGTGTTTGCTGTGTGGGCTCTGCCAACACTCATCCCTTTGCCCAGTGGTGCTGGAGCAGACATCCCTGCTGAGGAGCCCTGCAGGGACAGCAGGATTTGTCCCACCTTGCAGCTGGCATCGTGGATGGCGTTAGCACCTCTGGGTTCAGGAAATTTCCCCCTGAGGGAAGGGAGCCCTCACTTTTCCCCTTGGCTTTGTTGCTGCATTGGAAACCCTGTGCTAGACCCAGTTGCTCTGAAGCCCCTGAAGCTCAGGCAGGCTGAAGACACCTGACAGGGACTCCCATCCTCTTCGTCATCCCCTGCTGGAAGTCAGAAATTCAACCCAACCCGCTCATGGTGCCTGGCCAGGCCATGTGAGGATGCCTGCTCCAGGACAGCCCCACGGGCAGGTGCTCTCCACATTATCGCGTGGACCGCGTGGATGCCACCAAGCACAGCAGCCTAGCCTTCATGGTTTTTCAGTTTCCTAATAACTGTATTGCCCAAAATGGCTTTAACTTTGTCATTTTATTTAATTTTCTACTTCTCTTCCCCACCTCCCCTTCTGCTTATTCTTCTCTCTTTCTTCCTGCAACACCCACAGATTGTATTATATCCTCTGACGCAGGAAGGCCCATTCTGCTTTCACTTGTAACCATATAATGACAACAAGAAAAATAACAGTGACAATTTTTATTTGGTGCTCCTCCTGCTGATGTTCTTGAAAAAGAATTTAAGATCCTAACTTCAGATCTCACATATGAATATTCTGGGTCTTGCAGCTTTCCTGGTTAGAAACCGTATTTTTGTATTTCCTATTTAGGAACAACAGGCCAGGCTGCCTCCTTGTTGTTTCAAGACCTGGCTCTAGGCTAGGAATCCTTCTCACAAAAACTTTCACCTGGTTTGAAATACCTGAGTTTTGAAAAGATGGATTTTGTTCTGGTCTGAAGGAACGTGGAGCTTGGGCTCACGGGCTTTATGCTGTCTATTATGTAGTTCCACCGATTTTCTTTGGGAATTTAAATTTAATTCTTCCAAAGCAAATAAAGATGCATTATCTGGAATGGCTTCTTCAGACTAAGCTTAGCGGCAGATACTGAGCACAGCAATGTGCAGACGTGCCCTGAGGCTGTATTAGCCCCAGCGTTGCCTAGCCTGCACCCAACACATAGCAATCAGGGTGTATCATGGGGTACAGACCGCACTGGTGATTAATTATTTCAGACGACGACCTAAAAATCCTCTAACCCAACCTTTTGCTTCCCCCAGCCTGTTTGATCTTTGTGTCAGATCATGAGCATTCTAAATATTTGTCCTGAACACAATGCCTGCCTCTGTTCGTACCACCGTGTGCCTATTCTTCTCCTGGGGAAGTAAAGCTGAGACCTACTGTTTGATTCGATTCTTCGGTAAGAGACAATATCAGCTTCTTCCTCCAAGTCTGGCACTCTCTTTAAGTTTAAGCAAGAGCATAAGAGTCCACCTATTGATTTGGGCTGGGGTGTGTCTGCTCTCGCTGTGTCCCCGAATGCAGTAAAATATCTTCCTGGCTGAGCATCCTTGTGGCTAGAAGCAGGTACTCCATAATTAGCACATCTTTGTAAGAGTTCACAGCATTTAACTACTTCCAAAACAGTATCAAATGCCTCTTTTCATTTAGAATTTGAAAGAGATTTATATTGTTCTTTGCATCCTTCCTAAGATGGGAATCCAGAGCTCTTTCTCCAAACCAGAGAAATATCTCATGCCGTGAGAACAGGATGAGAAGCTCTAAGTCTGTAGTTATTCAGGTAACTTTCTTCTTTCTCCTTCTTTCAAAGTCTTATTTTATTTTTCTGCCAAGTCCATTCTGTGTGTATCTGTGCCTATGAACAAAAGGATGTTATTCTTTGAGATTCATTTGAAATGCTCTTCCATGGTCATTTATGAAAGCATAAAAATAGATTCAGTCCTGAAGCATGAGACACATCACCAAAAGCTATATTTATGAATAGATATTTGTGTGTGTTTGTGTGTGTGTCTCTCTGTGTGTAGTCTTTTAAGGACTACGTTCCCTTTTTTGGCTATGCATGTGGGGTTTATTCCTGCAAAAGGCAAAGTTTTTTCCAGTCTCACACAAATCACCAGAACTGAGGGAACTGCAGTTCTGCCGTAAATCTGCCTGTAATTAATAAATCATCTAAAGAGCAGAGAGTAACAGGTCCACTTTGAGGTCCAACAGGAGACTTCCAAGTATAGAAGCCTTTAAAAAAAAAAATTAAAAAATAAATGTCCATTTTCATGTGTTATCAGCTGCTGTATTCCTGTTTCTAGAATCTATGAGGAAGCTCAAGTTTTGTAGGTTTAGCAGGTGGGAGTGGGAGCTGGGTATGGCTCCAGTTTCACTGGGCTGGGGGATGGACACGTCCCCTTCCCTGAGCACGGAAAAGATGGTTTTGGTGGGGTTACCACGGCTTTCTCCATGCTCTGTCAGAGCAGGCAGGCCAGTGAAAGCAGCATTTCAAACACTGACTTTCTGGCTGTTTTTTAAGCCTCAGGTTGCAATAATTAATTAGCTCTCTTTCTGTCACACTCCTCAATCAAGCACATAAACATCAGCTGCTTCTATCCAGTTTTATTAAGTAAAATTTGATGAGAAGATCATTTCCCACAAAGCCAACGTCATCATCATATGGATCCACCCTGGTGACCTGTGCAACCTTTTCAGCTGCCCTCGCCTTGTCCTGACATATCATGTCTACTTCCCTGCCACTGTCTGGCTGACCATAACCTTCCTGCCCTGCACCTGGGCCCGTTCCGAAGTACACACCTTGTTATGCAAGGCTTTGGGGCTACTTGTCCCTGCTGTCGTCTTTCTGGGGCTGATGACTCCTGTTTCCAGCTGTGCTTATCACCGTGTGCCCCTGACTTGCTCCCACTTGTCCTGGAACCTCACTGGCACAGTGGTCCCAGCTCCTTCCAGCTTGGGATGTGCTTGGGAAGGTGGTGGGCACCCTTCTGCACCCTCGCTGCTGTCCCAAGGCACACAGTGACCTGCTGAATGTCTCACCAAGCAGCTTCTGGGCTGCTTATTTCCCATTGAATGAAGGATACAAATGCTGTCCCTTAGTCTCCAAGGGAGGCATGTTTTTCAGTGACACTTTCAGGAGGACAGCCTGTCCTTCCTCTAAAGCCATCATAGCGTAACACCCCAATCTGCAGGCAAACATTATGCAAATGTCCCTTTTGCAGCCATAGTCAGAAATGTGTCTTTTCTTGTGCTTCATTAGGACGTTGGCATAAAATGTCATTGCAGCCTCTGAGATTTGCATCCTTTGCATCAAAAAGCCAAGGTTGTTTCCCAGTTTACAGCTGTTTTCATTTCTGTGGGTTTTAGAAGCCTGGTTTTGCTCCTTGCTGCTCAGTGAAGGACCCCACCGGTGGCCCGGATCTCCACATGTAGGTATTTACCAGGCTAGTCTGTCTCCTTCCCAAAGGTCCATAAGCTATCCATACCTCCAGTGAAGTTGCGTCTGGAAGAGAAGAGAGGAAAAATAATTACAAAGTTTGAATGGAGTCAGCCCCAGGTTGATCCTGGGTACTGCACCATCCTCAGGCCAGCCCTTTTTTCCACAGGGTGGTCCCAGTTCACTTCTCCTTAGCTGGGCTGGGCTCTGCTCGTGGGTTGCTCCAGGACTCAAAGGTCCTGGAGATCAAAGGGATGAGAATGATGTTCCCAGCATCTCTCAACCTGCTCAGGAGAGACCAAAGCCACTGGGAAAGCATTCATCTATTTCAAACATAAATGCACATAGTACACTCCATGTAGCAATAAACCCCTAAAGTTTTCTTAAAAACGAAGCTTCCCTGCCAAAAGTCCTTGAATTTGTGTCTAATGACCCTCATATCCTGCTGTGTATGCTATTTTCCATGGGTGTTCACAGGATGTGGATTTTTATGTGGCTTTCCCAGTTGTTCATTGCTTACAGACATGCTGTTACGTGGTGTTTCTGATGTTCTGTGACCATTGCCATTTTCTGTCTGGATTTTCTAGAGCTCTGCTCCCACCCTACCTGCTGTTGAACTATTTCTCCCAGTCTGCCCAGTCCAGACCAGCCACAGCCGTCTGTGTGTGTCCCCATACTGCTCTGCTCTTTACTGTGCTGGTCACCCTCTAGCTCCAGCTCATGAGATCTCTTCCCTGAACCTTCACCCAACCCATCACCAAGCAGCAGGGTGAGGACTTCCAGCATTTTCTGGCGTGGAGGGTCTCCCTTGGAAGGAGCATGGCACCTCTCATCCTATTTTACTCTCTTTGTGTGTAATTCCCTCCCATTCTAGTACAGGGAAGAAGAAGAGCAACAACAATAAATTGACTTTTCAGGGGCTTGTAAGAAGAAGCTGCTGCTTCATCTTCCTGTGCCTGAAAACCTCTCTTCTCTACTCACTGTGTGAATCTTACAACACACTGTGGTAGGGCAGCTGACCCCGAGACCCAGGATGTCCCCAGCACACCCATGCCCAGCCGCGCGCTTGTGCTGCTCGGACTGAAGGGCCATGCTTGGGCCGGAAAGCCTCACCATGTGCTCCCAGGGCGCTGGAACGGGTGTTGCAGAACAGATCTGACCATGGGTTGACTTGCGTGTTCTGTGTATCTTTTCCATCCCCTGATGTAATGCACCTGTAACACCATTTCCCTGAAATGTGAAAAGCGGAGGAAACACATAACTAGATACAGTGCCTATACAGCAATATATAAGTAAGTGTAAGCACTACTTATAGGAAGCACTGGAGGAGTACTAAAAGTGAGTTGTTTGGTTTGACAGAGTACAATGCATACCTGACTTCATTACTCTGTTGGAATACATACTGCTCGAAGGTATTTTGATAATTATTTGTGTCACTGATTTATTTATTTATTTATTGTCACTTTAAACAACACTAGGTGTGCTACATATTTTGTAGAGATACTTGCAATGTGGTATTTGTGTAGGAACCTGCAATGGTTTTCCAGTTGTTTGTGAAGTGAAAATAGTCATAAGAACCCAGTCTTTTTATAATCCTGAAAATGAACATTGGTAATTACTGTTGTACTGAGAAGTATCTTAACACATTCCTGCAAACTCCGCTGAAAACACACAGAGGAAATTTCACCCTTAAAAATATTTTGCAAAAAATAATAAATGAACTTCAACACACTAAATCATTTTTTTTGCATCCTTGGCAGCAAATGCCTTACTCAAATTTCTATTAAGCTCTGGAAAGCTGTTTTGTGTCAAGAAAGAAAAAGTCAGCCCCTTGGATTTTCTTTAACAGATGCTAGCCTTTTAATGAAAAGCCCAGATAGTAGCAAGCCCTCACTAAACTAGTGGTTTTCAAATGGCTCCTTCTGTACTAATTTGGTAATTAAAAATCTGGAAATAAACCCAACCCCAAACCCTAAAACCAGATATAGGCCAAAAACTGAGCTGAAAATAGTATCCCCAGCCCACAGGTGTTCCACAGCCAGCTTGCCCAGGAGGTCACTGAGCCGTGTCCCAGCAGTGACTTCCCTATGGCTCCAGCTTGCAAAGCAATTTCCAGGGTGGACTGCAACAGAGGCTGTGGGATGGCTATGGGAATTAGCAGTATCATCTCAAGCTTCCCTGCCCACAGTCCTGGATCAGCAGAGGATGTTGGTGCAGGGAATTAGGGCTAATGCAGTTTCTGAACCAAAGCCACACGTCAGCAGCAGGATTGCATTGCCCAGGTGTTGAGACAATGAAGAGGCAGTGTGGGATGCACCTGAAGCTGCCGTCTATGTCTGCACCTATTATTTAAAAATACCCATTATTTTCTTTTGTATTTTGGCTAGTGGAAGCTATTTCTTTTAAGCAGGATGGAACAGGAGGGGATGCATTGGCCAGCAGCGCCAGGCTGTGTGTGTACATATGTAATGTGTTTGTGTGTGCACATGTGTGTGCATGTGTGTTTGCACATGCATGTGTGTGTGAGCATGCTAGGAAAGCACCAAAAGCCTTTGATACTCGGGTTTGTCAACCACAGCGGGACACAGGAACCTGGTGGGATCCAAGTGCAAAGCTCCCAAAGTCTATGGGAGGCGACAGATAGGTCCCCCGGGAGCCATGAGGGCACTGCCCAGCAGCTGGCCTCTGACCATCACTCATGGCTGGGATACCACTGCTGGGGTGCTGGCACCCCCAGATTTACTGCTCCTGCTGCTCTGAATGCTTTGACTGGGAGAGGGCAGGCAGCGAGAGCCTTCCCCTCCATCAGCTCCCATGCGCACCCAGGCTGGTGCACCATGGGGTGGCAGGGTCCATGCCAGCACGGTGGCAGTGGGTCTGACTCCTCCAGCTGTGGTGCTCCAGGGCTGGAGGGCACGCTGGTATTGCCTGTCAGGGAGATTGGTGGGATCTGAGCTGCCAAACTTCCCAAGTCATTTACAAAGCGCTGTTTGCCCACCCCTGCTCGGCGGTGATGAATGGAGTTATTACATCTGTACAATCTTATCCTGCCCCCCAGCAAAACTCAGTGGTGAATTGAATGGTGCTGGGGAAGGCTAGTGAAGCAAACGGAGCAGTGATCACATTTGTCTTTCAGGGAGAGGAAGAATTGAGGGCTGCAATAAGTAGCATTAAATAGCCAAGCGTGCTGGATCACAGCTCTGCAGCTCCCTGCCTGCCGTGGTCATCCAGCGGGTTTCCATTGCCTTCCCATCAGCCTGGGCATCCTGGTGACTGGGATCGGCTGCTGGGGCTCTTCTCCCATCTTCTCTCACATCTTTTGTGCATCTCAGGTGGGAGGATTGGCTTGGGTGTTCCTGGTCTGCGATGGCATTATCTCACCTCACAGGAGGGACTCCCTCCTGGTTGGGTTGACCAGCGGACACTGTTCACAGGCTCTTTTCTCTCTCTACTCCACCACTTTCCTCTTTGGCAGGAAAGACAAGGTGTATGAGCACCTGGTCGAAATGACCTTTCCTGCATGCAGACTATAGCACTCAGTCACATGCTGAGCAGATGGGGCTAATTAATGAGTATGATTTAGTTAATACTAATAAAGCACTTGGAAACTATGAATCATCACTTGCTGAACCCTTACACCTAGTGTTGCCTCTGCAGCTGTAGCCAGGATGGAAATTTCTGGGGCAGAGGACTCACTCCCAGTTAATAAGAGGTTGCAAGTCTAAGAAGGGCTTACAGAAAGTGGTCTAAGCGCCCCAGTCATGGTGCATGAGCTTCTGTGCTCCTCCAGCATCCCTATGGATGGACTCCATGGGGTGGGGGTGGGGGTGGCAATACGGGTGGTGTGCAGGTCAGGGTTGTGTGTTTATGGACAGAGGAATGTTTATCAGGTGTGATTTGTTTGTCGGAGGAGCAATCAGCCAGCAGCATCGATCCCCCTGTAGATGCGCGCACCACTGTGCATCTGCGTGCCGTGCTGTGGATGCCGAGTACTGGTGCATGCTGGTGTCGAGATGATAATAAAGTGGGTGGGCAGAGTTCCGTCAGCGTGGGACTGTTTTTGGGGAGGGAGGATGGGTGCTAGAGGGTATACTGGATAGGAACGCGACACTCTCAGTGGAAAGCACAAGTGCTCTGCATGCATCTTACCCCGCAGGCACCCTGAGGATCCGCGGGCTTGCTCAGGGGTATGGCTGCTCGCACAGCACCCCCGCCGAGGCGCACCCGCGCCAGGGCCAGCGGGGAGCAGAGTGGCGGCAGAGGGCTGGGGTGATTTGTGGCTCCCGAGGGCTGCGTTTGGGGGGCTGCGCCTCCTCCCCCCCGCGCGGGCTGTGGGAACCGCTGGCCTCCCCGGGCTGTGGAGGCGGTGAGCGGCGGCAGCCTGGGCCCCACGCGGGGTCACGGGTCAGTGCGATGCTCCACGGAGCAGTGCTCGCTGCTCGGCTCTGCCAGATCCCGACGGAGGGCGAGTGTGGGAAGAACTGCTGGGAAAGTCACAGCCGAGTCCCCCGTAGCCCCCCGAGAATAGCAGAAGGGGTTTTAACTCTGTGCATGCTGCATGAGGCTGGGACCAGCGGTGCAGGACGTGCGGCTGCGCCTGCCCTGACCCGCCCAGGGGACACTGAGCACCCCCTGGCCCACAGGAGCATCCTCCCAGCGATGCCACCAGCACCGGCTTTGTCCGCTCATTAAAACCTTTGAGCGATGGGATGGCAAGTCCCGGAGGGGGGGTGGAACAGGCCCTCGCTATTGCGTTGAGGTAGGATCAGAGTCTGGAAAATGAACAAGGCAGTTTCTCATCATGTAAAACCACCACAGGCCCTTGTTCCTCTCCCAGCAGTGCAGAGGCAGCACAGACTGACAGCCCTGCCAAGGCACCGTCACAGATTTCCTATGCAGTATTAGAGGAACAGGGAGAGATCTCAGAGAATTTGCTTTAAAAATGGTCACGTTGGCATTTGCTTCTTGCTGAACATTTCTTCTTTTCAAAGAACCATACATTTTCACAGGAAAAAGGAGAGTAAGGAGCAGACTGTCCCAGGTATCAGGCTGATGCTTTTGTCCTGAGCAATTTTCATCTTAAGAATAAAAGAACTGCATAAAAGAAAATACTGCTGAGCACACTCAGTTTGCAATTTTCCAGCCTTTAAAGGCTGGTCCCATCACTTTCCTCCCATTGCGGCTTGTTCTCTGGCCCCTGAGGACACTGTTTCCTTGCCAGATACTAATTTTCAAACCTCAGCTCTTTCAGCCTGTTCCAATAAACATCACAAGAATGTTTCTAAATAAGGAATGTGCATTTTTTTTGTTCTCTTTAAGCCTTAAGAAGGAGGGAAAGATTTTGCAAAATGTTAAAAAGAGTATTGGGCAGTGAGGCACTGTTTGTCCAGGTGGTGGAGGTTTGGAGAACTAATGAGGGGTTAAACCTAGTGAAGCTGGGTAGGTGACCCTGGCCAGCTGGAAAGGCTAGGACTGCTGCCCTGGTAGTGGGGGTGAAATCAGAGGGCTGCCCCTGGTGTGTGGGCACCAGTCGTGAGTACTGTGCCCCTCTGTACCCGCTTTGGCTGGCTCTTTGCAAGGATGGACATGCGATGGGATGCTGATGCTTGGCTCTGAACATGTACATCATCATCAGATTGTTTCAGGCAGTCTAAAGTTGTGTCTCTTGTCCTTTCCTTCATTTCATTTCAACATCCCTGGTAAATCACGACTGAGCCAGCAATGGCTTCAGACACTGGGAGCAGCGATCCTCTGCGGCTGCGTAAAGAGTGCGGGCTGCTTCTGCTAAGCTGCCAGACTTATTAGTGATTGTTTTAATTAAGTGGAAGCTTATAAATGGCTCTGCAAACAAGGAAGCTACTGGAAAGCTCATTGCTTCCCAGCTGCACTGTGCTGGGCACTTCTGGGTTTGCTGGGGTGACCGTCTGTGGTGTCGCTGGCAGTGGCTGTGATGGCTGGGGGAAGCCCTGCTCCATCGGTCACAGCTCCATGGCTCTAGAACGGCCCACCAGCAATCTGGGGAGCAGCATGGGTGCTGTGGTAGCTCCACGGGTGAGAAAACTGCTGAAAAGATCCACTAAATAGTTCAATGTGCAACCCAAAAAGAAAATAGAAAAAACCAAACGACCAACCTTGAGCAGAAGATGCTTCGAGAGCTAGTCCTTTACCTTCTCACTTGGAAGGTTGAGAGGTGAGTTGGTTGCAATGTGTAAAGACCCTGATGTCTGCAAGTCAAACGCAAATTAATTGTACAAGATCGATGCTTTTCTGGGTCATGTGCTTTAGCCAGGTATACATTACCGGCTTGTTTCCAGGACGTGGAAATTCAGGTTTTGCTATCTGATCTGATTAGATTTCCTGGCTTACAGCCTGTCCCCTGAATCCCTAGAAATGATGGGAAGGGAGAAGTGCTAATCTATAGATAACCCTGCAAGGAGAGTTACAATACCAGCCAAATTTTGTGTAATGCCACATGTAACACAGCAAATGATTGAGTGTGCTCGCATACCTAATGAATGTGCAGGTACCCACAGGCTGTCTTAACAAAATAATATGAATTCAATGCAAAAATGAAGAAGAGAGATGTAGGCATTTTGATCATTAATAGATCTACCTGTTCCAGCATATTCCAGAGCCTGGAAAACATTTTTGCTCCTGACTTCCCCATCACAACACCGATACTCATTTAACTTACTTGAGTTTGGTTTTTTTTTTCCCCTGGTGATCCTCTATTAGCAATTTCAGTTCAGCCAGTGCTTGCCACGCACAGAGGCGTCCCTTTAGCTCCCTTTCCTGGAAGCAATTTCTTAGAATTTTTGTGAAATCCATCTGCATGGATCCCAGCACATACAAATCCAATGACACTATTATAATCAGCCTTAAAAGCTGCAGCAGCCCGCTACCGTTTAAGCTAATAGCTCCCAGCAGGCAAAGGTTGTTATCCTTTATGGACCAGCCCTCTGGGGAGCCACATGGAACAGCTTGTAACAACGGGTTATGCATTTGAAAGTTGCCAAACTTTACTTACTCCCTCACAGGGCCCTGGGATTTGGTAATTTTTAAAATTATTTTCATTTTTTTTCTTCTCTAGTTGCACAGCAAAGGTTTCTGAGCCTTGGTGAGCTTGTATGATATGGAGTGTTCACTTAGTAATTGCTTTCTCAAATTCCCTGGATTGCTGGTAGTCACCTGTGTGTGCATCTGGAAGGGTGTGTGTGTGCTGAAAAAGCACCAGATCTTTGATATATTTTTTTTCAGGCAACAAGCAGAGGAGTGAACCCGAGGGACCATCGGCCTGAGAAATACCAGCAAGTCCTGGGGATAAACACGTGGGCCTCCAGCTGGGGAGGTCGGAGGCAAAATCATTGGGAAATGCCAAAGGTTTGCTAACATGTTTGCAAATAGAGGTGCTTTTCTTTTAAAGAGCTGATATTTATTAGGCATGCCAGTAGAATAAAAACAAGCACAGATGGAGAATAAATCTTCCTGAACAGCCAGTGCAGTACTCCTTGATCATCCAATAAACATCATATTTTAGCACCTTTAGTCCTTCCCAGGCAGCTCTGTACCTGTTACGAGAGGGGCTCACTGGAGATAAGGTTAGTTGCTAGCTCCTGTTCAGCCACTGCCTTTTCCATTTGCTTTTAATTTTTTCAGGCTGCCTTTCTGACAGTGAGATTTTTCCACATCAGCCTAGGCAAGCTAGTGACTAGTAGAGATATTTTGAACGAAAGGGAATATTTCTTTATATCATCAGAAGTCCATGAATACCTTGGAAACTGTCAGAAACAGGTATTTTATGAAACATTTATTGCATGCAACATGCCAAATGCAAAAGCTGATTGGTGCAGCAATGGTGGCATGTTTAAAACTAATGGATTCAAATGTGGTTGCTCATTTGTGGAGCCCTGAGCCCAGCTGGGCACATCACTTGGGCAGCTCAGGTGGAGATGCCTTTCCACGTTGCCTTGTATGTCCTGGACTCCCAGAAGCTGCTCTTGAACTACCTCTGAAGAAAAGCTCTGGTAGCTATGGCTGTCAGCCCAAAGAGTTTACACGATCTGCCGAGGATCTGAAATCTGGCTGTGGCTCAGTCTGTAAGCCCAGCTGTTGAAACCCAGATTTACCCCAGCTCTTTCCAGAGCTGAGGGGGAAAAGGAAAGGAAAATGGGATATTTTAACGAAAATCCTTCCTGACTACAGACTAATGCAAGGCAGAGAAGAAGAAATCTAAGCATTTCACCTCTAAAAAACAAGCCTTGAAGCCATGGATTTGTTGGTGGTTGGTTTTATTGATGGGAGCACACAAGGAACCCTGCAAAGTAACCAAGCTCCATCAGAAGCCAAAGAAGTATCAGAAAACCTGTCCCCTTCACTGAACAAGCTTGTCTGCTTTCACATCCCCCCCCTGCTCTGCATCTGTGTTGGAAAGTAAGTGCTGGCCATGCAGCAGATGCTCCTGTCATCCACCTGAATGCTCAAAGGGTCTCCTTCTCAAGGACCTAAAGGAGCAGAGGGCTCTGGGCTCAGCTGCTCACAGTGGCGAGAGTATTGGTGCTGAGCTGCCTGGGTGCCTGAGATGGACACCTTTGGGTCCATGGCAGTCAAGGGCAGAACCCCTTGCATCCACCCTTATTCAAGCAGAGATTTGTGTGTCTGAGACAGAACGCACCTCCAAGCTTGTATATTCCTGCTGAGCTCAGACACTTAAGTGGCTTCAGATGCAGCCTTGGAAAGAAGGGGTTAACTAACCCTGCTTCGGAGGACAGAGGTGGGTGGTAATAGTGAGATCTCCAAGCGCTGGAAGCAGATTGCTCTGGTGGGGTTGGCGTGCAGCTGCACTGGCCCCCACCGCTGCTCCAGGAGCCGCTGGTCTCCGGAGAGGATGGCTGGTCCCTGCGCGCTTGTTCCCTTGCTCCCAGGTGAATGGCTGTCGCTTAACAAGGATTAGAGCTCTTGAAGCCATTTGACAGAAAAAGCACAGCATTTAAAAAACCCCAGAACAATACGTAGGTTGCAAATTGATCACCAGCAAGGTGGGACACATTCCAATTAGGGTGTTTTGCAAAGCTTTAATGCAGCCCCTGTGTGCATGCACCACACCGCAGCCTCTGCTTATAAACACGTACTGCTTCTGTAAGACACAGCCTGACCCTGTGCTGGGATGAATGGCATACACTTAACGAACCATTTCTCAATATCTCGCTTTAGCTTTATTGTTTGGTATGGTCCCTTGTCTTATATGCTGCTCACTATACAAATCTTCTGGGGACAGAATTATTCATCTCCTTGGCCTAGATAACATTAATGGGACGCAAACTAATGGACTGATTTTTCACAACACTCTCTGAGATGAATGGGCTCCTTAATCCTCATTTTATCAGTGAAGAGTTGAAGCATAGAGCATTTAAGGTCCAAAGATTCCTTTCTATACAGTTGTGCAATCTGAGGCTCTGAGGACCTGCTTTAGGTGATGCTTAGTATTCGATGGACGGATTATTTAGCGTTAGATGAGCTAATTCCCTGCCTTGCAGGAGCAGCTGTGGGATGTGAGATCTCCAGGCGTGCAGCCAGAGCACCTCAGAAGAGCCCGCAGATGGTGCCACTGGCTTCTCTCTGAACTCTGGACATCACTGCCACCTTCCCCACCAACAGCCAGGCAGGAGCCCACCCCTGAGATCAGGAGGGGATGGAAGAGCAGAATACTCCCTAATTATTGACTGCAATTGCTGCTGGTTGCTTCTTGTGACCCTCTGCCCCAGGAACCACATACAGGGATTGCACCAACCTCAACAACGGATCTCAGCTGCTCAGTGAAAGAGATCTAGCTGTGGAGCTGTGTTTGTCATAGACATGGGAAATGTTCATCATAGGAAGAGGAGGACAGCACTGGCAGCTTCTTACACCATGGCACAGATTTTGTTGCATGGCGATCAGGGGCCTGCTTGCTCCTGAAAGGAGGTAGATACAGATCTACAAACATTACCGTGTTGGGTGGTGTTAAACAGTCAGTGTATGAATTTCCCACAGGGACCAGTGAGCTTTTGGCATGTGATGAGGCTATACACTCCTCTAAGAGCAGCTGGCTGCCCACTGTGTGCCCTGGCAGATATCACTCCAAAAAACCAATGGTGATCTACAGGATGCTGGACACAGTCCCTTATCTGGAGATCCCTGTGGCAGTGAGAACTCTCCTCAGGGTCCTTTTCCCCTAAAAGCCCTTATTGAGGTACTGTTACTCACCTGGTCCTAGTGCCTCTTCTCCACCTGACTCAACACATTGGTCACCTGCACCTTGCCATCTGTCTGCCCCCAGGGCTGGCCCTTTTTGCCCCCTAATTTCCACTCCCAAAGTCCTGGCTCCAAACCTCTATGGGCCTTAGTTTTCTAAGGCCAGAGGCTCCTCTTCTGCATATGCACACATGCTTTCTCTTTCCATCTCACCCAGTTCTGGCTTTCAGTCTGCTAAACCACAGGTGAACTTTCCTTTTGCCATCAGCTGCTCTTCCTCGCAGCTGCAGTCACAGGCAAGCAGTGTCAGAGACTCCAAGAGATGAATTAGAACAGGATAAAATGTTCATCTCCTCTATGTACATCACAGCTCCCTGAATTAGCCTCGAGGCGCGGAAGTATTTTCAAAACAGCCAGCACTTCAGTCCTCCTGCTTCAGCTCTTCTCAAAACACATTTCCCCCTCTTCTCTGCAACCAGCCTGTACACACACAGACCTATTTCTTCACTGGTGTCTTGTCATATCATGCTCTACCAACCAACTGTATTCACTTCTGTGCCCACATAAACTCTCTTTATTTTCACGAGATACCCTTTGTTCTTGGATGCTCTGGGAAGGGAAATAGTGCATAATGCTTGTATCTGTTACACTATGCTTTGCATCTCACCCTTCTTTCCCTTGTTCCTAACATCTTCCTTTTTGTCCCTAGTCTGCGAGCTGACCTCGTGTCTTCACTGAGCTGTCTTCCAGGATCCTAGAAAGTTTTTTCCTCCCTCCCTGGGAGATAACAACTAATTCAATGCCCATCCATGCATGCAAAAATTTAAATAATAAATCATCTCTCCCTGCCAGCGAACACCCATGCACATGAATGCAAAGCCCCACTTCTTTCTGGCAAAGTGGGGCTCTGTCTTGGCCTGAGACAGCCTTACTGTTACTTCTGTGAAATTACTGGGAACTGTGGGTGCATCCCACCTGCCTGCACAGGCCCCCCCCCCCCCCCTCCCTGCCTGGTTTGGCTCCACTCAGAAGGAAACAATTGCTTTGGGATGCTCAGAATGAGAGGGACAGGGAGAAGGGAAGCACAGAGGAGCTGATCGAGGGTGAAGGCTGAAGGGAAGGCACCACGAAGAAATGGGAGTACAGAACAAATTGTGGGGTGCGGGCAACTAAAAGAGTTGGCGTGTGACCCACGTGCACAAAGCTAGTGTGCTAAATTCTCTTCTTCAGCAATGTAAAAGGTTTTTATCCTTTAACTAACACAGTGGCGAGAGGTTTATTCAAGTAGAAAATTTTTAATTGCATTCTCTTGTAGTCAAATATTAATGGAAGGACCTTGTACAAATAAAAGTGAATAATGCAACAGCTTAGCTGACAACATTGTTTCACATTCATTGCAGATTGTGAACCTTCATTAAAATGGATTATTTTTGCTTTAGAGATTTAACCAGCAACATGACTTTCCCCTCTCACTGGCCCTGTTATGCCTGAGCCCACAGAGAGCTCGGTCCAAGGAGGAGCTTACAAAATTAATTCCAAAATAAGAAGCTGAAACTTCCAGGACGTGAATTCCTCTCATCCCCTCGGCTCAGAGGAGAGCTCGGTGTGGAAATCATTAGGCAATGGGTTTAAGCAGACCCCTATAGTGGAGGAGGGCTCAGAGTAGATGGCCACTGCAATGTGCTTGGGAAGTGCAGGAAAGAATACGGGCAGTGACCTGTTGTAAAGAAAGCTGAACTTTCCCCAGCACCAAGGGGTCCAGAGGGTGACCTTCATTTAGGTCAACAGCTCTACCAGTTGGGTAGATTGGCTGGTCCTTCTGATCCAGCCAGACCAGCATGGCCAGGGGGAAGACATCTGGGTGGCTCAGCCTGGTGCAGAGCAACCAGCAAAAGGAACTTTGAAGAGAGGGACGGGTTGGAGCTGGTGTCAAGCCACATGCCCCTACCTGGTGAATGGGGATGGTGAGCGCAAGGAGGCCAGCCACAGGCACTGGGGCAGTGATGTGTTTGCCACGCCAGACACCTCAGCTTGTCTCAGGGCCCTGAGCAGGGTCGCACAGGGACATGCTGATGCTCCCTTGCAGATGCCCTGTCTGCAGCTCCAGGATGCTGTCGGCCACCCTCTGCCCTGCTTCTAGGTGCCTGAAAGCACCCTTAAAGCTGGATCGTCAGCACTGTGTCCTGTTCCCCTGCCATGACAAGGCTCTGCCCCACTTCCAACTCTCCAGACTGCCTTACTGTGATTGCCTGAAGCTTCGGTGTCTCCATGTATGCAACAGCCATGCTCCTCACACAGCCTTGGGTCCCAGACCCAAGCCCAGCCACACTGCTCCGTGGCTGTCACCGCTGAATGAGCCCAGGCAGCTCCAACAAGGAGCCCAAACCCCACCTGCAGGAGAGGATCCATGAACCACAGCAGCTGTTCAAAACCACATCAGCATTTTGGTCCAAGCGAAGTAGCAGCCTCACATGGGAAGCACGGAGCAGGAGTGCAGCTCAGGTGCCCCAGAGCATCACTTTTGTACTGCAAAACGCGCAGGCTAACCCACGGGGATGTGACACAGGTGCTCAGGTGGCCATGCAGTTACAGTCACTGCTTTTCAGTGTTTGTGGTCACAAATAAGCTCAAGTTAATTTTCCAAAAAATTTCACACCACTATCTGCATACTGCCTGGATGGCAAGTTAAAGCTGTTTTGGAGCATTTCCTGCAAATCTCTCCAGCTGCGTGTTTTCATTCTGTCTAACCCAGGATTAATTGGGTTTGTGGTTGCGGCTATGAGAAAGCTCTGGTGTCCTCCACTACAGTTTTACTCTTAAGTTTCTTCGCAACTTTAATTCCTCGCTTACATTCTGAGCAGCAATTCCTTGTTATTTTTAGTCCTAAAACAGTACAATCATAGAGAAAACAAGACACCTACGGAAGTTGCCCCTGTGCAAAATTATGAATGATTCAAAAGTGCTGTTGCAATTGCCAGCCTCTCCTTTCCTAAAAAGCTTTGTAATATTACCAGTATGGGGTTGGTTTGCTCCAGAGCCATGCAAAGCACCTGAGAGAAATTAGTTGTTGAGCCCTGAATTTATCAGTGAATCAGAAAGAAAAACACTGACTATGGGGTATAATAAGAAAAACCCACCCTACACCCCACACTCCGCTTCCAAAGGGCTCTCCTATGCTCCTGCCTCAGTCCCATCCCCCACCCCCCCCCACCCCCCCCACCCCCGGCATTGCTCTGGGGCTTGGGAAAGCAGAAACGTTTGCATCAAGGGAGCCCAGTATCTTCTGATGCTCAGGCTAGCAACTTTAAAGGATTGGATCCATGAAATTGCTGCTGGTGGCTCATAACACAGGTGTTCAGCTTCCTGCGTGCATCTAAGCCAGTGCGAGGCCACTCGCTGTGGCTGTCGCAAGGAGGAGCCTCTGAAGAGCTGTTTGGTGGCTGGGGGATTTATATTTGTACAATGGCCTCACTGTAGAGTTAGATGAGCTACTGACATGGCAGTACTTATAGTCTATAAAACAGCAATTATGCTTGTTATTAGATCATCCCATTTACAGCCTGAATCCTTTGCCTATGGTGCATGCAAAGCAAAGCAGTGACTCTCCCGAATGCTGGGCTAATCTGTACTAATCCATTATGTAAATCACCAGGACAACAACCAGAGACAAATGTTAAATGTCTTAGAAGCACCCGGCCTTCCTTAACGAAATTTGACCCACAAAATTTATGGTTTGGTCTGCAGATTGCTGGGAGGACTGTGTGTGGGAAGAACATCTGCACTTTACAATTCGTAGCTGTGGTTTGAACCCCTGGGGCACCTCTTAATCTCAGCCTTTTCACGGGGCTGTTGCTGAACTGGTCCCTGTACGTACAGCAAAGTGCCTGAACTCTTTGAAGCAGGACCCTTGTCCCCAAACAAGGTCATTTTGACACAGCCGTGGTCACCTTGGGGCCACGCTTTATACATTGAGTCCTCCCAAAATGTGATCTTTGTGACCAAGACCTTGGGGAAATCTCAGGGAGAACAAAACTTGACTAGTGCTGTTGCAGATCATGAGAGACTGTGTGTATTTTTCTTACTTAAAGCCACTCATGACATCTCTGGGTAGCAGCAGCAAGTGGAGGCTAGTGGGAGCAGTAGCAAGTGGAGAGATAACTATGGGAAGACACTCTCTTCTCTGCCATGAGGTCTGGCCATGATCCATGCAGATCTGGGGTGTCCTTTGGTTTTATGACTTGCTCTCCCGTTACAGCAGGGAGAAACAAAGCCACAAGGGGATGCCAGATAGATTCTCATCTCTGCCTGGATTTCTGCTCCTCAGGAGAGAATCTGGGCTGTGGCAATGAATATTTTAAAATGTGGGTCTTAGGAATCTCAATGGCAACATGTTTTAGCAGCACGCTTCAAAGCAAATACAGATATGGCTGTGTGTCTGTGCTCTTAACTGTCTATCGGCATTTCCAAGCTCTGCTAGCAGAGCTGCTAGACTTTGCATGATCTGCAAGATATAGATGGGCTCTTCCTCCCCCCAACCATCTTTTTATTCAAATAAACCTTAGGATAATTACATGCAAAAATCCTATGCTACTGCAATGTTGATATTGCACATTTAGAAATCATTGCAGAGGGGATGCATGTAGGCAGAGCCATAAGGACAGTGGCAGCTGGCTGCCAGGCTGGCACGTAGCGATTCTGCGCCAGTCACAGTGGAGCCTCAACGGGTCCAGACGCTTCCCACAGTCTCTCACTTTGCTTGAACACCAAATTTGCCTCCATGTTTGAGGTACCCGCATGTGCTTAGCCCCTCCACGCATCTCAGAGGAGAGGCATCTGCGAGTGGCTCAGCGGCAGCGCTGGGAGTTATTTTAAGTGAACCCATATGACTTTGCTCTGGAGCAGATGAGAAGTGCTCAGGCAGCCAGCAGCAGGGGCTGGGATGCTGCTCGGGACTGAGCCACGCGCATGGTGTGGTCCAGCCCTGGTGTCTGGGTATGCTGGCAGCCTCCGAGCCAAGTTACAGGGCTGGCCAGCCCTCACCTGCCTTCAGGTGGGCTGTCCCTTGACTTTGCAGGAGCCTGATAAAAAAGCCTTCAGCAGCTGTGACATTTGCATGGAGGCAGACAAACAACAGATCATGCCTCCTGAAGCTGTAGCTGGAGACCAGGGCATCTCTTACAGCTCCAGACCCACTTGTGAGAGAACCTGCACGCATCACTGGACCATGGCTGGCTGTCAGGAGAGCCCAGACCCCTGGCTCACAGCGGGGACACTGACATTTAGGTGCCTGTAAGCACCCATCACAGGCTGGGAACCAGCAGTGGTAAGGACACCATCCTCACCCTGCACATCCCTCTGCAGCCCAGAGCACCCGTGGCTGAGTGGATGCTTATTTATGCTCTTGTGGGTGCCACATGGAAGGAGGCAGGCGGCAAGCTCACCTGCAGCCCCACTGCCGGCTCCATGCAGGGTGTTTGGGAGCAATACAGCCTGGGTGAACTTTGATGGGAAGCAGGGGAAGGATGTGATGGATTCAAGAGAAGAGCCCCAGGAGGTAGGCTGGGGGAGGAGGGAGAGCAATGTGCAAAAACACAGAATATTTTCATAGGGAAAAGTGGCTCCGCTATTCACACCACTCATCAAAAAGCAACGGAGATGTAGGAAACCTGCTGTGCCACAGAAGTGGTAATGGGCCAGCCTCCAGTCCCTACCTTCGGCTCTCCCGCTGGGCTGGGGCTGCTTCCCTTCTGCACAGCCAAGGGGCTGTTGCTGTCATCATATCTGGGTTTGATTTCACCAGTAAAAGTAACGTCTATGCCAGACAGGGCTTCTGTGTTTATTTTCTTCTTATCACCTTGGCCAAATTTTCACATAGTTCTCTCTCTCTGAAAAAAAAAAAAAGGGGGGGGGGGGACCGAAACATGATGCTAGAGGGTTTATAGTTTTGCACAAAACAGGTTTTCTTAAAAATACTCACAAAGCAAACAAGCAACCTAGAAGTCAGTTTTAAAATCTGTACACGGTTTCTTGCAGAACCCTGCAATTTTGTGCTCAAACAATTTTTTTTTTGAAAAATGAAGCCTGTAACTTTTCTTTCCTCACAAAAGAAAGAGAAGATCCAAAGGAAATTGTGACGAATTACCCTCTAAAATTCCTGCAAAACAGCATTTGCCATTTGGTGACCGGTTCTGTAGTATCTTCCACCAGGAAAATAGGCAGATTTTCCCAGGACATCTGCACGGACTCAGCTTGGCACATGCGGCTGACCCGGGCTGTCCTGCCGGTGGGTGACACAGCCACTGGGCAGCCCCAAGGTGGCACTGGGCAGCCCCAAGGTGCATTCAGACCTGGGCAGCTGCCCACGCGGCTGCGCTGGCATCGCCTCCACTCCCACCCCTTCCCTGGGATTTTTCCTGCGGTACTACCTTTGTTGCCTTGCTTGTGCCTTAATCAAAAGCATCACTTTGAAAAAAACAAACAACACAATAACCAAACAAAGGCTACCTGGAGTGTTTTAATAGCAAAATGAATGCAGGTGTGATATTTTGGGTATTTTGAAGGCTTCCTCTTCCACAGATAACCCACAAGTAGGGGAACAGGAATAACCAGAAGGTAAGACAGGCTGTGGGGTATATGGTTCCCACTGCAATAAGCGGAGCTGGCAGGTGCCTGTCGTTTCGTCCCTTTTCCCTAAGCCCGCTCCCTGCGGGGCAGGAACCTGCACTATTTGCACTATTATTTCAGCGCCCACAGCATCACTGCCAGGTGCAGGCTGGAAGCCCAGCTGTGCCATCCTGCCCATCCCCACAGCACCCTGCCCTTCTCTGCACCCCTCTCAACAGCTGTTCCCAGAGGCAGGATGGCACTTTATAGCTCCTTGTTCTGTGGTAATCTCTCAGCTTACAGCCCAGCTACACGGATGGAGAAAGCACACTGCAAAGGTGCATGTGGAAGGTAAGCTCTAGATTTGGGGGGATCAGACACTTACGGGACGAAGAGTGGGACAAACACGGGGGAAACCGAGAAAGGGGATGTGGGGGTGGATTTGCCAGGCATGGGGGCGGTGTGGCAGCCAGCCAGGAGCTCACACCTGCTGCTCCAAGGCTCCTGCAGCAGCCTCTGGGTATCTGCACAGAGCAAGGTCCCTGGTGGGAGCCCAGGCTGCGGACGTACGCTGTCTTCGTGCCTTTAAGTAACACCTGCTGATGCTGAACAACTGAATATGGGTTTGATCAATGCTTGAAAAAGCGTGTGTGCACACATATATGATTATTATGATACTTTGCAGCTGTTCTGGGCTGATTGTAAGAGTTTCATCGTTCCTGCTTGTGACTTTAAGAAAGTCCTGCCTGTGGTTACATATTTGTTGCTGTTCAATTAGCTATAAGGAGATAAGACAGGTATCACTAACGTTTAAGCGGAGTAGAAGAAAACAGCAATTTGCATAAATTAATTAAGAGACTGACCTCGTTCCCCAGTACTCCTCAGAGAGCAAGCGGAAAAAACCCCAGTTTATTAAGTCAATGCTTAGTTTGACACCTGAATCAAGCTTTACCCAAATCAAATGACAAAACTAATCCACAGCAAAATGCAACATAAGTCCCTTCACTTCAGTCATTTATTTTTTAAGCTATCCCAGCGATTTATTTTTAAACATATCAGTACGTTATGTTCCATGACATTTCACATCTACAAAAACACCATATGTATTGGCAAGTGATTACTCATTGAAAGTGCCATATCATGGATGCAAGTATATCTGGCAGCCTGGGTTTTCCCCACCTCTTTTGGGTCTATGCCCTTATTGTTTCATGGACACTTTCTTATCGGGAAAATTGGCCGAGTGTCTATTTTATCCCATGCTAAAGGTATATTTGAATTTTCTGTGGGCATTGTGAGACCACACCTTAGTTCCGTGAGCCGTGGAGGGTGGTGGGCACGGTCTACTAAAATTCAGAGCTGCACTTTGTTGCTGGAGAGGTGACTGGAAAGTGATGCCACCCCACCTGGCCCCAACATGCAAACAGCAGGTCCTCTCCCACCTGCGCCATACCCTGCATGTACTTTCCGTAGCAGCATTACAGCTACTCTACCGAGTACAGCTTCACCGCATCAATGGCTTTAGTGCGGCTTGAAGACATTATTCACTGTAACTTAGCGATTATTTCAGAGCCATCCCTCGATGCTCACAACCCACAGGCAGTAACTTTAATATCAGAGCTGCAAACCTCCACCGCTAGCTGTCTCATGGCCGAGCTGACAAGAGCAAATTGGCCAGGTTGTAGTGACACAGAAAGCAAGTGGCTTTGTTACTAGCGGGGGCTGCCTAGCTGTGCATGGGATCACCAGAGCTGGGCTAGGTTTCTTCTGCATCGAGGTCTTCCTCTTCAGGAAGCTCCTGTGATCTATTTTCTCTCTGCAAATCATTTATCCAACTAAGTCCCTAAGCAAATTATTTCAAAGATGAATCTCCAAATGGCCGTGGAATTGGCCCCCACAGCGGGAAGTGCCTGAGCAAGAAGCGTTCTCACATGTTGCACACCTTTGACACCTTCCCATTTATATTGCTGGCCCAGCTGTTGAAAGGGGATAGCAGAAAGCAGAAGCAAGGCACTGTTTAGCAGATCGTCATGAATAATAGACAGTACAAAAAAATGAATCCAGGTGCTTGAAGACAGAGTATAAACCATAATTAAAACCTACCAGTGCTGCTATGACAGATGGTACAATACATACCCTGAAAATTGTCCATGAACATTCATTTAATATCTGAGAACAGTAACTGCCAGCAGGCTGTGGTGCTATTACTGGATTACCACTTTGTCGGCGACACGCAGGAAAAAATTCTCTGGGTTGCCTTATGATTCCCAAAAAACCCACAGAGCATCATGTAATCTGACATGAGAAAGACCAAGTTCATCACAGATATACTGATGTGGATGCAAATAGAATACCCAAGGCAACATATTTTGCAAAGATATTATAAGTTAGCATGCAAGCATGTCTGGAAAAATCACAATAAGGTGTTTTGGTTTGTGGTAGGAACATGTTCTGGTATTTTGAAGTGGGATTTGCAGTCCTGGAGCAGGACAGCGTGTTCTGCAGCACTGACATGAAAAGGTTGCTTAACCTGTTCCTCATTTCAGCTTTAAAAAGGCAGCACAAGAATAACTTCTGCACGTCCATCATTCTGCCTTTGTGCGGGCTACAGCAGGAACTGAATTCTGCTTGCCTGCTAATATTGCTTCTGCTTTCAGAATTAATTTTCTGGTGCATATTTCTCCTTCTCCATTTCTGCTACCCTGCTTACACATTTTATGTTATTTTTCCTGGCTTGGGTGAGTCAGAGCAGCTCTGTAGCTTGTGGGTAGCAATGCCGAGGGTTGGACCATCCCCAGGGAGCACCTGGGCTTTGCTTCAATGGCAGACGGAGAAGCCTCTTGCGCGGGGCCAGTTCTGCAGAGCAGTGCTCTGCAAATGTTCCTGCTATTTGTAATCAGCCATGATTGTCACACTTTGATATTTGTTCTTTATAAGCACTCCTGCAGAGCTTGCCAACAGGAATGTTTTCTACACAAAGATGCAGCAGCATGTGTTTTAGACATGAATTTTGAACTTATGAGTATTCACGCTGGAAACCTGAGGAGTCTGATGTGATTAAGAAGCAGATCCACATCACACGGCTTGTTTGCAGTCAAAACAGTTCCAGTTCTGAATTATGAAAATCATTTAGCCTAAGCGTGGTCGGCCAGCATCTCCTGGCAGAGGTACATGTCCCATACCCAGATTCACCTCGGCATTAATTTATTCACCAAACAGGGCCAGCTGAGCAGGCAGTGCAATGCACCGAGCAGAAAGTTATTCAGCACGGTGAGGTGAGGTTAATAAAACCCCAGGCTGAGGATCACAGCTCTGTAGGGTGCTGTGCCTGGAGGAAATGCTAGGAAAGGCCCAATGAGGTGGTGGTGGCTACCCATAATCATGTTTGGTTTTAAAAGTAGGATGGAGATTTCTTGCCATAGTCCACCCTGGCAGCTCTCATCCAATCTCCCTGACCAGCCCTGGACCCCAGCTGACCCTCCTCAGAGCTTCTCTCGGCTTGTCTTGGCTGTGCTACAGCGAAGGCACCATTAGCTCTGAACACCTGGGTGTGGAAGCCCTTAAACCAGAAAAGACTACACCATGCTGTGAATAAACGATGGAGAGAAAGAGAAGCAATATTCAGCAGCACAGTGCTGGTTGAGCCAACACAGAAAATGACCCCACCGTCCCAGCACTGTACAGGCAGGAGAAGAAGTGTAGTGTCTCTCCTGGTCACTTTGATCAGCTGGCAACATCTAGGCATTTCAGCAGAGGAAGGTGTCCTGAAGAAGACAATACCCAGTTAATAACTGGAAGAAGCATCAACCAAGAGGACTAAGGAGCTCCTCTGTTCCCAGTGCCCTTCACCGGGCAGTGCACGTGGTCCCACAACCTGCGCGATGCCCCTGCAGGGGTTTGCTCTGCAGTTTTTCCAGGCAGTGCTGCCGAGAGGACACATGGCGGTTCTTGCAAGTACTACTGAAAATGATCCAGGCGAAATAGTGACTAGGAGATGGGGCCAGTACCTTTGTGTCTGTAACTTAAAATGGGGTGACTAACCATGGGAGAACCTTGATGCCAGCTAAAGCCATTGGAGGTGCCTAGGAAGTGCCCGGTCAGCGAGGCTGGCGTGTGCTCCGTGACCCCGAAGGATCCAGGTTATGGCTGAGCAGTGGTTCCCTGAATCGGCAGCTTTCTGGCACCATGGGCCAGAGCCTGGACAGGATCCCTGGGTGCTTCAGCAATGCTAACACAAGTTCCAGTGCCTGGTATCCAAAATCTCTGTAGGTTGAATTGTCCCAGGTGCTGTTTTTTCTGTTTGTTCCCTGTGTTTAGGTGCCTGCAGGCTGTTTGTCCTGTCCGCTGCTGTGCGGTGCTTGCAGCTCAGTGACAACTCTGGCACAGGGTGCTTTGGAGCAGGAGCGGGGGTGATGGGTTGCCAGGGGAAGCATGTCTGTGCTGAGCCCCCATTCCCCCTGCATGAACACATGGGGACAGGAGCGAGGAATTAATCCGGACTCCTACCAGTGAGCAATAGTTTAGGAAGATGCTCCATTTTGCTTGTTGCAGATCACAGCCCCTGGCTGAGACACAGCTGATATACAGGTGCTGCTTCTGCACCCCATTTCACTCCAAGGCACAGGTGGAAAAGGGTGAAATAAGAGCGCTGTCACAGCCAAACCCCCGGCTCAGCTCGGTGCTGGTGCTTAGCAGCTGTAGCAATGGGTTTGAGGACCCGCTGACTCCCACCTGCACATCCCTGGCATCAAGCCGAAGGATCCTAACTTGGCCACGGTATCTGGCCACCCTTAGTACATGTCAAGTGTCCAGCCACGTGGGAGACATCACCAGGCACGTGGGGCTTGTCACCATGTCAGCATGTGGGATGCTGGGGCCATCTTCATAGTTTTCTGTCTCATCATTCTTATGTTGGTCACAACAAATGAGGGGCTCCTTAGACCCTGCCCATGAGTCCTTACATCCTCTCCAGCCCCAGACCAACCACAGAGGGAGCTCAGAGCATCCCAGCCGTGTAAGGGCTGCTGCAGCTGGTGAGCTGGCTGTGCCTCCGCCGACACAAACCATCCACCTCTTCATGCACATCCCCCTCTACATCAGTCTACTGCTCGCTCATGAGCTTTGGAAATGCTGAGATGGACACAGATGACAAACCATGGGCTGTCATGCAGTTATTTCCCTTCTCCTGACTACTCAACAAATGCTGCCTTCTGTTGTCTACCACCCATGCAGGACATGTGAAGCTCCAGAGACCTAAGCTGATGCACTCATCTCATCTGCTCAGCTGCAGTAGCTAGAAGACAGATTGACTGTACACAGAGCTGGAGAGACAGTCTTGGAAACAGCATCACAGATTCTCAGCCAGCTTAAGTCTGTATTTCAGCCTCTGGAAATACCTATAGGAAGGAAAATGTGTGGGAAAACCTCACAGAGTTGCCGTGTTTGACTGCTGGCACATCCTTCTAACTATTTTCTTCACTGCTCTTCTAAAGCAAAGCTCCTGTCCAGGATCAATGCTGCTTTCTGCTGAAACTGCTCAGACACGGGATGCATTCCATGCTTTCACTTGGTCTGAGGACCCCAGCGACTCCTGTGTCACTGACCCAGAGCTCCCAGTGGGGATCTGAAGGTACGTCTGGCTCTGCACTGGTGTCGGCCAAGCCTGTGTGCTGCTTTCTGGGCCAGATGACCCAGGAGTAAGCAGTGCACATGCAAAGGCTGTAGGACAGCCTGGCTCCTTGCAGGCGGCAGCAGAGCCAGCTGTGGGCCGATGGTCCGGCTCGGATGCCAGCCCCTGCAGGAGTCATCTCAGGTAGGATCAGACAGTGCACATCTTTTGTTCAAGTTCAAGTTCAAGACCAATGGGGTCAGTGCTGTCTCTGATATAGCAAATGCACAGGCAAGGCTGCGAGAACGGGTATGACAACAGCTTGCCACAGTCTGTTTTCCCCAGCTTAGAGGTGAAGTGGTAGCTAGTTGTTCAGAAACCCATTTATTGAAGAACAAACTGATTGCAGAACAGCTTGCGCTGACCTGAACTCACAGAGAAGCTTTCTACCGTGCCGTGGTTTTGTGGCTCCCCCCCAGACTCTGCATTAGGAAAGCAAGGTCAGCCTGGCATCTTTTCTGTGCAGAGGGAGCAGGCAGAAGACATTTCCTTCAGTTTAATCATGGCCCTGGCTATTCGGACTTCTGCGTGTCCAAATATGACAGAGACATTGAGGAAGCCACCCAGACTGGAGCGGAGCTGGATGAAACACATCTCAGCATCATCACAAGCAAAAGCCTCGTCCTACTCCAGGAACAGTCGCAGTCGCTGTGTAGGAGGTACCAGTTGCCGAGAAACCACCTCCTCACCATGTAGTCTGCAAATGAGAGTTATTCAGAGATACTTTACCTAATGGTCTTCATCGTACAAGTGAATACCTACTAGAAAAAATGACTGTACTGGATACAAAGCTTCTGGCTACCCTTACTGTTACTTGTTTCCCTGCTAAAGGAGCTCTACAGCTGGAGCTGTGCAATCAAACCCAATTTTTCCTTCTCCATCTTGCTTTTCATCCTTCTTCAAATTAGTGGAGTGGCTGTGTGATTTCAGTGGAGTTGCCCAGAGGAAAAGGCAACCCGTTCTTCCCCATTAGTTTTGCAGTGTGTAGGAGCCAGCCCTGGAGTGAGGTATCACCTTGGCTTCCCCCCAGCTGGGACTAGGGGAACGTATGGAGAGGGTAAAGCTGAAGTTTTGTTCTCCACACACTAATACTTCATTTTGCATGCTCCTTCACAAAGGCAACAAGGCAAAACAAATGAGCCTTGATAGCCTTACCCAAATGAGTTATCATCTTGGCAGTTTATCCCCTGTTCCCCTTCATGGGTAGCTGCTTCCCTCAGAGGGAGGGATGAGAAGTCTTGATTCATGCAGGCAGGCAATGCTAGATGAAACATCAGATCATGGTGACAGGACTTCCCTGGCCGCCTCTCCCACAACCTCCCACAGCCATATCTTGCTCCACGAGGGAAAACTGCTTGGATGCCGTGCCAAGACACCCATTTAGTCACAGCACTGAGGTGGATCTACCCAGACATTTTCCCTTCTCTAAAGTGAGGTAAAAGGACATTTGAACGACTAAATCTGGCTTTTGGAGAACTACAAAAATTAACTGTTTCAATGGAAAAGGTCCAAAATGACTGGGCCAGACAGACTAGAAATTAAATAGGGTTTGCATATAACCACTCCCTGCCCACAGATGGGTTAATTGTTCCAGCTAACACTGCCCAGTCCCTTCCCTGTGCCCGGTGTTCACAGACCAGAAATGCAGCTCTGGTCTGCTCCAAACTCTTTCCAGCTGCGCTCCCTGCTCTGGCAGTGTCCTGCCACAGGCTGTATCCTGAAAACACCTTTCCCTGAGCAGACCTGCTCCGTTCCCTGGGACAGACATGCTCTCCCTCCTCCCTGCACGCTCAGCCAGACCAGCTCTCTGGAGGCACGCGGGATGCTCAGGCAGACACTGCTACCCAAGTCTAGATGGCACGAGGAAGCTGCCGCTGGTGCGAAGCCTCTGGTTTGCACCCTACGGGGACTGGCCCCGTTCAGATGTGATTGGAGCTGAAGGGAAGGTGGAAGCATTGCAGAAAGATTAAGCAGCTAAATCTGGTTAGCTGGTTACGCGGTGATGGCTGGCAATCCTGTAACTCTGCCAGGATCATGGCAGAAGCTTTAGGGTAATATAAGACAGGGGCTGTGAGCAGCATATCATGTCTTAGTGTGCCTTTTGTAGGGGCTGCTCTTGTCCTGCTTAGGGTGGGAGAGAGGGTGAGTGTCTCCTGCCTCGAGTTTAGAACTCTACACAGAAAACTCTTTGTGGATCTATAGACACCCACACCTCAGACACACCAGCTTTGCAGCCTCAGCCTAGGACTGGGTGTGCTGGTGAAGTCAGAGAGCTAGCATGCTGCTGCTGTGTGCTCGTGGGGCGCCTGTGTGTCAGGCACCGGTGGGAGTGGGCAGCCTCTCTGCAGGAAGGTGAGCGTGTGAGGACCAAGCATCTCATCCTGCTGTGCAGGCAGAGGGGCCAAGGGGGTAGCCTGGCCCTGCCGATTTGCCTGCAGCCTGGTAAAGCCTCCAAGAGCACAAACAGGAACAGAGCCGTACAGGTCCTGGGGGCTATGAAACACTTCTGACTGCAACATAGAGTGAATCCTGGGTTGAAAATCTGAATGTGGATTGAAAACCAGAATTGAAGCCTGTCTTTGGGGCTGAGCAGGCTTTGCAGATACCAATGCCCAGGTTATAACATCCATCCATCCATCCATCCATCCATCCATCCATCCATCCATCCATCCATCCATCCATCCATCTACCCACCCACCCGTCCATCTCACCCCCTGACCTTTCTCCTCTTTCTGCTGTTTCTCCTCTCTCTCTCTTTCCCTCCTTTACGAATTTTTCTCCTCTCCTCCCCTCTCCACCTTTCTCTTCCCCAGCCTGGGCTGCAGCAGTAGTGGCAGAAGTGAGGTGGAATCAGCCGCCCGAATCGTGGAGCAGCAGGGAGCTGACACATCAATCACAGCTCTGCTGTTGGAATTAATGAGAGCGCCACAGGTTCAGGCTGTCACTCACTACCCTCACTTTGCTGCTTCCATATGGCTGCCAGCCGACAGCCTCACGCTTCCCAATCTCTGCCAATTACAGCCTCAGCACTCCAACCTCCTCCTATTAGGCTCACAGCTTCATTATTCTAATTAAGCTAAACAAGCTGAGCCCTCCCTTTCTCACTGTTGATGCGTGTCCCCTGCATGCATCAGAGCTACACTGCAGCAAAGCCCCTCATTGGGGCACCTTTGGAGAAAAAAGGCAGCTAGGGAGCACGGGAGCATCGGGATGTCTTCTCTCCCCACCACTTCTCTGGTCCTCATCCCTTTAGCTGGGCAGCAGGGGGAAATGCCCCGTTTGGCAGCAAGTCTCAAAGGGGTCCTTTCTTGTCAGAGCAATTGCAGGCAAGGCTGGCTGATCTCAGCCAGCCTGGTCTCCAAAACTAATTAGTCATGGGATCATTCAAAGCTAGATTGCATTTTCACCTTTTTTTTGTTGTTTGTTGGGTTTTTTTTAGGTATGCCTTCTGCTGCAAAAACATGGGCGGTGGCGCCATGTGGGCAGGAGCCCACTGGGAAGGAAGGAAAGTTGCCTCTGCTGGCCAGCTGAAGGAAGCCATGGTTGGGAGGGGTTTGCACTCCCCCGGGGCACGGCCACGCCACTGTACCCTAGGTAACCCCCCCAGTTTTGCTCTGCCTCCCATGGCCCTCGTGCTGGCTGGTAGTGACTTGATGCTCTGGGCAACAAGTGGTCACGACTCCAGAGGAGGGTTGGAGCAGCAACCTCAGCCATTGCTGGGGAGGTGGAGCAGAGCACACTGTGCTGATAGCCAAGGTGTTCTATAACAGCTGGGGGGGTTCTCTGCCATTAAGTTGTGTTGCTTGACACAGAATGAGTGGGTTAACCTGTCTTTCTGCTGGCAGGGATGATGGGCTGCAGGGAGCACAGGCAGCCCCCCCAGAAACAGGGGGGACACGGGTCCTTGCACTATGGCACAAGATTCCACTCCTTCACCAGCATCTGCTCCTCCACGCCTGGGCTGCACTGGCACACACAGACATCCCCAGGATTGTCTGAGCCCAAAATGAGGACAGTTGGGTCTGCTGGGGATGACGTACAGGATGCTCCACACAGCCCATGGGTGTAATCGGCCATAAGCACTCCCAGATGGCCGACCTGGCTAAGTTGGGGTAGCAACAGGACTTCATAGGTCTCACCCCAACTGTGCTGGGGCTCTTGCTACTGCAGAGATGTTGTCAGTCCCAGCCCTGGCTGCATTGCCCACCTGGCCTGGAGCCGTCTTTGGTTTCAGGCACATGCAGTGGCAAGAAGCTGGTCCCTGCTGGGATGGGAAGGGTTCCTCTGCAGATGTCTCACTGATGCTGCAGACCCTCTCTCCTGCAGCTGGCACTTAGGATTTGCTGACCTTTGAATCCCTTAAATCGGTTGCTCTCAGCGTTACTCTGACAAGCGCAGCCAAGAGATGCAGCCGCTGGGTGGGTGCCAGCACCGAGCCTGGGCTCCAGCCGAGGCAGGGAAATGCCTCGTGCGGCTCGTGCTCGGGGTGGAGAAACAGCAGTGATATTCCTCCATCCCTCCTCCCCCTCCGTGCTGCGTGACACCGAGCAGCGTTCAGAAAACCCTTTGTAAACAAGGCAATGCTGTCTGCCCTAAGATAGAGTTTACTTTTTTTTTTTTTACAAATTTTGATCTACATTTTTCAAAAAGCTTTGTCTCTAATTTTATTTCCTATTTTCTAAACAACTCTGATTTTTTTCAAACTTCCCCAGTGTCTCTTCTCCCACCAAGCCAGAAGTAGAAGCAGGAGCCTTCCCAGGCAAACTGGGGATGGTGTGTGCCACCAAAATCCACTAAAATTCTGACAGGGCACAGGGTGCTGAGACGGGACCTGACACCCACAGCTGTGGCAGAGCCGGTGACCCTGTGGTGGTCCTGCTGCCTCTGCCCGCCTGGCAGGTAGAGGGGGGCGTAAACAGCAGAGACATGTTGGCTATGACACTGTTAGCATTTTCCCAATGAGTTATTACCAGGTTAAAGGGTTGTGATAGTGCCAATATCCAAAGCTGGGTTATTGTGTTATTAATGTGTGGCTGTCGCTGGCTATTAGCACTGTGATCAATCCCCGGTGACAAGGGCTGCTTAGCCTGTCACACTTTGTTTTATCTTCCATTCTTAGACTTTTACTAACTCACAAATTGCTAATCCAATCTCCTATAACCCAGTTAGGGGAGGACATTGTCTCTGTGCTGCTCAGAGAGGGGAGCTGGGGCCCAGGGAGCAGATGTGCTGGTGGCAGGGTAGGCACGCGTCTCTCAGGGGTGAGAAACTGGCTAAATCAGTTACATGAAGCCCAGGAGAACATCTTGCCTTAGCCTTTGGTACTGACTTACCTCTAGGTCATGTCCATGTCCTGGTCACCCCATGATGACCTGTGGGTGTCATCCCCATCTCCACATCGCCCACCCCAGTGCTATGAAGACAGCACTGCCATCTGCCCAAATGCCTCCATCAGGCATCTCAGAAGCCTCAAGAGCTTTGGCACATCCACCCTGGAGCCTTCAATGGGCAGAAATTACCTTAAAACTTCAGTCCTAGAGATGAGTCTGCACTTTGGAGCAACCCATTAGAAAGAATTGGCAGCTTGTCTTTGACCTCAAGCTTGTTTCATCGCCCGTTTCTTGGAAATGCAGCATTTCTCTTAGTCCATTTCTGATCACTGACTACTGCAATACCTTCTCGTCAGAGAACTCCAGGCAAGCTGAGAAGGAGCATTTGTGCTCTAACTACCATTCATGGAGACCATGCTGCCTGAATACTGAGGCCACCAACTGCCCAGAAGACCTGCTCAGAATGCACCACAGCCCACAGTCTTTCTCTTGAGGTAGAGATCTGAGGAATTTGGATTATAAAATGAGTTTCTCTCTCTTTCTGTCCATGGCAGTAGGTGATGGTAGAAAGAAGACTGAGAAAGCTGGTGGAGATGCTCTATTCGGGATACTTGGGGTTGTGTAGGGAGTGTGAGACAGGACTGGTGTGGATGGTCTGGGGGTAAATGCACAGCCTAAGTGTGGGGGCTGGTGCGGGGTGTCCAGGAGTGGAGGATGGGATTGCTGAGGCTGGAATAAAGCTGTTGAAATAATGCCCTGCATGGTGCACCCCGTGCAGACAGGAGCCTGGGGTGTTTCCCAAAACCCCTGTTCCCAGATGCTGGAATGTGTGTCGCTCCTGCACACACTCTTCGGGCTGGCGAATTTTGCTGCAGTTGCTACACACGTACTGAGAAACTGCTTTTTGCTTCCTGGCCAAGACAGTTTTGTAACATCTCTGCATGCAGCAACTGTTTCTCTGCTATGGGTGGACTGAATTCGTATGTGCACAGCCTGAAAGTCTGCAACAGTGCCCTGAGGCTTGCAAAAGGCATCCTATCAATAAATGATAATGATTCCTGAGCGAGAAAGCCGACTAGCTAGTTCACGAGTCCCAGATGCTCCAAGTGCACGAGGGAGAGCTCCCAGGGAACAGGCAGGGGAAGGATCCGGCCATGCTGAGCACTGGGGCTCCAGTGTTCAGCTCAGGTCTGGCAGCTGGTGTCTCAGTGGGCAGGGAAACAACGGGAGGAAGGCATTTCCTACAAGGCATGACCTCCCTCTGTGCAAACAGAGGTATTTGACGTAGCACTGAATTCTGCCAGGAGGGCAGGAGGATGCTGTGTTGAGATCTAATCCATGGTGAGCTCGTCGGCAGGACCAGGGACACTCGTGGCCTTTTCTCTCGTACCTCCAGGCCACTCCACAGACCATGAGTCCTATTTTTAGGTTTTCATATCTCTACAAGAATTTATGAAATAGCTTCAGCAGTTACCAGAGACAGGCCAGGACTTCCCACCCATTGCAAGAGCTGGGTAAGTGCCTGGGTACCGGGACGCATTCCTGGAGCCCTGCAGCATTTCATAAACTTCGCTGTGTTGGAGATTTGTTCTGTTGGAGAATTGTTCTTTGTGCTGTCTTTGTGTGTCGACATACAATATGCAAGCACCATACCATGCTAAATATATTCCAGCCAGTTATTAGGAAACAGATAGCACCACAAAAGCACTAGAAGCCCATTCAGGCTGGTTAGATAGCACCAGCAGGAGAAACAGGACAGCACGCATCTCAGTATAACATGCATTAGGAAAACAAAATAACAGACACATATAAATTAAACTCCCCGAGTGATACGTAGTCAAAACGGTTATAAATTCTGCACTTGCATTATGTAAAAGTCACACATGGAGAAGAAGGTGCAAATGCCATTGCAACTCATAAAAACAAAGCTTAGTGACAAAAAGCCCTGGGCTTTCTCTGTGGGAACGGGAAAAAATGACCCTGTTGGGGGAGATTCACAAGGCTGGTCTGACTCAGTGTGAACAAGGTGTCGGTTTAGATGTGGCTTCATCCTGCTCAGGGATGGAGCATTGTCCTCTGTCCTTGTAGCTGGAGATTCCAGCCATTACTCATGTTAGAGAAAGATGATAGCCAACATTCACTTGTGCTGGGCTCTGCAAGAAAGCACCATTAATAACCCAACTAGTGAGTACCCTTCCCTGCAAAATTCTGTTTGCAAAGACTAAGAGTGTCTGACAAAAAAAAAAAAAAAAGTGTGACACTTCCCACCATGTTGTGGATCACCTGTGCCCTGGAGACCTTCCTTTCCCTGGGGAGCTGGTGCCACTTGTGCTAAGGGAAGGATGAGCGCACCTGGAGCTGTGCCTAGTGCTGGGAGGGGATAATAGAAGGTCTTTTTTCTCCCCTAGATTCTGCAAGGTCTATTTAGGAAAACAGCTTATATGTCAGCCCGGGTGTCACATTGGGTGTGACAGGGCCAGCACCGTGCTTCAGTCAACAAACAGGGCTAAGCATAGTTCAAGCACTCTGTGTTCCTACGAGCTTTTAGATCAGCTTAAACTGTTTAAGCAGCTGCACTGCAGTTTAAGATTAAGCTGGTCTTTTGAGCAATCTAAGCAGTTTAAAATACTCTAAAGGCTTAACATTATAGCCAGTTTAAGTTGCTGTAGGGGCTTAAAGCAGTGATGTGCAGCCAGTATCTTAACAGGGTTTTCCACAAAATGTGTCTTTATAGCCTGTGATAAGCCCTATGGATCAGGGTGTGTGTGTTTGCATAGGGCATGCTCATCTGCCTGCCTCGCAGGCGTTTCTTCCTGACCTTGCTCGTCACTGCTCAAATGTGTGTTCCTGCCTCTTCACTTGGGCCACTGTGTCTGTACCAGTTGGAGAACGCTCTTGTTTTATCTTCCAGCATCCTCTTCCTCTCCCAGACACACCAGATGCACCAGAAGGACTTGCTTCTTCAAACTCACAATCAAGGAAAAGGGAGAAACCAGCTCTGTTTGACACGCTCCGGAAGCCCTGGCCCTTTGTCTTAATGAGGCATCCAGACTTGGTGAAGGAAGAAGAGACCTCCTGCATGCACAGTGCCCGATGCAGCCTGAGCCCAGCTGGGGTCAAACAGGGGACTCCAGACCAGCCTAGCAGAAGGGACATCTCTCTGAGAGCCTGGTTTTGTGGGGCCTTTAAAATAGGAGCCGTTGGCATGCCATAAGGCTGCCCTTCAAGGACCACAGAAGCTAAAGGCGGCTTATGCTGCTTTAACTCTGCCTTATGACATGTTACAGTCTTAAGGCATTTAAGTCCTTATGTGTCACCAAGGGTTTAAGTCTTACACAGCTTTAAAAGTGGCTTAAACGCTCTCTCACCTTTCATGTGGGACACGGCATTCCCTGCACAAGTTAGAGGGATGGCAGTGCATTGCTCGCACAGCAAGGGCTTTGCTCCAGCAGTGCCACCTGGGATGGTCCCCTCAGTGCAAGCTTTGGGGTCTCACTCCTGTGACCATACCATTCCCACCTTGGCTACTGGCATAGAGCTTTGCAGTACTGGCAGCATGGGAGCAAAATGGCACTTCCAGCTCCTCAAAGCCTTTTACCAAAGGGCAACACTGAGCTTTGAGCTTGAAGTCCCTTTTAAGAGATGAGGATGGTGGTCTCACTTGGGGGATCTACACCTCACTGCCTCTGGTGATGGAGAATATCACTTGAGGTTTTCTGGATCAAATGCAACCCCAGGGGTTCCTCTACCCCATACCTGGCAGGACCAGTGCTGGGCTAAGCCCATGTTGCTGACAATAACCTGTCCCTAACGCTTTTCGGGTGGTAGGAAGTTTCCCCACAAGGACATCTGCTGTGCAGGTGCAAGTTTGGTTTATGTGATGCTGTGCTTGGTACTGTCTGTACTCAGACGGGAGAGAAATAACCCTCAGAAGGTTTTTAGCAAGTGTTTCTAACTTCTAGTGGGATGGATGCATCCCATCTATGGGGAAGGGGCTCTAGAGCTCAGGAGCCCACCATCACTTCGTTGTATTCTGCATCCTTCCACTTGAGGCTGGTGCTGCTGGCTGCAGAAGAGTATTGCTCCAGACTCGGTGGGTGATGTTTGTGTGACCTGCCTGTCACCATACAGCAGCAAACTCTGTGGCTGTCTAGGATCCTAAAACTGCCCAGGCAGACAGAGAGATGCTTCCAGAGCGCATTCCCTCTGCTGCACTGGAGGTGTTGAAGGCAAGCCTGGCAAAATTGGTCTCTGAAGTCCTCTAAATCTCACCTTTGATAATGGAGACAGCCCAGATGACTCTGATCTCTGCAGATGAGCATGGGCCTCTGTGCTTGCTTTCCTACCCAGCAGATGGTCAGATGAAGCAGGTTTCCTGTGTCCTGTCCCATCTGCACCCCAAACAGTGAGCCAGAAGCTGAGCTTGAATGGCCCCTCCCTGGACTGTGTCCAACCTGCGTTACTCAGCATTCTCTTCAGAAGGCAAAATCACCCCGAAAGCAGTCGGTCATGGCTGTAGAAACCCAGCGCTGGGGGAGGTTTCACCCACCGTTCGGTCTCGCTTCAGGTCACAACAGGAGCTGTGGGGATGCACAGACAGAGCAAGCTCCAAGGGCAAGCTGGGAGCCAACGCCAACGTCACGCTCTGGGCTCTGCACGGTCTCGCTGGACATCGGAGGTGACAGGTGTCAGCTTTGATACAGCCGCCGGTGAGCTGATCCCCAGCCATGCGAGCTCAGGAGGTAGCACATCTGCTGGGCCAGGGCAGGAGCGAGGGTGTCAGCAGCCAGGCTGGCTGATCTACCTGCAGCTCAGGGACTTCTTGCACTCCACAATGTCTGCTGCAATTTTTCTTTCATTGATGTACAGCCCTCCTCAGACCCTCCTAAGGTGCTACGTTAATGCTGGGAGGCTGCACCAGGGTGCAGTGTCTTGTAAAGATGGATTAACGAACTGATAACATCGTGCACACTAAGATCTCCAGGCTTAGACATCTTCAAGTAGCCTGAGGAGCAGTGGGACCCAAGAAATCCCTTTTGTTTAGGCAATGTATATTGCTTCCCATGGACTCAAGTTGTGCCAGGGGAGGTTTAGATTGGATATTGCGAAAAATTTCTTCACTGAAAGGTGGTCAAACACTGGAACAGGCTGCCCAGGGAGATGGTGGAATCACCATCCCTGGAGGTGTTGAAAAAATGTATAGATGTGCTTAGGGACATGGTTTAGTGAGTACTTGGCAGTGATGGGTTAACGGTTGGACTTGATGATCTTAAAGGTCCTTTCCAACCTAAATGATGATTCTATGACCGCTGAGGCTGCTTGGAAGAGGCTGATGATATGAGGGTTGCTCACTGGTTTGATGTCTCCCCTCTTAAAAAGTCAAATAAGAAGTTCAGGCTAAGATGCAAATTCACTGCTTAATGAGTCTGGGTCCAAAGCTTGGGGGGTGCCTCCATCAGACAGCCCCCACAATTTCCACCTCAGGAAGGATCATTCCTTCAGCAGTGGGGGTCAGAGCACACCAAGTCTCATCTCCTGTATTTAGCATAACCGAGTCAAGGCTATAGCTGTCACACCCTTGGCCCCGGTTACTGGTGTTTTGCACAGATTACATCTGTGCCAGTTTGGCAAGCTCAGAAGAATGGCTGCCAGCACTCCCGCACGCCTCTGTGTCAAGCCCCTTCCAGCAATTGTGCTTCGCTCCTCTTGGCTGAACCACGCACCGCCAGGGCTCGTGCACGAGCTGGATTTATGGTACAGCAGACAGGGCTGTTACTGCTGCTCCACCCTCGGGGACTCTGAGGACAGATGCTCGTGTTGGGAGCTGCCCCACACTGATGAAGCAGTGGAGCCCAGAGGAGTGCCTGTGCACTGGGACACCATCAGACATTCTCTGCCTGGTTTTGTGGCCTTCCCAGAGTATCCGTGTCTACCCTTGGCACATCCACCTGATGCTTTCAGACGATGACATTCATGTACCAACTTTCCAGCCACCGTAGGGAGCATTTGTGTTTGCAAATGAAGTGCCCATGCATCTCTCCGGCACCTGTCTGAGTACAGGTTAGCCGTTGCACAGGTTCCTTCATCTTGTACAGTTCTGAACGCTGTAGAAGGTGCAACATTTTTATAAATACAAGAGGCCTGCTCATCTTTCTGTTTTTTTCAAAGGCAGTGGGCCAGTTTGTTAATTTTGCATTCCTGTGCCCTTACTACCAAAGAAGAAGCCATCAAAGTATAAAAAGTGTAGCGTAAAACAAAATTGCTTAAAATGCATTCCCACCCCCCCACCCCCCCTTTTTAGATGAGATCACAGAAACTGGGGCTTGCAAATTCGCACCTGGCAAAAGGGTTTTTTACTATTGGAGCAGGTGAGGGAGCGGACGTCTGACAAATGCCATGTCGTATTTTTTCTACACTTCTATTTATCCTGCGTATGGAATTTGAGCAAGGAGCTCTTGACCCAGGCAGTCCAGCTGTGCTATCACACAGTCCTGAGCAGAATAGCTGAGTCAGGTCCAGATTGGTTAGAGTTGGCTTTAAATTAATTGAACTGTGATGTGCATACCCACGATACATGGAGGACTTCATACTCTCTCACATATTTTGCATTTTTCATGCTGGGATTCTGCTGTCGATGTCACTATCCAAACAGCTATGCTTGAAAGTGCCCATAATGTAAAAAATTCTTTGTTATCTAAATAAAAGGCTGCATTTCAGGTTAAAAAGTGTGTCTAATAACCATCATTTTCCCTTCACTTTGCAAATTTGGCCAGTTGAAATGAGCAGCTTTTGTGCCTTGAGCAGTGGCAGAGGCTGCACAGGAACATTAGGAGCCCCTGGCTTGCTCAAAATTTCTGCCGAGAAGATTGCTCATTCAGGTGCCTCAGTGTGGATGGAGCTTGGGCTCCTGTGATTTTAATTCTTGTACTTTTAGTGGGTCCAGCTGCACCTGGTGGATTTTTCGGACAGGAGACTGCTTTTCATTACGCACATGAGTAGTGGTGTTTCTCAGCAGGACCTGGCCACCTATGTACCATTTGCACCTCTGAAAACTCCCTTGGTGGGGCAGTGGAGTGTCTCTGACAGCATGGCAGCAAACCTTACTTAACAAAGAGACTTTATTTGTATTTGAATTCTTTAAACCATCTCTCCTGTTCGTTAGGTTAACACCAGTTTAAACTTAATCCTCAAGACAGGATTCACCAAGCTGAGTTTCCACAGCTGGAAAGGTTTACTCTGTAGTTGTAAAGGCAGAAATACACACAGGCATGTGTGTAAATGCAGAATTTTTGCATCTCTAAGGGAAATCTCTTTCCTGGGCACCCCAGCATCTGGTGTTTGCCTCCAGACCAGAGACGCAGCTCCAGCTCCTGTATCCTCTTCCTCAGAGATGATTTGCACAAACATGGTACATTTTCCAGGTGAAAGCTGCCTGTTACTCTGTTCGCTGCTGCACTTGCTGTTAGCTGTAAACAGATGAAGTGCAGCAGTCAGCTGTGTTTTCTTCCTGTTTACAAGAAGCTTTGCTCCCAAAGCTTTTCACTTTCTCGTGCACCTACCCAGCCATCACCCCTGTGCCTACAGTCACAGGCTTCCCGTGACCCCCTGTGCTGGACAAAAGAGCCCTTGTCAGAAAGAGGATGCTGCTTGGATGTATAGTCACTCTAATGATGCCTTAGCCACCAACTGTGGTTCAGCCTCACCCTCAGCAGAGAAGGTCCCCATGCAGCCATACTCCACCTCCCAGGTGCTCCCTGACCCAGTGGGAGGTGATTTTCTGGGTTCCCTATCTATTCATTGCACTGCCTCCTTTCAGCACTCACCCTGAGGACAGGCAAGGCCAAGAGCTGTAAAATACTGGTTTAACCCATCCCTATTTGTTTTGTGGTGCTGAAGCTTTGTGCTGATCCCACCTGTAGAGCTAAAAATTGTGCTGAGGAGCTCAGGGGTGCAGGATGTGACCAGGCAGGTGCAGCTTGTGCCTGCAGCCAAATGCAGCACAGACCATCCCAGGGGGGTGCCTTGCATGATGGGGACCTGATCATTGCAGAGCAGCACTTGTGGCAAAGAGACACAGATGAAGAAAAGGGCTTGCAGAAGGAGGCACCTGCCTGCTTAGATGGGTATTGAACATGCATTGGGGTACACCCAGCAGCCCTGTTTCCCCCAAATCTCTGCTTTCTCCAACCCCTGCCACTGGGCTCATCCCTTTGGAAACCCAAGGACAGGGAGAGCTGATATGTCCCAGCATGTTGGTCTGGTTATGGGGATGATATATGACATATAGCCAGGAGGAACACCTTGGACTGACTGTAGGTGTCTCCCAGACCCATATGCTTGGTCCAGCTATATCCCACAGGTGAGCAGCAGCATTATGTGTCTGGCTCTGCTAAGACGAGGACAGCAGGTGAAGGATGCTGCCACTCTGTATGCTTTGACTTCTCAAATGCTCACTGGCCCTTGCACACTCAGATGGATATTTTCATGCCTTGGCTGTGGGTGTGAGGCTTCTCCATATCCCTGCAGGGCACCCACCACCCCACTCTCAGAGACAGGTTAGTGTTCAGCTAGAAAACGCAGAAATGATGAAGTGTGAAAAAGCCGAGTGCAAGTCCACCTCTTTCTGATGGTGCCCTGTGTTATGCTTGTGGTATTGGCAGCCTTTCCCCACTGATGTTGAAAGGAATATCTATTACATTATTTTTAACATAAGCACATGTGCTTGAGCACCCTATGGCTGGCTGGAACAGAGGCATGACTGCAACCCCCCTGACCTCCCCACAAATGTATGTAGATGTAGAGCCACGTACCCTGCAGGGTATGCGGGAGTGAGGGGGTGCACACACACAGAGGTTCATGCCCAGCTGTGCCCCTGCATGCACACGTATGTATTTGCATGCACACCTGCATGCATGTGCACAAGCAACATACACATGCACAAAAATATGCACACACAGATATACATGCACACATGAGCACACATGCACATGTACATATGCACACACGTGTGCATGCACACACATGTGCAGATGTGCACCCACAGGCTCCCCCACAGCAGTTCTGCTCCCATTTGCCCCTGGCTCCCATAACAACCCTTCCACATGCCAACAGCCGCTGACTCCCCAAGTGCGTGGTCCCTCCCAGACTCCTCCGGGAGGAAATCCACCTCCCTCCACCCAGCACCTGGGCCACTGGGTCGCCCTTCCCAACCTGGCCATGGTGTCAGGCCCCACTGCTTGCCCAGCCTGCGCCAGCCTTGGCATGAGCCGAGCTTTGCTGTGCTGCTGGCCCAACGCTGGGTTTTCTCACCATCTCTGCTGCCCTGGGATGCAGTTGCCATGGCAATGCATGCGCCGAGGGTCTGTACCACCCAGTGGCTGGAGGAAAATGCTCCCTATCTCCTTCCCCACCTGTGATGGACAATGCTGTGCATCCCTGGCTGAAGGAGAAGCCCACAGGGTTTTGCACCACTGCAACATCTTGCACTTTGATCACTCAGCTATTTCACGTTTGGACTCTGGCCTGCTGCAAATTAGGCTGCAAATCTGAGACTGCAGAGCAAAACTGCAGGGTGATCTAAGAATGGTCCTTTCTGCTTCCCAGAAATGTTTTTGAGATATTGTCTCACAACGCTGCAAAAAAGACCCTGTGCAAGTTGTGCGATAAAAGTGTTTCTGAACCCATTATGTAATTGCTCTCTGTCATTAAGAGGGATCAAAGTTAGCCTGAACCATTTGGAAATGTGTCTGGAGACATAGCCCATAAGCTCTGTCTCATAACAGACATTTAATAGTTAGGTGATTAATAGGAAAGTGCTTCCTCCTTCAAATATCAATATTAACTTGAACTTTGCCTTAAGTAGGCTTGAGCCTATATTTGAAAAAGTATATTGGTTAATGTGTTAAATAAAAATCAGTCATTTCATACTGTATCTTTCTGCTATAATCTTTTCCTTTGACTCCTTTTCATTTTGGTCCCTCAAGTAATGATTCAAGACCATTTTTCTGCACACGAATATACAAAGGAAACTGTAAGTCACCTGCAGCCTGCGAAGCTGAATATCCAATTCTTCAGGCAGCAAAGCAAACAGTGGGCTAAGAGCGGATAGACTGAAGTAGTTTGACATGAATGATTAACAGAGCTGGCTCATCAACAAATACATGTGGGTCAAAATGAAGACTGCAAATATTTCGTAAGAAGAGAAAGGGCTAAATGAATTGAATAAAGTGTTTGCTGTGACTTGCTTGGCTGCCTGTAACTAGAAGGCTGCATTTCTATAACCCAATGTGCCTTTTTTGTTTCCTTTTCCTTTCAGCAAAACTGCCAACTTCCCGAGGATCCTAGCTGTGTGTTGCTGGTTGCTTGGTGTGATATTTCTCTCTGTACAAATGGGCTGTTATTAATGAACAGCCAAAACTGAAGGAAAAAAAATGGAGCCGAGTTTATCTGCATAGCTAAATAGCTGCTTTTAATTTGCCATAAGTGTACCAGTCACTCGGTTTATTTGTAAGAACAAACTTCAAGACCCTTGCTCTCCAGTGCAAGCTGTGGCCAAGAAAAAGAGATGCTGCAGCGGAGAATCAGGGTGAAACACAGCAAATGGAGATTTAAAAAAAGTTTTTTCTGTTTCAAGCAAATTACTGAGGTGGGTAAAATGAATCCCCTCTGCATCTGCCCTGGCTCCGGAGGGGTGGCTGCAGGGCTGCGTTCAGGTCCCGGTGGCTGTGGCATGCAGCGGCGGATGGCTGGCACCGCAGGGCTTTTGGCACCCTGAGGGGCCGGGGTGGCTGGCAGCAGTTTGCAGGAAAACAGGCATTGCATTTCCAGAATACAGGCTGCAGGGGATAAACACTGCATTCCTTGTTCCCAGGAAGCCCCTGCTGATGGAGGACAGGACGGGTCAGGCAGCCTCTCAGGAGCATTTTAGGAGATTATCCAGGCTGCCAAACTATACATCAGCTTAATTCAGGAAGGAAATGGGGTGCTCCGCTTTAACAATCTGAGTGGAAAGAAGAAGATAATGTCATTCCACTTCCCTGGATGCTTGCACAGCAAAGCAAGGAGTAGTACAGCCAAGGCAGGCACACCCTGGGGCATGCCCCCACTGCTGCACCTGGGCGTTTCGAATATCTCCAAGGATGGAGACATCACAACCTTTTGGGGCAACCTGTGAACTTCAAGTGTTCAAGGACCCTTGCAATAAAAAAAGGTCTTCTTACGTTCAGACACAATTTCCAGTATTTCAGTTTGTGCCTGTTGCCTCTTGGCCTGTCACTGGGCACCACTGCAAACATTTACTGAACTCTGTGAGGCTCCCATCAGCCCGTTTCTCCAACCTGTGGAGGTCCCTCTGAAGGCTAGCACACCCATTGGGTGCATCAATCACTCCTCTCAGTTTTGTATGTGCAAATTTGTTGGGGGTGCATGTTTTCCATCTTCCAGGCAGATGCACTTGGCCCCGTCACCCAGCTCCAACACACCTGACTTTGAGCAGGCAGGCAGCAGGATGCCACAGTGAGAGGCAGGGCTGAGACTCAGGTTCTCCTGGAGGGGGTCAAAGCACCTCACTGTCTGAGCTGGACCAAGCAGGAGGTGAGAAATGATTTCCCGACTCTGAGAGGAAAGAGACTGCCTCATTTCCATGGAGCACACCCTAAAGATGAGGAACAGGCAGCTCCTGCTTGCACCCGCTGCAGTTATTTCTCCCAGCCATGAAAGCAACAGTTCACATCCTCAGGAGACAGTGAACATACTGCAGTTTCTCTGCCTGCACAGCTACAGCATGACTTCAGAGGTGGGGGCCTGATGGGGCAGGAGCTGCTGTGGTCCCTTTCAAAGAATGTACGATGTTTATCCAAGTTTACTGGATTAAAGAACACAAGGAGCAGCTGCCTTAACCCTGAAGCTGCTGAGCATCGGGCAGCCTGGCATGTGCAAGGGCTGTGTTTCCAGCAGGTCCAGGGCATTCTGGGACAAAACCAGACAGTCTGGGTTTAAACCAGTCTAGTGACAACCTTACTGGGCATGTGGGATCCCCAGAGCATGAGAAATCACATGGCTGAAATGCAAAGGCAGAAGATGCAAATTTGTTGCCAGAGGAGCATGAGGTGGCAGTCAAATGGATGACTTCCATTCATGGAGAAGAAACTCAGCAGGTCTGGGTACCTCTCCTTGGGCAGGGCTCAGCACACATAATGTCTGGGTTCAGCCCTCGTATCTCTCAAGGGGCCCAACTCTGCCAGAGCTGGTCCTGGGGCAGGACCTGACCTCATCATGCAAACGGTCCTGGATGGATGCAGGAGGGTACAGGAGTCTGGAGACCTTCCGCAGAAAGGGACTTTTGTACCCAGGATGTGTCAAAATGTGGCAGATGAATCTTCCCAGCCTGGCCTGGAGTCCAGCCTTTGCATCTAGGGGGGGCACAAAAACCGTCTGGAGAAAGAGAGGAATGTGCCCTGGGTGCTGTTTGTCTGGCACATTGCTACTGAATGCGTGAGCGCAGTAATTGAACCATGTCAATAATACACCAACAGAGCATTTCCACCAGAAAATGGCATTTAAATGGCGTTTTGTTGTAATAAAGAATTTCCATGGGAATACATTGATTTCAAGGAAATTTAATTTTGAAAAAAAAAGAAGACATTTTGTAAGCTTTGAAAGCTCAAGCACCTCTATTGCAGCAAATACATTATTTGTTACTCCACAATTGACTTTATTTCTCAGCTTATTCAACATCATGTAGTTATGTAATTTGATTGAAGTAGTTAGCTAATATTCAGACTTGACTTTTGGCAGCTATTTCCAATATGGAGGGAACTTGCAAGAGAGCCAGGTATTTCTGGAGGCATTCATTTCATATGCAAAAACATTGTTGTAAATGACCCTTTCCTTGAGATGAGCACTGGTGCAGCAGGACATACTGATGCCACCAGACTTCCCCAAGCCTCTTTCCCCAGCCAATATGCGGCCCAAAATCTCAGTCTTTGCTTGCTCTGAACATAAGGCTGGAAAGTGTTGCTTTGGCCACCCTTGGCTTTCTGATGATTGCTTCAGATTATTTCCATTGTGCCTGCTCCCCTCAGCCAGGCAGGCCCATAGACCTCGCTAACAAAGCAACATCTCTTCAGCTCTTTCATGCGCATAGCTCAGCTCTTAATTAGTCTTACACATGGCCTGTGCTTTGGGCAATAGCTCCCGTTGGTTGCATAAGAGAAACAAATTCTTTCCCTGCTCACTTTGACTGAAGGATGGCAGCAATGCCCAGCCTTTGCAGTGCTCTCCCAGACCACTTTTGGAGCCAGAGGGTCCTTGTGCCCCTGCGCACTCTGGTTTGCAGCTTCCAACCTGCTCCCAGCTGCCTGCAGGGATGGAGCAAGCCTTTCTCCTCCTTCAGCAAAACCAGCCTGATACAAGCACAGCTGGAAGAACAAAGTGCACAACCACTGTCCTCCTGGGCACTCACCTGCATTTTTCAGGACGATATAAGTAAGCGACAGCTGTGCATAAACACATTAGCAAGGTGTTTGGTCCATCCAAAGTAAAGACAGGCCAGCGCAATTCTGAAAGTCTCATCTGAGGAAAGCAGACAAAGACTCCAGCTTTTAAACTGCCTGAGTCCCGCTAGACCATGAGAAAGGGCAGCCAACATATCTTGGTCATCAGGATTAGAATAAGGGGATTACTGCACCTGCTAAAGTCTCTCTGAACTTCAAAGGCTCATGGCACATCATATTTTTAAATGTGTCCCAGAGTAATTAAGCAAAGCAACTTTAAAAGAAAGGCATTTTGTCAGTCTGAGGAGCTCCCTTGGGGGCTTCCTTGCTGTGGAGAAGGATAGCCTGATTACGGTAGGAAGACAGGCATTTTACAAGCTCCTCACCACCGCCGCATCCTAGCTGCAATGCTGTCTGCCAGGGCCAGGCTCTGGGTCCTGGAAAACCTCCCGCAGCAGCCGATCAACCCAGCGTTCTTGATAGCAGAGTTAGGCTCCTGCAGCAGCTCAGTGCCTCCTCCTGCAAAGGGCCTTATCGCAGCTCTCCAGCCGCCGCGGCAGCATGGGGGGCAAGGAAGGGGGCCAGGATTCACGCAGGGCTGTCAGGGTGATGGATGGATGCTGCTGGAGCACAGCCCTGCTGAGTCTTGCATACACCTGCCATGTGCTTCTGCGTGGAGCAAATGGCTACGTGCAGCATTGCTCTGCTGAAAGGGGAAGGAGCGGTCACTTGCTACGGACACGTCACAAGCACCTGTTGAAAACCCCTGAGGTCAGGATGGGCTCCCCATCACTTGCGATCCTGTACCTGATGCTGGGCCAGGACAGGTGGCACTGTCAGGATCCCCACAACCTGCTGCCCAGCAAGACTCCCCAGGCCTCTCCAGTCTAGCACTGAGTTTCAGTCCTAGGCTGAGAAAATAGCTTTTCTGGATGGTTTCTGATTTTGAGCCTGGATTCATCGTTGCATCAGGTAGAAGCAGCATCCTGCTGAGCTTTATGTGACTCACTGTGCCACCCACTTCTTGAGGAAAGGGAATGTTAGGTCTTTAACAAGCCAGCCGAGCACTTGAAATTGCTTGTGGAGTATTGATTGGTGTCCAGACTGCAGGGAGAAGGGATTTTCAGTCATTATCTGGAAGATGTCAGGGCTGTGAGACTGATCTTAAAACTGAACAAAAATAGAAATTATTCCTCCTGTTTTGTTTGGGTTTTTTATTTCCTTTACATCGAATTCTTGGTTAACATTTACAGGAGTCAAATCTGGATGCTGCTACAGAAGGGGAGGTACAAAAAATCAGAGCAGCAGCACTACACTGAGACCACACGGCCAGAGAAAGGGCTGGGAAGCAGAAAGATCAGTAAAATTTTTTTATCCCATGTGATCCAAATGACTTGTATGGGTGCAATGAGATAAGGGGTTCTTCTTCTGACTCTAGACCCAGTAAGAGCAGACTGGTGCAACTGGTACCCCAGGGAGCCAGCAATCCCTCCTTTCCTCCCTCCCACAGGAATGAGTCACAGAGAGCTCGTGTCCAGCTCCCCAGCCTCTTGCAGCTCCTACCCGACCGCTCAGCTCACTCCAATTAGGCAAGAAAAATGTGTGGAAATGAAAGAAGCCGTGTGCAATTTCCAGCAGCTGTTAACTCCTTTGCTCTGTTCCCAAGATGGTTGAATTTGAATCGATCTGGCTGTGAAGCCCACGCTAAAGTCTGCACATCATTGCTTAATGCTTTACACAACGTTTTGGCCAAACCCCAGAGGCCAAGGACCACTGCCCATGTGAGTGATGGGGGGGATCGTCAGGGTCAGAGGAGGGAGGTGGGACCTTGGGCATGGTAGTTCATGGACAAGTGTCCCAGGAGGAAACATTTCCAGCTCCTGTTGGCAGAGGTGAGCATTTCCAACCAAGCATTTCCACCTCTGCCTGGTCATTCTACTTGAAACATACCACTTTTCCAAAACCTGTTTCTGATTTCTGCCAGCCACCTGCTCAGATATTGAGTGGTGGCTGGCATTTTATCTCAGAGGTTATGTTTTGTGTGACTAAGCAAAGAAACAGGGACATGGGGGTCTTGTCAGAGGTCCCTGGTCTTCAGGAGACCCCCAAATTGGCCACGAGTAACAGGAAATTTCCAATCCCATAGCCAGCAGCTTTTGAGATGCCCGCGTTTCCCTACAAACTGAATTAGGAAGCTTAGGCAGAGGCAAACAGCTTCCCCCTGCCTCCAACCCTCTCCCCCCACAGCCATCCTGCAGGGTTTCGGGGTCCCCCCAGCTCTGATCCAGCTCTGTGGCTGCTGCCTGTATCACCTGGCTCAGCCACCGAGGCTGTTAGCAGCGATGGGTTGCAGGTGCCCCTGAGGCCCCAGAGCAGCTTTGCTGCTGCAGTTCCTGTTTGTTCACAGCATCCTCAGGACGTCTGATCTCTCTGAAGCCCCTCGAGTCCTGGCCTGCAGGTCCCACACCTCAGCTTGTGCTGCTCAACATTTCTTTCCGAATACTCAGTTCACCACCCTGCCGGAGCAGCTCGTGGCTGACCCTCATGGCTCTTCACACACCTCCCTGAGCCTCCATCTCAATGTGCCATTTCCCCAAAGCATCATGGGCTGCTCCAGGAGGCAACGTGATTTCTATTTATCAGCGCTGCCACGCAGATTTGTTGCTCACGCCTTGGGGCAGGCAGATTTCAAGCCTCGCCTGCACTGCAGTTCAGAGACCTGCCTGCACGGAAGAAACACAGCCTTGATGGTCCTGGCATTTCTGCAGCACCCAAGCTCTCTTCCCGAGGGGCAGCCAGGCATTTCAGCTCTTCACCAGCCAGGAGAGGCTCCCTGGGATGTATGGAGAGCTGGGGAACCTGCTGGAGGCAGGCTGTGTGTGCCCTCCATCCCTGAGCCACACTGCTCATCACCCTGCCAGGGTAGCCTTCAGTGTAATATCAATAAGTATTTACTATCAAAAAAATAAATACAGTATAAAAGTACCAATTCCTCCTCTGCACGTGTGTACACACCAACTCACACTCACCCACACGATCGATCTCTGTTTAATTAAATACTGGCAATGACTGTCACGTGGGGGCAATTCTGCTGACTTGGGCACTTTGGGATTTTTATGCATCTATTTCTGCTTTGCTTTTCCATTAACTTATTTTTCCCTTTGTAATAAGGGGTTGTCAGTGTAATTTATACAGCAGTGCAGGAAGCACGGGCAGCCCGGGGAGCCATTCACAGCTTGCCAGGGATAAACACAATTACACATTTTTAAATGTCAGACTTCAGGAGAAGAAATGAAAAAGGTAAACTATATAAATCTCAGAGAGAGAGCTGCGCTCTCTTTGAAGAGCAGCTTCCCAGCCAAGCTGCCATGCCCACACATCCATGGCACAGGCATGTCCTTCTGTATCTCTGGGATGCAGAGACACAAAGGAATGGCCACAAGAAATACATAGAAAGTGACAGTAGCACTTGTGTTTCCCATGTTGCTGTAGAGCACTTAAAAAAAAAGGGAAAAAAAACCACCTGAAAAGCCATCATGCCCTGGTATGTGTTCCCACAACCTGTCCCCTCCTCAGCCACTGCAGACCAGCTTGCGCAGGGGAGAGCCCGTGCTGCTCCCTACTCATTTCATAGTCAGCTGCTTTGATCTCATATGTGATTAAAAAAGGATAGTTTAGATGGATTAAATGAGAGCCACTTACATAATCTGTTTAAAATTCCAGCAGCACACATTCAAAGAAGAGGGGAAGGAGAACAGCCACCATCTCCCACTTGTTTTGCGAGCTAGGTGGGAGCTCCACTGCTCCTTCCCTACTCCTGGTGGGCTTGGGGCAGGACAGGAAACCACCCACAGGTAACAGCAACCTTCTTTCACCAGCTGTAACGGGTGCCTGATAGAAAAAGAGAAGAAAGCTGGGGGTGGAGAGGGAAGGCTTATAATGTCCAGGCCCTGCTGATGAGCAGCTGTCTGAACTCTATAAAAGCTGATGGTACAGTGAGGGGTCTGGTGGTGTAGGAGGATGTGTGGTGGTCCGGTCTGGTCCGGTCTGGTCCCAGGTGGTTGTAAGTCTGGGGCAGGATGTAGTAGGGTCTTTTTATCTGGTTTCTCTTAGGCTTGTAGCTAGGAGGAAGGACGGACTGACTGAGCTACTTACAAGCAAAAGAATGGGATTGAAAGTCTTTGGAGAGTTCTTGCAGGGGTAGGAAATAAACTGGAGTTTGTTGTCACCTGTCTGCTAGGTGAAGGGATCTAGTCCTACTTTTATGGAATCTTGGATGATTTAGGCTATAGAGGAAGGCAGTACAGCTGGTGGGCTTCTAGGGTGCTAGAAAGATGTTATTTGATCATACATGCACTTTTCCTGCTGGACTGGGAGGATGCTGCAGCAGAACAAGGTATGGAGGTGGAAAGAGAGCACCTTTTGGTACAGGGAGAGGGAGGGAACCTTGTGCAGTCAGCTGGATGGCTTGCTTCAGCACCTGAATGGCACTGCTAATGGAAAGCCACCAAAACAGGCATGACCACTGCTGAATTAGTGATGGGTGGTTATGGGAGTGAGGGACTGGTGGAGGAAGGTAGGAGATCAGATTTGGGGCTGGTAGTGATAACTGGTAAAGTCAGTGCATGCTGGACCTGGAGCAGGCAGGCATCAGTGTGAGAAGGAGCTCAGCCTCTGCAGGAGTGTGTTAATGACCTTGGACCCCACAGGCAGATGCTTACTGCTGTGGCAAACATGGAGCAGCCATTTAGCTGGCAGCTGTAAGATGGATGTGTGTGATGGGAGTGCTGAGGATGGGTAATAGTGTAGAGAGATGGGATCCAAGGTCCCTTCTATAAGGGAACACTGTAGGGAATGAGGTGAAGTTCTTTGCAGAAGGGAGGAGGTGCTGTGCAGTGGGCTCAGAGGCATGGTGCTGTACAGAAGTGTTTACAGCAGAAAGCTGGTCTGGAGAATAGACTACATGGCAAATTAATAGGTGAGGTGGCCTTTCAGCCTTTCCAGAGGATGTGAAACCTTTTTTATAGGAATGTTGCTAGGAGTATCAAAAAGGGTGAACTTGTATCTATCTGAACTTGAAGGACAGTGGTGTGATAAACTGTATTGACGTCAAGAGCATAAAGGCCTGATCTGTAACCTGGCTTTGGAAAATGGGATGCCAAGGGCATTTCAGCTGTTGCTTTTACATCCCTGTAATATTCATCTGGGCTGCAATTTCGAGAGCAGTGTTTCTCCACTAAGGCCATGCTAATGAGTTGCTCAGAGCCTGCATGGCATCCAAGTGTTTCAAAGTGTAAGGGCCATGAAGGAATAAACAGGGCATCTCCCACACTAGCTGTTTGTAAACCATTAGTTTGATGGCTTCATGCAAGGGTGGGAAGATGAAATAGGACTACAGCAATATTACAGAGTGGACTCATCTTATTTACGAAGTGATAAAAGGCTTAACACAGCTTCTGATGTAGTCAAACTTCGATCTAAATGCTAGTTATGCACAGGATGGCTCATGCTTAGGCAATGCCGGCTGTGAATGATGCCCGGCCCATTGCAGGTGTTACTAAGAAACTGCACTGGGGGTGAGAGAACATTGTCTTCATGGAGGGTGGCAACAGGGCTCTCCAGGGAGTGGAAGAATTTTTCTGAGGTGCCAATAAGTGTGAGGCAAGACCTGAAGGGATGTGGCTTCTTACAGAAGAATTACAATGATTTTTCCTGTAAGAGGCTGGTATGATAACCAGGCTCTGGTGCAGATTTTAAAAATAGTGTCCACAGGTGGTGGCATGGGAAGTCTAGCTCTTCTTGTGCCAGGTGGACTATTTACAAGCCTTGATAATGACCTAGTAGATGTTTAGCTTCCTTTCAGGGTAGCAGAAGGTTTAAGGTGTTGCATAGCAGTGGGAATTTGGCTGGGGATGAGGCTGATGAAAGAGACTTCTACCATCAGACAGCACAAAAGTCCTCCCTAGAGAGGCCTTGAGGCTCACAGGCAGGGAGGGCTGGTAGGGACAATTTTCCCCACTGCCTAAAGACCAGCAGTGTGTTATATAGACGAGCTTGTCAGCTGGGGGATGAGTGGCATCCATGGCTGCATTCAGCTGCCTGGTCACTGCTTGGTCATGCCTGACTGGCTTTCAAAGCATGAAAGCTAGATCACATCTACTAGGAGAGCATCTACATCTGATGCCCTTTACTGGTGGTGTTTGAGTGCAGGTGAAAGTGGAGGTCCTCTCTGCTTGGTAGCCTCAGGGAAGGCACAGTAATATTGATACAGTGTTTTTGATCACATTAGGGTGTTTTGACGTAGCTGAGAACTGAGAAGTAGCCACAGGAGGGGCACACTGTGGGCAAGGGAAACTGCTTCACCAGTCTGGTGATGGTGAGATGGAAGATGTCATGGAGCCCAGTGCAGTGACTTGGCTGCTTTTGACCCTGATGGTTCTCTGCCCATGCTAATGGGGTCCCATGCCCCCAGCTCTGAGACCGAGCCCAGGAAAAGGGAGTAGTTACCCCTCCAAAGCAAGGGAAGCTGCCAAGGTGGGATTTACCTACAGCTGGATCTAGGCAGTGAAAAATATAGGTGTGAGGGAGTACCAGTTGCTGTTGAAGGTTGATATACAGAAAGCAAGGGCCCTTCTGGAGGGTATGCTGCCCATTGATCAGAGGTGGCTGAGGTGGTTGTGGAGGATGACTTGGGATGGAGGCTGGTGTGTCTCCATAGGATGGCTCAATTACATATGCCTAATGGAGAGCCTCGTATGGTGGATCAGACCAACTTTCAGAGATGAAGGATGTGAGTGGTGGCAGACTGGGTTCATGGAGCCCACAGATAAGAAGGGAGATATTTGAATGGGATTTGGGGATGCCTGGGGTCCCTGAAAACTAAACAGAAGAGCTACAGACTGGAGTAAACTGCTGTGGGTTCTTCCCACTCTTTTACTGTTGCAAATGCTCTTTGCTTCTAACATAACCTGGTGGTGTCCCTTGAGGTTAAAAACATGGAACATACAAGAACAGCACAAGATATTTATTTTTTTAATCATAGCTGAGAGAAACGGTATAAGGAGTGCAATCTGGGACAGTGGCTCTTAGAGGAGACTGAGATGGCCATCACTGAGAATAAAAAAAGAAATGATTTATCATTTGGCCATTCAGTGTTGCCTGAACAACCAGCTATGCGCTCCTGAACACCTCTCCAGGTACAAGCATCTCTTGAGATGGATGCTTTTCATGAGTCTGCTGTTCACCCTGTGAACATGAGTCTGCTGTTCTTCCTTCAGAGAACTCCCCAGTCATTAAATCTAGGACCCTGCTAGCAAAGAAGCAAGTGATGCAGGATCACAGAAAAGAGCAGAGTATCACTAATGAACAAAGCAGCGACTACGACCAGAGAAAACAAAATGCTGGTCCCAGACAGCTGAGGTTTTTAGACAAAGAGTTTACTTGAGTAGGAAGCAAGGATTCTGTTTACAGAGCTAATGCAAGGATGAAAGGGAGAAAATGAAACTAGAGCTTTTATGGGATTGCTTGAGGAAAAAAGACAAGAAAACAATGCTGGCAGAAATAGTTTGAAACACAAACAGCTGGTACTACAGTCATCATAGCTGGACATAAAGCAAATGAGACTGCAGAGATGTTTGGAATTGGGTTTTCTGTTTGAAAACTCTGGCGTCTATGTAAACACAGAAGGCTTCACAGTCACTTGGTCTATCCGTTGGACTTCAGCTGCAATAAGCAAAGCTGCAGCTAGCCTGAAAAAAAACCTCTGAAAAGCAAGATCGGCTGAGCTGTCCAGGGAAGGACTGAAAACACCATCACCCAGCCCAGGCAGGTGTATGTACCCCGGGCAGTGGGACAGGGGCTGGAAATACAGGTTATCCACTGGGTGCAGGCGTAGGAGCAAGCTCATAAAGCAAATGAGCACACAGCTTGTTTGGTGGAACAGCGTGACCTGGGAAGGGAAAACCTTGAGTCCTGTTAGGTCAGCAGCCACAGCCAGTGGAGGGGCTGTAGTGAAGCTCCCTGAGATGCAGTGTGCTGTGCAATGCTGCAGCTGGCTTTCTGAGGGTCAGACACTGACCTCACCCAGGTGAAACCTCAGCACTGCTGAGTCCCTTTGAGGGTGCTGTCAATTTGGGCTTGCTAGATGGTTTCACTGTACTGGGTGCTTTATTTGTCTCTTTTACCAGTAGCATGGCAAAAAGCACTATTGTTCAAGTGACTGGCCATTGGCTTGGGCTGACAGTAAGCAAAACTAGTCTGCCATCTCCTTTAGGCCTAAGGAAACCGTCAGTTACTCCAAGAAAGATATTCCTCCATTTAGCTCCTCTGTAGCTGTCAAACACATTTAACTTTCTGTGTTTTGTCATCTGGAATGCTAAAAAAACTGAATTGCATCCTGGTTGTTGGGTGCTTCCCCTCTTCCAGCTCCTGTGCTTCAGCTAAAATGATGGAAGACATAGTTCTGTTTAAAAGGTGCTTGTTGTTCCGTGACTGACATGGCTCCAGAGTCATGAGCAGCAATATTAGACTGAGGAAAGTAATCAATAGTTGAGATCATACCAAGATACATTCTGAGTTCAACAGGCAAGTGCAGCCTATCCTTTTGGAGCCTTAGAGATTTCATTGCTGATCTCCACCAGGAGAAGTGGGGAATAACTTTTTCTAAAAATCATTGTGAGAGCAACTTGGACCTCGCTACCTAAAACCAACAAATGCCTCTGCTTTGATCAGGGAAGGCCTTTGTGTGCTTAAACACTCTGCACCTCTGAAGAGAGGCAAAGGAGTTATGTCTGGAGATTCCCTTCAGGTCTTTTATTGAAATGTTACATGTACATAAGACTGATCTCTGCCCCAGAGGCCTTCAGATGTCCTCTAGAAGCTGTGCCTGCTTGTGTACCTGCCAGAATGATTGACTTCTCAGGGCAAGCACTCCATCCTCGTGTCCTACTGCTTGTCTCTGTGATGTGTGCTGCACTTGCTTGGCTGCTTCCTTGTGGTGCTTTCCAGGGGTTTATGGCAGCTTCACCTTTGAACCTGAAGTTAATGGGCATGGCTCTGCAGCTCCAGCTGTTCTTGGCACGCTGAGTCCCTGTGTCTCAACGGTCTTTTGTATTCTTTCAAATGCCTGGTCCTGGATTTGAATGCTTGCACTGACTGTCATGGTTGCTGGCAGACTTGGGAGCTGTCTGAAGCTGAGTAGCTTTCCCTGTCTGTTTCATGCATGTCCTTTTCCCTTCATGGCCACCAGGTTCTCAAGGTCTGCTGGAAGTCAACAGATGTTTGCTGAAATGGACTTCAGATCCTGCTTGTACTTCCATTATTCAGCATTTGCTTAGGAGGTAGTATAACCTAGGCATCATAGAGAATCTTTCACTTATCCCATTGGATAGTGTAATTTTAATTAAAAAAAATCATAAATCCTTTTCAGACTTATTTTGGGCTCTAATCCTGTCCCTCAATATGTATGTAGCTCCTCCTGGCATTTTTTAAAAGCCAGTTTAATAAGCATCCTCTACAGGGCAGCATCCAGGTCACTAATGAAAAATTGAATAATA